>NW_027507750.1:5730346-6275346 GCF_037356315.1 Lithobates pipiens | reverse complement strand
ATATATATATATATATATATATATAAAATGTGTCTTGTGTTCCCGCCAAAAAAAAAATCAACTTTCCTGGAGATCTATAGATATAGATAGATATATCTCAATCAATATATCAATAGTTACGGCCTACACATTCTCTATTTATAATCTTCCAGGAAAGTTGATATTTTTTTGGGCGGGAACACAACATGCATTTTATATATATATATATATATATATATATATATATATATATATATATAATGCGTCTTGTGTTCCCGCAAAAAAAAAAAATCAACTTTCCTGGAGATATATAGATATAGATAGATATATCTCAATCAATATATCAATATTTTCGGCCTACACATTCTCTATTTATAGTCTTCCAGGAAAGTTGATTTTTTTTTGGCGGGAATACAAGACACATTTTGTATATATACTGTGTATATACATATATATATATATATATATATATATATATATATATATATATAAAATGTGTCTTGTGTTCCCGCCAAAAAAAAATCAACTTTCCTGGAGATATATAGATATAGATAGATATATCTCAATCAATATATCAATATTTACGGCCTACGCATTCTCTATTTAAAATCTTTCAGGAAAGTTGATTTTTTTTTGTTGGCGGGAACACAAGACGCATTTTATTACCTTGTTTAAACCCACCAAACATGCCAACGTCATGACCTCACTGCATCCCTCCGTGGATTGGAGAATTTAATAAGGCCCGCGGACGCTCCAATAATACGGCTTCTGTGAAGCCATCCCAGCAAAAACAAGAGTTGAAATAAAAACAGAATTTATTTTGGGTTTCTTTCTTTTTTTTTGTTTTTTTTTCCAGGGAAAGGTCTATAAAACCTGTGACAGGTTTATGGACAGGGAAATATAATGCTGACAAACGACCAACTAATCAAGTGGAACATGTAATAAATCATTAGTGTGTCATTAAACTGTTCCAGAGCTGCATTGAAGGGTCATTACTGTGTCACAATATATCTTCCACCAGCAAACAAAAGCAAGCCGGGCATGTTGGGAATAGGATTACAGGGGAAGCATCTGTCAGTGCTAATTAGGAATTAACCACACTTGTAATAAGGGGGAAAGTCGCCCGGCCCGGCCTGGCTCAGGAGGGAAGCAGGCCACTTTCTAGGTGGTATTATTGAGGGACAGACTCGGGGAAATCAGCGAAAAAAAAAAAGAAGTCTTGCAGTTTTTTCTTCTTCTTTTTTTTTCGAGTGTTCTTGACGTTGATGTCTATATTTTACTTGAACGGGAACTGGCACTTTCCTGTTATGAGTATTCGGAGAGAGAGAGAATATTGATGGCCTTGGTGAGCGGAATCATGGGCTTCCTGCTGGTACCTGCAAAGCCCCATCAGTAGAACACATCATGACCCCCCCACCCCACCACCAAACCCCAATGGAGTCACGTAAGGTCAAGGCCACCAGTTGAGAAGTGTGGCGTCTACATCTTTCACATATCCATTGATGGCTCAGAGCCAAGTTCTTAGACTTAAAGGTAGCTATTGCGAGAAAGGACTGGATGGGGACTTTAGGATTTTAAAGGCACCGGTAATGAATTTGAAAGAAATTTCTTTCTAATCAATCGGTATTGGTTTTATATAAATTTATTCCAAAAGTAGAAAATCATACAGATAGAGAGGTTAAAAAGACTGTTAGACATAGGAAATGGATCTATACACATAGGAAGACTGCATCAGTATACATATCGAGGTACAAATATTACAGAAATTCCATATCTATACAGGGGAACTAGTCACCCACAGTAGAACAAAGATAGGTCAGTAGGTATTATGATGAAAAACTGATGCAGGATCCAAAGGAAGTGCCCGACATGTTTCGCGTTCTTACGGACAACGCTTCTTCTGGGGCGTGATTAAAATTACTTATATACTTCAAAAGACAAAAAAAGAAAGACAAAACATATATGAATACATATATACATAACGTATATGTTTTGTCTTTCTTTTTTTGTCTTTTGAAGTATATAAGTAATTTTAATCACGCCCCAGAAGAAGCGTTGTCCGTAAGAACGCGAAACATGTCGGGCACTTCCTTTGGATCCTGCATCAGTTTTTCATCATAATACCTACTGACCTATCTTTGTTCTACTGTGGGTGACTAGTTCCCCTGTATAGATATGGAATTTCTGTAATATTTGTACCTCGATATGTATACTGATGCAGTCTTCCTATGTGTATAGATCCATTTCCTATGTCTAACAGTCTTTTTAACCTCTCTATCTGTATGATTTTCTACTTTTGGAATAAATTTATATAAAACCAATACCGATTGATTAGAAAGAAATTTCTTTCAAATTCATTACCGGTGCCTTTAAAATCCTAAAGTCCCCATCCAGTCCTTTCTCGCAATAGCTACTCACTAAGGATGATGGCACCATTTTGACCTGGTCATATCTGAGATATCCTCGAACCAGCCACTTTAGTGTTTGTGATATCTCGCATTTCTTTTTTCTTTGTTCTTAGACTTAAAGGGTTTGCTCACCCAAAACCGATATTTCATATGACCTACATGCCAAATGGATAGATGAGTGTCCCTCGCCTAGGCGGACAGCCTACGGATCGGAAGCCCAAATACGGGTTCCACACGTTTTATGGTCTAACATTTGCTAGAAATTATATTAAAGTGGAACTAAACTGTGTTGGAGCACTACAAACCGAAAAACGCTATTTAGGACTAAGTTTTCGCTATTGCGACCCCGAAGTCACGCGATTTAGAGTGTGACTTTGAGGGGGGGGGGGCTTTTATGCGACTTTGAGTGCAGCTTTGACCCAACTTTACACTCTCTGGATCAAAGTCGCATCAAAGTAGTGCAGGCCCCCTTTTTAAAGTCACTGGTTTTCAAAGTCACATAGATGGGAACGGGTGCCATTTAACCACTTGCAGACCGGACCCTTTTGCTGGTCAAAGACCAGACCACTTTTTGCGATTCGGCACTGCGTCGCTTTAACTGACAATTGCGTGGTCGTGCGACGTGGCTCCCAAACAAAATTGACGTCCTTTTTTTCCCCACAAATAGAGCTTTCTTTTGGTGGTATTTGATCACCCCTGCGGTTTTTATTTTTTGCGCTATAAACAAAAATAGAGCGACAATTTTGAAAAAAACCCATTATTTTTTACTTTTTGCTATAATAAATATCCCCCAAAAATATATAAAAAAAACATGTTTTTCCCTCAGTTTAGGCCGATACGTATTCTTCTACATATTTTTGGTAAAAAAACGCAATAAGCGATTATTGATTGGTTTGCGCAAAAGTTATAGCGTTTACAAAATAGGGATAGTTTTATAGCATTTTTATTAATAATTTTTTTTTTTTTTACTAGTAATGGCGGCGATCAGCGATTTTTATTGTGACTGCGACATTGTGGGGAACCCATCGGACATTTTTGACACATTTTTGGGACCATTGTCATTTATACAGTAATCACTGCTATATAAATGCAGTGATTCCTGTGTAAATGACACTGGCAGTGAAAGGGTTAACCAGTGGGTGGCAGTGTAGGGGTTAAGTGTTCCTAGGGGTGTGTTACTAACTGTGGGGGGGGGGGGTTGGGCTTTCATTTAGTGAACACTGAGCTCTGCTCCAATCACATGGAGCAGAGATCAGCGTCACTAGTTGCTAGGCAGAATGGAGAAATGCTGTTTACACGGCATTTCCTCCATTCGGCCGCTCCATGAGACGATCGCGGGGATGCCCGCTGCGATCGAGTCCGCGGGTCCCGCGACCGGACTCACGGGGGTCCCGACCAGCGCGGGAGCGCGGCATTGAATATTGGACGTACATGTACGCCAATATGCCTGCCCGTGCCATTCTGTCGACGTACATCGTCGTGCGCTGGTCGGGAAGTGGTTAAAGTGGTTGTAAACCCTCTGGGACCACTTTAACCTACAAGTAAGCTTAGATTAAAGGGGTTGTAAAGTGATTTTTTTATTTTTTTAAAATAACAAACATGTTATACTTACCTCCACTATGCAGCTAGTTTTTCGAGTGGCTCCGAACCTGCTCTTCTGGGGTCCCTCGGCGGCTGTCTCTGCTTCCTCCCGCAGGTACTTCTCACGTTCATGCGAGCTCCCTCGCATGGTGAGAAGCACCTGCGGGCGCGCTCCCATGATACAGCTGGCAGCTATAGCCGCTCGCTGTATCACACGGCCCCGCCCCCCGGCGCTCCGCGTCAGTGGATGTGATTGACAGCAGCGCGAGCCAATGGCTGCGCTGCTTTCCATCCATCCACTCCAGCCAATCAGCGGCCAGGCTGAACGGTGGAAAGGACGACGGGGGACGAGCGCGGGACTTTCGAGGGGTCAGGTAAGTAAAACGGGGGGGCTGGGGGCGCTGGGACTGTCAGATGTTTTTTCACCCTAATGCATAGAATGCATTAAGGTGAAAAAACATTTACCTTTACAACCCCTTTAAGTCTTACCTGTAGGTGTAAGAAATATCTCCTTAAAGAGGAAGTAAACCCTGATGAGTGTTACTTCCTCTTTCATTCCCTGCAAAGGCAAAGCATAATGGACTACTGTGCATCGCATCGCATAGTAGTCCATTATGTGTCACTTACCTGACACAGGAGCCAGCGAAGTCGCCGCTGTCCCCTGTAGTCCGCCGCATCCATCTTGTTGGTGGGGTCTCGCAGCTCCGTCGCTGTCATTCGGCGAAGCCGCGATGACGTCACTCCCGCGCATGCGCACGGGAGCCGACACGCGCGGCAGCTCCGTCGCTGAGAATGCCGCGCTCAGTGCACCTGCACTCCGCTGTCTACGGCGCATGCGCCGTAGACAGCGGTGCCCCGTTTTCGGGCAAATATCTCCTAAACCATATAGGTTTAGGAGACATTGCTTGGACCTACAGGTAAGCCTTAATCTAGGCTTACCTGTAGGTCAAAGTGGTTTGTAAGGGTTTACAACCACTTTAACCTACATGGTTAAGGAGATATTTTACAAAAACCGGCACCGCTGTCTACGGCGCATGCACATGGTAGACAACGGCGCAGGCGCATTGAGCGTGACGTTAGTGAAGGCGAACATGCCGTCACTGATGGCTCCCGCGCACATTCGCCCGGAGTGACGTCGTCGCGGCTTCGGGCCAGTCACAGCGCCGGAGCCCCGATATACGTGGAAGTCACTCCATGATAGATGGCAACGGCGGAGGAGGCAAACGAGGGTCGCTTCGGGAGCTTCGATCTCAGGTAAGTTATTCATAATGAGCTAGTATGCTATGCATACTAGCTCGTTATGACTTTGCCTTGCAGGGTGTATTTTTTTTTTTTTTTTAGGCTTTACTTCCTCTTTAAATCAATGGGCTGTGACTTGTCATGCGACTTTATGTGTCCAAAGTCGCATGACAATTTGCACTAGTGGAAAAGGAGGCTAAAGTAGGAAAAAAAGAGAACATTGGGACTTTAAATGAGGTGGTGACCGGGTAAGATCTAAAGTAGAACTTTATTTAATTTTGGATAGAGTAAGGGAGGGTTAGGGTTATTTTTTTTTTTGTTGCCATCTGTATCCCATTGCGGAGATTTTCATTCACTTCCTGTCCCATAGCCAAAAACAGGAAGTGAGAGCCCTGAAAATGAAGGGAATCCCTTGGGGACCCCCCCAGGTCAGCAGAATAAGTGTCCCCATTTGTAAGATTTCACCTCTATTACTTCTGTGGGGAACCCAAATTTGGGATTTTCTTTTATTTTCTCTTTCAGTGCTAATGGTAAACAGGACTAATACAGAGGGTGAATCTCCCTAATGGGGACACAGACAGCAATAAAAACCTGACAGGTGTTCTAATCCCTCCCCACTCTATCCATTTTTTTTTTTTAAGTTTTGCCTTTAGTTATACATTAATTCATTTTTAATATTCAAAGCAAACTCCCCCTCCCATCCATTCATGTCTCACCAGCACTACAGCACTGGGCACTTGGACCGAGGGGCTCTGAGTGGGGGTTTTGGACCCCCCTGACCCACCCCTTATCTACGCCCCTGCTGAGTACCAAAAACAAAAAAAAACGCTACCTAATTCATTTTTAATGTTCAAAGCAAACTCCCACATCCATCCATGCCTCCATTCTTTATTATTATTTTTTAATCACTTTAAAAAACACCCACCTAGTATTTCTAGCTGTGGCCATCTTGAGTAAGGGCAGATGATTCATGTAGCATTTTCTTCTTGGATTAAATTTTGCCTTAGCTCAGGCATGCAGGCAGGAGGGTATGCTTAGCTGAGTAAGCCCCTCCTCCTCTCCTCCCATAACGATTCCTGGGATGTATGACATCATTTTGGCCTAGGACAGAAACCAGGAAGACACCTAAATATAACCTCCCTTCCTCTCTGTTTGCTAAAGCTAGCAGCATAAAGATAGTTCATCCTGATTGCGCCATGTGTGCCGGACTGCATTGTAACCTTCATGGTACTTTGTGCCGTGACAAGGTCAAGTGGGTTTTTTGTCGTAATTTTAATTATTTTTTATTTTTCATAATGAAGACTTTTTAATTTGTATTTTCTTGGTTATTATCACTCCCCCATTGATCCACTAGATGGTGCTGGATTGATCCCTGCGGCCTCAGGAAGTTGCCGGAAGTGAGGCTTTGATTCCTTTATTAACCACTTTAATAAGGGGGGCACTTAAACACCTTCCTGCCCAGACCAATTTTGAGCTTTCAGCGCTGTCGCACTTTGAATGACAATTGCGCGGTCGTGCTACACTGTACCCAAATGAAATTTTTATCATTTTTTTCCCACAAATAGAGCTTTCTTTTGGTGGTATTTGATCACCTCTACGGTTTTTATTTTTTGCGCTACAAATAAAAAAATACCGAAAATTTTGAAAAAAAAAATGTTTTTTTTTGTTTCAGTTTCAAAACTTTGTAAATAAGTACGTTTTCTCCTTCACTGATGGGCACTGATGGGGCTACACTGATGGGCACTGATAAGGTGGCACTGATGGGCACCAATGAAGTGGCACTGATAGGCGGCACTGATGGGCGACACGGATGGGCGACACGGATGGGCGACACGGACGGACACTGATAGGTGGCACAAATTGGCACTGATAGCTGGCACAGATGGACGGCACGGATGGGCGAGGCACGGATGGGCATGGATAGGCGGCACATGTGGGCATGGATAGGCGGCACAGGTGGGCATAGATAGGCGGCACAGGTGGGCACTCATAGGCGGCACAGGTGGGCACTCATAGGCGGCACAGGTGGGCACTCATAGGCGGCACAGGTGGGCACTCAGGCGGCACAGGTGGGCACTCATAGGCGGCACAGGTGGGCACTCATAGGCGGCATCGGTGTTATAGTAATGGATGCCAATCAGTGCCAAACAATAATGCATGCCAATCAGTGATGCCCATTGTGGCCACTGATTGGCATCCATTATGGGCACTGATTGGCACCCATTGTGCTGACTGGCACCCTGGTGGTCTAGGGAGGATTATGGATTTTTATTACCTTTTCCCTGGTGGTCCAGTGTGGGCATCCTCGGGGGGGCTGTGCTGATAATCGATCAGCACAGACCCCCCCTGTCAGAGGAGCAGCCGATCGGCTCTCCTCTACTCGTGTCTGACAGACAGGAGTGAGGGAAAGCCGATCACCGGCTCTTCCCATTTACACTGTGATCAGCCGTGATTGGACACGGCTGATCACATGGTAAAGAGTCTCCGTCGGAGACTCTTTACCGAGATCGTAGTTGCTGGGTGTCAGACTGACACCCCGCAACAACGATCGCCGCGATGCGCGCCCCCGGGGGCGCGCAGCGGCTCATAATCCTAATCACGTCATATGACGTCCGGTTAGGATTATGAAACCACTTTGCCGCCGTCAATTTGTAATAGGGCGGGCGGCAAGTGGTTAAGGACCGAGCCTCTTTCTGAGATGTGTTGTTTACAAGTTAAAAACATTTTTTTTTTTTTTTTGCTAGAAAATTAATTAGAACCCCCAAACATTATACATTTTTTTTCTAACACCCTAGAGAATAAAATGGCGGTCATTGCAACACTTTCTGTCACACCGTATTTGCGCAGGGGTCTTACAAGTGCACTTTGTTTCGAAAAAATACACATTTTTGTAAATAAAAAATAAAAAGTTAGCTCAATTTTTTTTATATTGGGAAAGATAATGTTACGCCGATTAACCACTTGCCGACCGCCGCACGACGATATACGTCGGCAGAATGGCACGGGCAGGCATATGGGCGTATATATAAGTCCCTGCCTGCCCGCGGGTGGGGGGCCCGATCGGGCCCCCCCCGGTGCCTGCGGCAGTCGGCATTTCTTCGAGAGCGATCCGGGATGAGGGGGCGGCCATTCATTCATGGCCACCCCCTCGCGATCGCTCCCGACGAATAGAAATCCCCCGTGACATCACTTCCTCTCCTGTAATGTAAACACAGGAGAGGAAGTGATGTATTCTCTCCTCCGTGTCGGTATTTTTCGTTCCGACACGGAGGAGAACGGATCGGTGAGTTGCACCAACACTCTACACACACAGTAGAACATGCCAGGCACACTCACACCCCCCCTTTACCCCCCGATCACCCCCCCAATTACCCCTGCCCCCCCAGTCACAGTGACACCAATGTCATTTTATTTTTTATTTTTTTTGCATTGGTGTCATTTGTGACTGTAATAACTGTTAGGGCAGTTAGAGTTAGCCCCCTTTAGTTCTAATGTACCCCCCTAACCCCCCCAATAAAGGTTTAACCCCGTGATCACCCCCCGTCGCCAGTGTCACTAAGGCTGGGTTCACATTGCAGTGGTTTATGAGAACGAATGTGATTCGCACCGCACTGCAGTGCAAATCACATCCGATCTCTGTGCGTTTCGAGTTCAGCCATTCGCCGCACCCGCCGCACCCGCCACACCCGCCGCACCCGCCGCAAATTCGCACGGGACCCTTTTTTTGGCCTGCAGCAGAATCGGATCGCAGATCGCACTGCGATATGCGAACTGATCTGGGGGTGTCAGTAACATTTCACTGACACTCCCAGCAGTTCGCATAGGGCAGTGTGAACTGCCGCCGGGAGGCATGCGATGCGGGAACCCGCCGCGGATTCGCGGCGTTTCCGCATCGCTCCAGTGTGAACCCAGCCTAATAAGCGATAATTTTTCTGATCGCCGTATTAGTGTCACAGGTGACGCTAGTTAGGCAGGTAGGTATTTAGGTTCGCCGCAGCTTTTTATAGCGCCAGGGACCCCCATATACTACCGCATAAAGCCCCCTGATTGCCCCCTAGTTAACCCTTTCACCTGTGATCACCATATAACTGTTACAGGTGACGCTGGTTGGTTAGTTATTTTTTTATAGTTTCAGGGCACCCGCCATTTATTACCTAATAAAGGTTTAACCCCCTGATCACCCGGCGGGTGTCATTTGTGACTAATAACTGTTAGGGCAGTTAGGGTTAGCCCCCTTTAGTTCTAAGGTACCCCCCTAACCCCCCCAATAAAGGTTTAACCCCGTGATCACCCCCCGTCGCCAGTGTCACTAAGGCTGGGTTCACATTGCAGCGGTTTATGAGAACGGATGTGATTCGCACCGCACTGCAGTGCAAATCACATCCGATCTCTGTGCGATTCGAGTTCAGCCATTCGCCGCACCCGCCGCAAATTCGCACGGGACCCTTTTTTTGGCCCGCAGCAGAATCGGATCGCATGGGTGTTCACACCATGCGATCCGAGTTTGCAGATCGCACTGCGATATGCGAACTGATCTGGGGGTGTCATTAACATTTCACTGACACTCCCAGCAGTTCGCATAGGGCAGTGTGAACTGCCGCCGGGAGGCATGCGATGCGGGAACCCGCCGCGCATTCGTGGCGTTCCCGCATCGCTCCAGTGTGAACCCAGCCTAATAAGCGATCGTTTTTCTGATCGCTGTATTAGTGTCACAGGTGACGCTAGTTAGGCAGGTAGGTATTTAGGTTCGCTGCAGCTTTTTATAGCGCCAGGGACCCCCATATACTACCGCATAAAGCCCCCTAATTGCCCCCTAGTTAACCCTTTCACCAGTGATCACCATATAACTGTTACAGGTGACGCTGATTGGTTAGTTATTTTTTTATAGTTTTAGGGCACCCGCCATTTATTACCTAGTCTCACTAGTGTACCCCTAAATTTAGGGGTGTCTACTTTCCAAAATGGGGTCATTTGGGGGGGGTTTGTGCCATCTTGGCATTTTATGGCCTTCAAAACTGTAACGCCCTTAGAAAGCCTGAAGGCGGTGCTTGGTTTTCGGGGCCCCGTACGCGGCTAGGCTCCCAAAAAGTCCCACATATGTGGTATCCCCATACTCAGGAGAAGCAGCAGAATTTATTTTGGGGTGTCATTTCACATATGCCCATGGCATGCGTGAGCAATATATCATTTAGTGACAACTTTGTGAAAAAAAAAAAAAAAAAGTTTGTAATTTTCCCGCAACTTGTGGCAAAATATAAAATATTCCATGAACTCAACATGCCTCTCAGCAAATAGCTTGGGGTGTCTACTTTCTAAAATGGGGTCATTTGTGGGGGTTTTGTGCCATCTTGGCATTTTATGGCCTTCAAAACTGTAATAGGTAGTGAGAAGTGAACTCAAAAATTTACGCCCTTAGAAAGCCTGAAGGCGGTGCTTGGTTTCGGGGCCCCGTACGCGGCTAGGCTCCCAAAAAGTCCCACATATGTGGTATCCCCGTACTCAGGAGAAGCAGCAGAATTTATTTTGGGGTGTCATTTCACATACGCCCATAGCATGTGTGAGCAATATATCATTTAGTGACAACTTTGTGTAAAAAAAAAAAAAAAATTTTTTTTTTTGTCATTATTCAATCGCTTGAGGCAAAAAAATAAAATATTCAATGGGCTCAACATGCCTCTTATCAATTTCCTTAGGGGGTCTACTTTCCAAAATGGGGTCATTTGGGGGGGTTTTGTACTGCCCTGCCATTTTAGCACCTCAAGAAATGAGATAGGCAGTCGTAAACTAAAAGCTGCGTAAATTCCAGAAAACGTACCTTAGTTTGTAGATGTGACAACTTTTGCGCAAACCAATAAATATACAATTATTGACTTTTTTTTTACCAAAGACATGTGGCTGAATACATTTTGGCCTAAATGTATGACTAAAATTGAGTTTATTGGATTTTTCTAATAACAAAAAGTAGAAAATATCATTTTTTTTCAAAATTTGCGGTCTTTTTACGTTTATATCGCAAAAAATAAAAATCGCAGAGGCAATCAAATACCATCAAAAGAAAGCTCTATTTGTGGGAAGAAAAGGACGCAAATTTTGTTTGGGTACAACATTGCATGACCGCGCAATTACCAGTTAAAGCAGCGCAGTGCCAAAGTGTAAAAAGACCTCTGGTCATTTACCAGCAAAATGGTCCGGTCTGAAAGTGGTTAAATTGATACCCAACATGTCTCGCTTCAAAATGGCACCCGCTCGTGGAATGGCGACCAACCTTTACCCTTAAAAACCTCCATAGGCGACATTTAGAAAATTCTACAGGTTGCATGTTTTAACTTACAGAAGAGATCTAGGGCTAGAATTATTGCTCTCGCTCTACCAATCGCGGCGATACCTCACATGTCTGTTTTGAACACCGTTTTCATATGCGGGAGCTGCTTCCGTATGCGTTCGCTTCTGCGCGCGAGCTCGGCGGGACGGGGCGCTTTTACATTTTTTTCTTATTTATTTAACTTTTTTTTTTTTTACATTTTTACACAGTTTTTATAAAAAAAAGAAAAGTGTCACTTTTATTCCTATTACAAGGAAATTTAAACATCCCTTATAATAGAAACGTATGACAGGACCTCTTAAATATAAGATCTGGGGGGGTCAAAAAGACCTCACATCTCATATTTACACAAAAATGCAATAAAAAAAAAAAAAAAACGTTTTGACGTCACTTCCGCCCTGCAATGATATGGAGACAGATGGGGGCCATCTTCCCCCTCACTCGTTTCCATGTCAGGCCACAGAAAGGACATGAGGGGGGGGGGGGGGGGGGGGGGACAAGAGCGCGTTTTGGAGGGGGGTGGCCGCCGATAAAGTTGATCTTGCGGCGAATCCACTACAGAGACCACTTTTATCTTAAACCGGACCACTCACTGAAGAAGAGATACCGGGGGTTATAGCAGCTAGCTGCTGAAATAACAACGATATCCTCCTTCAAAGTACCGACGTATAACGACGGTGGGAGGTCCGGAAGTGGTTAAATCGCGGCTTGGCTCTTAATTACATATTTTACAGTTCAAAGTTGAGGCTTGGTGCTCAGTGATTCATGGGCATGATGCAGTCCAAATCGAGGCGTGGTTGCGGCCAATGGGGTATATATAGTGATGATGCAGCATGACTCCCATGCCCTGGAAGACACCGCCTATGACGAAACATGTAGGGAGGAGTTACTTGCTGACATCATCATGTTCCTGTGTTCATCAGAAGTGCGGGCAGATCGCTATTTTTGCCAGCCGAGAGAGGTTTTTTATTGTGCAAAGTGTTGCTGTAAGTTAATTTTTAACATTAATAAATTATGTTAAGAAATTTTTAAACTATGTGGAGTATCTGCTTCTATATCTTTATGAGCGCTTTTGGATGGTGACGTGTAGAGGAACCATTTAGGGATTCCTGTTACATTGGGAGAGTTCTAACAGATGTGTGATGATCTTGACACAGTCTCTTGCCCATGGTCCCTTCTCTTTATTTAGCGGGTCATTCATAGCTGGTAAGTTTGCATTTTTACCAATAAGATGGTGGTTTGGTGTTATGATTTTGATATGAACACTAAATAGAGGACTTTTCTTATCACAAGGACTTTCATACATCATTTTTGATTTCATGTATAATGTGTGTAGCACCCTCTAGCATGCTAGAATAGGTTAAATGTTAAGTGTCAGAAAATTTGGCCTGGCTGGGAGCCAGACCAGGGTTGAATCTGGGTCAGGGCTGAGTGACTCAGGGAGGCTGGATGACTCAGCAGGCAGCATTAGGCTTGTGCAATTCGTTTCGTAACGAATCGAAATTCGGCCAAATTTTGCATGCATCCGAATGTCCGAATAAAAAAATAACAAATTACAACGAATACGAAAGAAATATAACGAATGAATTCGAATGAATTCGACATGATTCGACATTATTTCAACCGCATTCGAAAATATTTTGTGACCCGACTTTAGGGCCATGTATCTCGGGGTCACTTGGTGCTAGACACTTCAAATTTGGATATGTTGTAGTGCTAGTATTATTGTGTTTGCATACCAAATTTGGGGTTTCTAGCTATAAGTGACCCCCGAGATATGTGGCCCCAAAATCGGGTCGCAAAATGTTGTTAGTTATTAGAGCAGAGAATAACATTTTGCGACCCGATTTTGGGGCCACATATCTCGGGGTCACTTATAGCTAGATTTACCAAATTTGGTATGCAAACACAATAGTACTAGCACTACAACATATACAAATTTGGAGTGTCTAGCACCAAGTGACCCCGAGATACATGGCCCTAAAGTCGGGTCACAAAATATTTTCGAATGTTGTTGAAATAATGTCGAATCATGTTGAAATCATTTCGAATCCGGTAGAAATATTTTTGAATTTGCTTGAAATATTTTCGAATGTGGCCGATTTTTCGAATTCGGTAGAAAACTAAACGAAATCCGAAAACAAATTTAAGGAATTTAACGAATATAACTAAACGAAATTATTGAATTAACGAATTAAAACGAAACTAAACTAAACACATTTTTTCCTTTTGCACATGTCTAGGCAGCATCTCTGATAACTCCCCCTGCTTTCTGGAACCTTGGAGAAGCTTCCAGAAGTAGAGGGTGGAGTTTTAGAAGGAGCTGCTTTGAGTATTGATGAGGACCACAGCCAATCCCCAGTAAATGTTCTGGGGGTGGGTACCTCATAAATACTCATAGGGCAGACCAGCAGGGACAGTTGGGTGGAAGATGGAGAAGGAGTGCTGAGGAGGCTATTGGTGGCCCTTGAGGGTGCCCCCTAGTCTGGGGGGAGTGACCTTGGGCCTAGAGCTTGGGTGCTGGAGGGACCCTTTATGACACAAGGAGGAATCCTTCCTGGAGGCACGGGAGCAAGGAGAGGACAGCGGGAGGAGGTCAGCACGTCCAGGAGTTCTCCAGAGGAGTCAGCCTGGTGAACTGCTGAGTAAGCAGTCTGGGAAGACTGTAGTGTCAGTCTGGGAGGACTGAGGAGAAGTAACCAGGAGGGCTTGTAAAAGGGGCAGCTGCAGCCAGGCGGGCTGGCAGTATCTGATGAGGTGGTGCTGAGATCAGAAGCCACATGGATGTAAAGCTGAACACTGCTACACACTTAAAGGGGGTCTCGAGTTGGACATCCCATAATACCCCTACTTCCCATCCAAGTTTTATCCCCTCAATAAAATACAAAAACAGAGTGTTGGACTGTTTTCTGACTCTGGGAGACAGGAAATTTGCTGTGCCTGGCTGTCCAGGGTGGGGGATCCCAGTTCACTTGCGGCTTCTTTGTGGGTTGCGCTACATATGTATGTATGTATGTATATATATATATATATATATATATATATGATTATTATTATTATTATTATAAACATATTTGGAATTGTCTTTATAATTTCTTAGCGCAGCTCAATGTGTTGAAGTTGGGACCATGTGCAACTGATCATTTGTAATCCATTTTCCTACTTTAGCACAGCACCTTGAAAAAGTATTCATACCCCGTGAAATTTTCCACATTTTGTCATGTTTCAACCAAAAATTTAAATGGACCACTGGATTGGCGTAGAGCGAGTTACTGTCCTAAAAAGTGTTTGGGCACCCGGGTCCTGCCCCAGGGGACATGGATCAATGCAAAAAAAAAGTTTTAAAAACAGCCGTTTTTTCAGGAGCAGTGATTTTAATAATGATTAAAGTGAAACAATAAAAGTGTAATATTCCTTTAAATGTGGTACCTGGGGGGTGTCTATAGTATGCCTGTGAAGGGGCGCATGTTTCCCGTGCTTAGAACTGTCCCTGCACAAAGTGTCATTTATGCAGGAAAAAAAGTCTTTTAAAATCACTTGCGGCTAAATTGTCGGTCCCCGTAATACAGAGAACACTCAATGAGTGTTCTCTGTATTAGCGGACAATTCATTCATTCATTGATAAAAAAAAAAAAGCGTGGGGGTTCCCCTAAATTCAATTACCAGGCCCTTCAGGTCTGCTATGGATATTAAGGGGAAGCCCGGGTCAAATTTAAAAAAAAATTGACGTGGGGGTCCCCCTAAAAATCCATACCAGACCCTTTATCCGAGCACGCAACCTGGCAGGCCGCAGGAAAAGAGGGGGGGACGAGAGAGCGGCCCCCCCTCCCTCCTGACCCGTACCAGGCCACATACCCTCAACATTGGGAGGATGCTTTGGGGGTCTGTGACCCCTCAAAGCACCATGTCCCCATGTTGATGGGGACAAGGGCCTCATCCCCACAACCCTGAGCGGTGGTTGTGGGGGTCTGCGGGCGGGGGGCTTATCAGAATCTCGAAGCCCCCTTTAACAAAAGGGACCCCCAGATCCCGCCCCCCCCCCCGTTTGAAATGATAAGGGGGTACAAAAGTACCCCTACCATTTCACAAAGAAAGTGTAAAAATGGTTAAATAAGACAAACACACTTTTGAAAAATTCCTTTATTAAAAATTAAAAAAAAAAATAGCGGGAGAAGAGGCCAGAGAGCGGGAGAAGAACCGGAAAACGCAGAGAAGTCAGAAGAAGACCCCCGGAGCTGTCTAATAAAATACTTTAAAAACCTGTGTAGTGTGTTTTTTTATTGACACTTTTTCCCCCAGGTCAATGGGTAGGGGTACATTGTACCCCATACTCATTCACATAGGGTGGGAGGTTGGGATCTGGGGGCCCCCTTATTAAAGGGAGTTCGCGGATTCCGATAAGCTCCCCACCCACAGACCCGGACAACCAACGGCCAGGGTTGTCGGGAAGAGGCCCTTCTCCTCATCAACATGGGGACAAGGTGCTTTGGGGTGTGGTGCCCCCCTTCCCCAAAGCACCCACCCCCCCATGTTGAGGGCATGCGGCCTGGTACGGCTCAGGAGGGGGGGCACTCTCTCGTCCCCTTCGGTGTAGGGGTTCCCCTTAAAATCCATACCAGACCTAAGGGCCTGGTATGCTCCTGGAGGGGCATTCTCCCTTGCGCTCGCTGCTATAGGAAAATGTGTTTTTCCTATTGCAGCCAGCGCGAGATGTGCAGCGCCCTGTCGCCGAGAACCAGCGCGATAGGATCGCTCTGGAAACATTCTCGTGGGCAGGTCCTGTAGCTGTCCTTGCGTCGTATTTGATCCGTCGGACCAGCATACAGACGAACGGGCTTCCCGATAGGAACTGGGTCCAGCGGAGTTCCGGTCGGGAAGATTTAAAACATGTTTTATTTCGAGGTCCATCGGACTTTTGGGAAGAAAAAGTCTGATGGAGCCCGCACACGATCGTATAGTCTGATGGATTCCGGTCCGCCGGGACCAATTCTGCCGGAAAGTCCGATCATGTGTACGTGGCATTAACCACTTGAGACCCGCGCTATAGCCGAATGACGGCTACAGCGCTGATCTCCTTTTCCCTGAGGGGCGGCGCGCTCTGTGATCGGCGAGTCTACGAGACTCGCCTGATCACCGATCCGTGCAAGGGGTCGATCCCGACCCCTTATCACGTGATCAGCTGTCAGCCAATGACAGCTGATCATGTGATATAACGGAGCCGGTAATCGGCTATTATTCCTCCTCGCGCTGACAGCGTGAGGAGAAAAAAAAACACCAGACATCAGTCCCGATCACGGCCAGCCCTGCCAGTGCCCACCTGCCCCCTGCCAGTGCCCACCTGCCCCCTGCTTTGCCTGCCTAAATAAAAAATGTGTCCCCCCTGTCAGTGCCACCCAGCAGTGCCCATAGTGCCACCCAGCAGTGCCCATAGTGCCACCCAGCAGTGCCCACAGTGCCACCCAGCAGTGCCCACAGTGCCACCCAGCAGTGCCACCCAGCAGTGCCCACAGTGCCACCCAGCAGTGCCCACAGTCTGCCTAAACAAAGGTGCTGCACCCCAGTGCCACATATCCGTGCCCAGCAGTGCCGCCCATCAGTGCCCAGCAGTGCCGCCCATCAGTGCCCATCAGTGCCACCTATCAGAGCCACCTATCAGTGCCACCTATCAGTGCCCAGCAGTCCCATCTATCAGTGGTACCTATCAGTGCCCCTTAGTGCCACCCATCCGTGCCACCCATCTGTGCCACCCATCCATGCCATCTTATCTGTGCCCGTCTTTGCCCATCAGTGCCGCCTTATCTGTGCCTATTAGTGCCGCCTTAACTATGCCTATCAGTGCCCACCAGTGCAGCCTATCAGTGCCCACCAATGCAGCCTATCAGTGCCGCCTCATCAGCGCACTTCAATGAAGGAGAAAAATGACCTGTTTGCAAAATTTTATAACAAACTATTAAACATGATTTTTTTTTTTTTGCATCTTTTTTTGTTTGTTTAGCAAAAAAGAAAACTCCCAGCTGTGATTAAATACCACCAAAAGAAAGCTCTATTTGTGGGAAAAAAATGATAAAAATGTCATTTGGGTACAGTGTTGTATGACCGCGCAATTGTCATTCAAAGTGCATCAGCGCTGAAAGCTGAAAATTGGTCTGGGACTGAGGGGGGTTTAAGTGCCCAGTAAGCAAGTGGTTAAAGACACTTGGCTTAGCCAACTGCAGCCAATCCTCTTTGGATGGCTGGCGACCCTGATGATAAGGACCTGCCCTATGCACACGGCTATGCAATGGGCTGGTTGAGGGGGCCACAGTCCTGGCTGAATAACGTGTGACCGGTGGCTGAATAACGTGTGACCGGTGGCTGAAAACTCGGACTCATGATTCAAAACCCGGACTGTCCAGGTGAATGCTGGATGGGTGGAAACCTTGGGGCTTGTTTCCCTTTGGAAATCCTCATTGCTTTGTCTGAGCCCTTGTACACACAGGTCGGACATTCCGACAAAAAAATCCGTCGGGTTTTGCCCGACGGATTTTGTCCGAAACTGGTGTTGCATACACACGGTCGGACAAAGTTGTTGGGAAAATCCGACCGTTCGGAACGTGATGACATTATTTCGTTAGGACAGGACTACGTTCAGGCTAGTAGCCAACAGCTTTGGTCTAGGAATTTGATCTGAGCATGCGTGGCACTTTGACCCCTTTCACACTGGGGCATTTTTCAGGCGCTTTAGCGTTAAAAAAAGCGCTTGAAAGAAGCCGCAACTGCAATCCCAATGTAAAAGCCCGAGTGCTTTCACACTGAGGCGCTGCGCTGGCAGGGCGTCAAAAAAAGTCCTGCAAGCAGCTTCTTTGCAGCGCTTTTGGAGCGGTGAATACAACGCTCCTAAAGCGCCCCTTCTCATTGAAATCAATGGGAAGCGTCTGTAAACCGCCTGAAAAACGCTATTGGCAGCAGCGTTTTGTGGGCGCTTTTAACCCTTTATTTGGCCACTAGCAGGGGTTAAAAGCGCCCCAATAACGCTTGAAAAAAAGCTGGTAAAGCGCTGCTAGTTTAAGCGGCGCTTTACGAGCGTTTTTCGGGTGCTGACATTGTGAAAGGGCTCTAAGACCCCTTTCACACTGGGGCGTTTTTCGGGCATTTTTCAGGTGCTTTAGCGTTAAAAAAAAGCGCTTGTAAAGCGCTTGAAAGAAGCTGCAACTGCAATCCCAATGTAAAAGCCCGAGTGCTTTCACACTGAGGCGCTGCGCTGGCAGGGCGTCGAAAAAAGTCCTGCAAGCAGCGCTTTTGGAGTGGTGAATACAGCGCTCCTAAAACGCCCCTTCTCATTGAAATCAATGGGAAGCGCCTGTAAAACGCCTGAAAAACGCTATTGGCAGCAGCGTTTTGTGGGCGCTTTTAACCCTTTATTTGGCCCCTAGCAGGGGTTAAAAGCGCCCCAATAACGCTTGAAAAAAAGCTGTTTTTTCGGGCGCTGACATTGTGAAAGGGCTCTTAGACCCCTTTCACACTGGGGCGTTTTTCAGGCGTTTTTCAGGCGCTTTAGCCTTAAAAAAATCGCCTGTAAAGCGCTTGAAAGAAGCCTCATCTGCAGTCCCAATGTGAAAGCCCAAGTGCTTTAAGAGCCCTTTCACAATGTCAGCGCCCAAAAAGCGCTCGTAAAACGCCTCTTAAACTAACAGCGCTTTGCCAGCTTTTTTTCAAGCGTTATTGGGGCGCTTTTAACCCCTGCTAGTGGCCAAATAAAGGGTTAAAAGCGCCCACAAAACGCTGCTGCCAATAGCGTTTTTCAGGCGTTGTATTCACCGCTCCAAAAGCGCTGCAAAGAAGCTGCTTGCAGGATTTTTTTTGACGCCCTGCCAGCGCAGCGCCTCACTGTGAAAGCACTCGGGGCTTTTACATTGGGATTGCAGTTGCAGCTTCTATCAAGTGCTTTACAGGCGCTTTTTTTAACTCTAAAGCACCTCAAAAAACGCCCAAAAAACGCCCCAGTGTGAAAGGGGTCTTAAAGCACTCGGGGCTTTCACATTGGGACTGCAGATGAGGCTTCTTTCAAGCACTTTACAGGCGCTTTTTTTTTTAACGCTAAAGCGCCTGAAAAACGCCTGAAAAACACCCCAGTGTGAAGGGGGGTCTTTGTCCGATCGGAAATTCTCTACACACAATCGGACAAAGTCCGATCGGATCGTGTTGTCGGAAAGTTTTATAGCCCAGCTCTAAAACTTTGTCGGTCGGATATTTTCCGACGGAAAAACAGTCCGATGGAGCCCACACACACACACGGTCGGATTATCCGACAACGCGGTCCGATCGGACATTTTCCGCCGGGAATTTGTGTACAAGGGCTAATGTCTATTGTCTATCTTCCCTTGCCATCTTGGATCTTCTTCACTTATGCTTCTGAACCTTTTTTGAAATCCTTCGTTATGTGTTGGTGACCTATTTAACGTTTTTTTATAGTACAGCGCAGGGGCGGACTGACAACTCATGGGGCCCCCAGGCAATAGGAGATTATGGGGCCCCCGGGCGATAGGAGATTATGGGGCCCCCGGGCAACAGGAGAAGATTATGGGGCCCCCGGGCAATAGGAGATTATGGGGTCCCCAGGCAATAGGACATTATGGGGTCCCCAGGCAACAGGAGATTATGGGGCCCCCCAGGCAATAGATTATAGGGCCACACAGTATACACAAACACACATACAGTATACACACACAGGCACACAATATACACACACACACAGTATACACACTGAAAAGGTACTGGAGAGGCGGGGCAGCTATAACCTTGGGATTAAAAAAAAACACAGATTTTCACGTTCTGTCCCTGGTTTTATTGAGGCTGGCAACTCCGATGGGGCCCCTTAGTGGCATGGGGCCCTCGGGCAGTGCCCGAGTGCCCGAATGGTCATTCCGCCCCTGGTACAGCGCTCCTAATCTTTAGATTGTAAGCTCTCGTACCCCACCTTGTATGGTAGCGTCTCCCTTACCGTTGGCTCTCTATAAATCCCGTATTATAATATTAATAATAATTCATCCTTTTGAAATAACGTGATGCTGTCTGGGTCGTCGCCGTCTTCTATTTTTTGCATAGCTGTGTACATAAATGCCTGTGTATGCAAACATGCATGCTTGGAGGAAGCTATTGCTAAGCATTAAGTGCGCTCAGGGAGGGGACAGGCTGACACTTAGTGTCTGGCAGGCTGAGCGCTATGCCTGGGAGATAAGGGTAATTTCTAGGACAAGCTCTCGTCAGCACAACCGAGAATTGCTAACTTAAGCAGAAAAGACTCGGCTAAAGGAGCGAAGGGGGAAGAAGCAGACAAATCTTGCTTGTATATCTAGAGCTGGGAGCAGGAGCAGGGTGCAGGCAGTAGTGATAAAATGCCTCCAGATTAATGGTGAGGATGAGCCCAGGCGGGGAAATGGATCAGCAACTGACAAGGTGAAAGCTGGAGATGTTCTTCTGCAAATGAGTTTTCTTTTTTTTTCTTCCTTTTTTTTTTTTCTCCCCTCACAAGGAGAAGATCTGTATAGAGAGGCAGGTTGTCTGTAACCTCTTGCCTGCTGAATTAGCTTGGCTATGACAAAAGCCTTGCGTGTTGACCATTGCATGCGCAGGAGGCCTACTCACAACCTATTGTTACTTACAATGGAGGGGTCGGCGTAATTAACTAGGGGGGAGGGGGGGGGTCAAAGTCGCTGCCCCTGTTGTGTCTCAAAGGAGGATTAGAGGTTCCTATGGTTGTAGAGGCTTTCTGTGGTTAAGCAAGGGCTATTGTAAGCCACCCGATACGCACAACATAATTCCCTTCACTGTAGGTACATAGAAAGGTTGTAACGCTGTATTAGTAATCAATTACATAATGACTTCACTATGACATCATTATCGTGCTACGTCTAGAGCAGTGGTTGGTTGTTAACTTTTGGGACCTCACGGGGCCACTAAACTCACACTTTTGAATCCTTTGAACACTTTTAACATGAATTTGACATGCCTTATACACACAATGCTCCGGCTCTCTGCCCTCTTCCCCCTGGATCACACTGCTGCCTTATACACACAATGCTCTGGCTCTCTGCCCTCTTCCCCCTGGATCACACTGCTGCCTTATACACACAATGCTCCGGCTCTCTGCCCCCCCCCCCCCCCGGGTCACATAGCTGCTTTATATACACAATGCTCTGGCTCTCTGCCCCCTCCCCCTAGATCACACTGCTGCCTTCTACACGCAATACTCCAACTCCCTGTCCCCCTCCCCCTGGATCATACTGCTGCCTTATAAACAATGTTCCAGCTCTCTGCCCCCTCCCCGTGATTCACACTGCTGCCTTATACACACAATTATCCGGTTCACTGCCCCCCCCGGATCACACTGCTGCCTTATACACACAATGCTCTGACTCTCTGCCCTCCTCCCCCTGGATCACACTGCTGCCTTATACACACAATGCTCTGACTCTCTGCCCTCCTCCCCCTGGATCACACTGCTGCCTTATACACACACAATGATCAAACTTTCTGCCACCTCCCCCTTGATTACATTCCTGCCTTATACACACAATGCTCCAGCTCTCTACCCCATCCGCCTGGATCACACTGCATCCTTATACACACAATTCTCCGGCTCTCTGCCCCCTCCGCCTGGATCACACTGCTGCCTTATACCCACAATGCTCCGACTCTCTGCCCCCCTCCCCCTGGATCACACTGCTGCCTTATACACACAATTACCCGGTTCACTGCCCCCTCCCCCTGGATCACACTGCCAGGGGCGGACAGACCATTCAGGCACTCGGGCACTGCTTGAGGGCCCCATGCCTCTAAGGGGCCCCATCAGGGTTACCAGCCTCAATAAAACCAGGGACAGTATGTAAAAATCTGTGTTTTTTAAAAATCCCAAGATTATAGCTGCCCCACCTCTCCAGTACCTTTTCAGTTTGTGTGTGTGTACACTGTATGTGTGTGTGTGTATATAATGTGTGGCTTCATAATCTATTGCCTTGGGGCCCCCCATAATCTCATATTGCCCGAGGGCCCCATAATCTTCTCCTATTTCCAGGGGGCCCCATAATCTTCTCCTATTGCCCAGGGGCCCCATAAGTTGTCAGTCCGCCCCTGCACTGCTGCCTTATACACACACAATGATCAGACTCTCCGCCCTCCTCCCCCTGGATCACACTGCTGCCTTATACACACAATGCTCTGACTCTCTGCCCCCCTCCGCCTTGATCACACTGCTGCCTTATACACACACAATGCTCTGACTCTCTGCCCCCCTCCGCCTGGATCACACTGCTGCCTTATACACACAATGCTCCGGCTCTCCGCCCTCCTCCCCCTGGATCACACTGCTGCCTTATACACACACAATGATCAGACTCTCTGCCCCCTCCCCCTGGATCACACTGCTGCCTTATACACACACAATGATCAGACTCTCTGCCCCCTCCCCCTGGATCACACTGCTGCCTTATACACACAATGCTCTGACTCTCTGCCCCCCTCCGCCTGGATCACACTGCTGCCTTATACACACACAATGATCAGACTCTCTGCCCCCTCCCCATGGATCACACTGCTGCCTTATACACACACAATGATCAGACTCTCTGCCCCCTCCCCCTGGATCACACTGCTGCCTTATACACACACAATGATCAGACTCTCTGCCCCCTCCCCATGGATCACACTGCTGCCTTATACACACACAATGATCAGACTCTCTGCCCCCTCCGCCTGGATCACACTGCTGCCTTATACACACACAATGATCAGACTCTCTGCCCCCTCCCCCTGGATCACACTGCTGCCTTATACACACAATGCTCTGACTCTCTGCCCCCCTCCCCCTGGATCACACTGCTGCCTTATACACACAATGCTTCGGCTCTTTGCCCCCCTCCCCCTGGATCACACTGCTGCCTTATACACACAATTACCCGGTTCACTGCCCCCTCCGCCTGGATCACACTGCCAGGGGCGGACAGACCATTCAGGCACTCGGGCACTGCTTGAGGGCCCCATGCCTCTAAGGGGCCCCATCAGGGTTACCAGCCTCAATAAAACCAGGGACAGTATGTAAAAATCTGTGTTTTTTAAAAATCCCAAGATTATAGCTGCCCCACCTCTCCAGTACCTTTTCAGTTTGTGTGTGTGTATATTGTGTGATAGTGTGTACACTGTATGTGTGTGTGTGTATATAATGTGTGGCTTCATAATCTATTGCCTTGGGGCCCCCCATAATCTCATATTGCCCGAGGGCCCCATAATCTTCTCCTATTTCCAGGGGGCCCCATAATCTTCTCCTATTGCCCAGGGGCCCCATAAGTTGTCAGTCCGCCCCTGCACTGCTGCCTTATACACACACAATGATCAGACTCTCCGCCCTCCTCCCCCTGGATCACACTGCTGCCTTATACACACAATGCTCTGACTCTCCGCCCTCCTCCCCCTGGATCACACTGCTGCCTTATACACACAATGCTCTGACTCTCTGCCCCCCTCCGCCTGGATCACACTGCTGCCTTATACACACAATTACCCGGTTCACTGCCCCCTCCCCCCGGATCACACTGCTGCCTTATACACACAATTATCCGGTTCACTGCCCCCCTCCCCCTGGATCACACTGCTGCCTTATACACACAATGCTCTGACTCTCTGCCCCCTCCCCCCGGATCACACTGCTGCCTTATACACACAATTATCCGGTTCACTGCCCCCCTCCCCCTGGATCACACTGCTGCCTTATACACACAATTATCCGGTTCACTGCCCCCCTCCTCCTGGATCACACTGCTGCCTTATACACACAATGCTCTGACTCTCCGCCCTCCTCCCCCTGGATCACACTGCTGCCTTATACACACAATGCTCTGACTCTCTGCCCTCTTCCCCCTGGATCACACTGCTGCCTTATACACACAATGCTCTGACTCTCCGCCCTCCTCCCCCTGGATCACACTGCTGCCTTATACACACAATTACCCGGTTCACTGCCCCCTCCCCCCGGATCACACTGCTGCCTTATACACACAATTACCCGGTTCACTGCCCCCTCCCCCCGGATCACACTGCTGCCTTATACACACAATTATCCGGTTCACTGCCCCCCTCCCCCTGGATCACACTGCTGCCTTATACACACAATGCTCTGACTCTCTGCCCCCTCCCCCCGGATCACACTGCTGCCTTATACACACAATTATCCGGTTCACTGCCCCCCTCCCCCTGGATCACACTGCTGCCTTATACACACAATTATCCGGTTCACTGCCCCCTCCCCCCGGATCACACTGCTGCCTTATACACACAATTATCCGGTTCACTGCCCCCTCCCCCCGGATCACACTGCTGCCTTATACACACAATTACCCGGTTCACTGCCCCCTCCCCCCGGATCACACTGCTGCCTTATACACACAATTATCCGGTTCACTGCCCCCCTCCCCCTGGATCACACTGCTGCCTTATACACACAATGCTCTGACTCTCTGCCCCCCTCCGCCTGGATCACACTGCTGCCTTATACACACAATGATCAGACTCTCTGCCCCCTCCCCCTAGATCACACTGCTGCCTTATACACACAATGCTCCGGCTCACACATCAGTCATATGTCAGGTGATAATAATAAAGGTGTTTTCCTTTTTCTTCCAGGGAGTGAATTTTTGATTTGGTCCCTTCAGTACGGAGAGGTCCCTCATCATCCTTCCTGAGAAGGACTTGTCCTGCCGTCCGTTTCATTGCCATTGAGGAATACATCCCGAGGTGATTGGTCAGGACACTGCTATGGACAGGTAGCTGTCCCCGGTGTCACCGGCGGCATTGCTCCGGGTAAAATCCGGCAATGACAGGAATGACGCGACCTAAGAAAAGGAGATATCTGTGAAGACCTCTTGTCTGATTAGTGAGCGATCCGACTCAGATATTCTTCATTCCCTGAATATTCATAGAAGAGCTCCGGTGATGTCTTATATATAATAGGAAGGTGAGCCGCAAATGGACACAAAATATACACATTGTAACTATATATCATCCGCATGACAATTCTGACACATAGAGAGTCAGCAAAATCTACCCTCCCCCCCCCCGCCTTCTAATACTGACCCTGATTTGTATGTAAAGGACAAAGTCAGGTAAGGAGGTTATATTGTGAGCCTAGAGGGGCGAAGACAATAAAAAAAGTCCATTCACACTTTGTACCAGCGACCTACAAAATGTGGCCTTTTGACTGCCTTTCTCCAGCCCTTGGGGTATTATTCCCCCCACTGATACCAATGATGGGGCACTGTTCCTCCCACTGACACCAATGATGGGGCACTATTCCTCCCACTGATATCAATGATGGGGCACTATTCCTCCTACTGACACCAATGATGGGGCACTATTCCTCCCACTGACTCCAATGATGGGGCACTATTCCTCCCACTGATATCAATGATGGGGCACTATTCCTCCTACTGACACCAATGATGGGGCACTATTCCTCCCACTGACACCAATGATGGGGCACTATTCCTCCCACTGACACCAATGATGGGGCACTGTTCCTCCCACTGACACCAATGATGGGGCACTATTCCTCCCACTGATATCAATGATGGGGCACCACTCCCCCCCACCGACACCAATGATGGGGCACTATTCCTCCCACTGACACCAATGATGGGGCACTATTCCTCCCACTGACACCAATGATGGGGCACTGTTCCTCCCACTGACACCAATGATGGGGCACTATTCCTCCCACTGACACCAATGATGGGGCACTATTCCTCCCACTGATACCAATGATGGGACACTATTCCTCCCACTGACACCAATGATGGGGCACTATTCCCCCCACTGATACCAATGATGGGACACTATTCCCCCCACTGACACCAATGATGGGGCACTATTCCTCCCACTGACACCAATGATGGGGCACTATTCCTCCCACTGACACCAATGATGGGGCACTATTCCTCCCACTGACACCAATGATGGGGCACTATTCCTCCCACTGACACCAATGATGGGGCACTATTCCTCCCACTGACACCAATGATGGGGCACTATTCCTCCCACTGACACCAATGATGGGGCACTATTCCTCCCACTGACACCAATGATGGGACACTGTTCCTCCCACTGACACCAATGATGGGGCACTATTCCTCCCACTGACACCAATGATGGGGCACTATTCCTCCCACTGATGCCAATGATGGGGCACTATTCCTCCCACTGACACCAATGATGGGGCACTATTCCTCCCACTGACACCAATGATGGGGCACTATTCCTCCCACTGACACCAATGATGGGGCACTATTCATTCCACTGACACCAATGATGGGACACTATTCCTCCCACTGATGCCAATGATGGGGCACTATTCCTCCCACTGATGCCAATGATGGGGCACTATTCCTCCCACTGACACCAATTATGGGGCACTATTCCCCCCACTGATACCAATGATGGGGCACTATTCCTCCCACTGATGCCAATGATGGGGCACTATTCCCCCCACTGATACCAATGATGGGGCACTATTCCTCCCACTGATGCCAATGATGGGGCACTATTCCTCCCACTGACGCCAATGATGGGGCACTATTCCTCCCACTGACACCAGTGATGGGACACTATTCCTCCCACTGACACCAATGATGGGGCACTATTCCTCCCACTGATGCCAATGATGGGGCACTATTCCTCCCACTGACACCAGTGATGGGCACTATTCCTCCCACTGACACCAATGATGGGACACTATTCCTCCCACTGACACCAATGATGGGGCACTATTCCTCCCACTGACACCAATGATGGGACACTATTCCTCCCACTGATGCCAATGATGGGACACTATTCCTCCCACTGATGCCAATGATGGGACACTATTCCTCCCACGGATGCCAATGATGGGGCACTATTCCTCCCACTGACACCAATGATGGGGCACTATTCCTCCCACTGACACCAATAATGGGGCACTATTCCTCCCACTGACACCAATGATGGGACACTGTTCCTCCCACTGACACCAATGATGGGGCACTATTCCTCCCACTGACACCAATGATGGGGCACTATTCATTCCACTGACACAATGATGGGACACTGTTCCTCCCACTGATGCCAATGATGGGGCACTATTCCTCCCACTGACACCAATGATGGGGCACTATTCATTCCACTGACACCAATGATGGGACACTGTTCCTCCCACTGATGCCAATGATGGGGCACTATTCCTCCCACTGACACCAATGATGGGGCACTATTCCTCCCACTGATGCCAATGATGGGGCACTATTCCTCCCACTGATACCAATGATGGGGCACTATTCCTCCCACTGACACCAATGATGGGACACTATTCTTCCCACTGACACCAATGATGGGGCACTATTCCTCCCACTGATACCAATGATGGGGCACTATTCCTCCCACTGACACCAATGATGGGGCACTATTCTTCCCACTGACACCAATGATGGGACACTATTCTTCCCACTGACACCAATGATGGGGCACTATTCCTCCCACTGACACCAATGATGGGACACTATTCTTCCCACTGACACCAATGATGGGGCACTATTCCTCCCACTGATACCAATGATGGGGCACTATTCCTCCCACTGATACCAATGATGGGGCACTATTCTTCCCACTGACACCAATGATGGGGCACTATTCCTCCCACTGATACCAATGATGGGACACTGTTCCTCCCACTGATGCCAATGATGGGACACTATTCTTCCCACTGACACCAATGATGGGGCACTATTCCTCCCACTGATACCAATGATGGGACACTGTTCCTCCCACTGACACCAATGATGGGACACTATTCTTCCCACTGACACCAATGATGGGGCACTATTCCTCCCACTGATACCAATGATGGGACACTGTTCCTCCCACTGATGCCAATGATGGGGCACTATTCTTCCCACTGACACCAATGATGGGACACTATTCCTCCCACTGACACCAATGATGGGACACTATTCCTCCCACTGACACCAATGATGGGACACTATTCCTCCCACTGATACCAATGATGGGGCACTATTCTTCCCACTGACACCAATGATGGGACACTATTCCTCCCACTGACACCAATGATGGGACACTATTCCTTCCACTGATACCAATGATGGGACACTGTTCCTCCCACTGATGCCAATGATGGGGCACTATTCTTCCCACTGACACCAATGATGGGACACTATTCCTCCCACTGACACCAATGATGGGACACTATTCCTCCCACTGACACCAATGATGGGACACTATTCCTCCCACTGACACCAATGATGGGACACTATTCCTCCCACTGACACCAATGATGGGACACTATTCCTCCCACTGACACCAATGATGGGACACTATTCCTCCCACTGACACCAATGATGGGACACTGTTCCTCCCACTGATGCCAATGATGGGGCACTATTTCTCTCACTGACTCCCATGTACCTAAGTCTCACAGCTTTTTCTTAATACATTGATGAAGCTCCTTTGGCACCAATTACATCCTCCAGTCTTGGTGAGTATGATGTATGATGTATGATGAGTATGGTGTATGATGTATGATGAGTATGATGTATGATGAGTATGATGTATGATGAGTATGATGTATGATGAGTATGATGTATGATATGTATGATGTATGATATGTATGATGAGTATGATGTATGATGAGTATGATGTATGATGAGTATGATGTATGATGAGTATGATGTATGATGAGTATGATGAGTATGATGTATGATGAGTATGATGAGTATGAGGAGTATGATGCTACAAGCTCGGCACATCTATTTTTGGGCAGTTTCTCCCATTCTTCTTTGCAGGACCTCTCAAGCTCCATCGGGTTGGATGAGGGAGGGTCGGTGCACAGCCATTTTCAGATCTCTCCAGAGATGTTCAATTGGGTTCAAGTCCGGGCTCTGGCTGGACCACTCAAGGACATTCACAGAGTTGTCCCGTAGCCGCTCCTTTGTTATCTTGGCTGGGTGCTTCGGGTCGTTGTCCTGTTGGAAGAAGAACCTTCACCCCAGTCTGAGGTCCAGAGCGCTCTGGAGCCGGTTTTCACCAAGGACATCTCTGTACTTTGCTGCATTCATCTCCCCCTGGACACTCTGCTCTAATATTGCGTGGCATATAAAATTGCAACATCCACCGTTTTGTTCTCCAGGGCCTCTGTTTCCAGAAATTATATAGTTTGGGGATTCTAAGTTACTTCAGAAATTTTTAAATTTTACATGTTTGCAAATTTTTTTATTATTGCCTCGGTAGCCAAGGGGTTAAATACGGCCCGCTGGCAATTTGTTACCTTTACACTCTGTGATTGGATGGAGTCATTGTCAAAGAAAAAGCCGGGGGGGGGGGGGGGGGGTAAGGACTGGACCTACTTACTGTTCAGATATCGATGTATCAAAGCTTTATTAATATTGGATATAAATAAGGAGGCAGGCGTCCAATGGGTGCAGCAAAGATGACGATCGTCTTCCACATTCTGACGGGACGGGATTTTGCTCGGTTGGCTTGTCAGCAGGTGTACATGTATGGGGGAGGGGAGTAGATTAACCCGAGGCGTTCGCTCCTGTTGGCATAAACACCATTATTAGCGATTCCATTATTATTTCTGCTCTAAATTACCAGCTTCATGTAGCCGTTTATTTTAATTACCGGGTTTCCGCGGCTTAATTACTGTTTGTGTTTTCAGTCTACTGGAAATCTGATTGGTGCCAGAGCCAGCGTTCCAACCTCGCCGCCGAGACTTCCGTCTGATCGTTCCGGACATCATCCACTGCCGTTGTGCTCCATCGTCTTCAATGATGAGGATGGGAGACGGGATCTGCCGGTGTATAGCCTGGCAGCCGTGTGTGGGGGAGGCGGGACCGAAAACCCGACATCTCTGCTCTGTACAAAGAATAATATAATACCGAATCACAACCAAAAGTACCGATTGCATGATCTGAATGGGGGCTCCAAACTCTTCAGTACGAGGGCCTCTTATATCCAGGTGTGCCCGGCAGAGTCCCCCCTTATATCCAGGAGGGACGGCAGAGTCCTCCCTTATATCTAGGTGTGCCCAGCAGAGTCCCCCCTCATATCCAGGAGTGCCCGGCAGATTCTCCCCTTACATTTAGGAGCACCCGGCAGAGTCCTCCCTTACATTCAGGAGTGCCCGGCAGAATCCCCCCTTATATCTAGGAGGGACGGCAGAGTCCTCCCATACATCCAGGAGTGCCCGGCAGAGTCCTCCCTTACATCCAGGAGTGCCCGGCAGAGTCCTCCCTTATATCCAGGAGTGCCCAGCAGAGTCCTCCCTTACATCCAGGAGTGTCCAGCAGACTCCCCCCTTACATTCAGGAGTGCCCGGCAGAGTCCCCCCATATATCCAGGAGTACCCGGCAGAGTTCCCCCCATATATCCAGGAGGGCTTGGCAGAGTCCCCCCATATATCCAGGAGGGCCTGGCAGAGTCCCCCCATATATCCAGGAGTGCCCGGCAGAGTCCCCCCATATATCCAGGAGTGTCCTGCAGAGTTCCCCTTGCATCCAGAAGAGCGTAACAGAGTCCCCTGTTACATCAATGAGTGCCCAGCAGAGTCCCCCCTTTTATCCAGGAGTGCCTGGAAGTTTCCCCCCTTGCATCCAGAAGCGTGCAGCAGCCCTGGAATCCAGGAGTACCAAAGTCCCCTCTTGCACCCAGGAGGATCCAAAGGTCCTTGCATCCAGGAGTGCCCGGCAGAGTCCCCCCTTACATCCAGAAGTGCCTGGTAGAGTTCTCCCTTGCATCTAGGAGTGCCCAGCATATTCCCCCCTTGCATCCAGGAGTGCATGGCAGAGTCCTCCCTTATATCCAAGAGTACCCAACAGAGTTCCCCCCCTTACATGCAGGAGTTCCTACCCGAGTCCCCCTATACATCCAGGAGTGCCCAGCAAAATCCCCTGGTCCCGCAGAGTCCCAGCTGGATGTTGGGCAGATGAATCCTCCTCCCTTTCCTGGAATGCTGGGTCCACCTCCTGGAACATGTGTTTTAAATAACCAACTTGTTATACTCACCTGCTCTGTGTAATGGTATTGCACAGAGCAGCTTCACACGTCCTCTTCTGGGGCCCCCCGCTGGCGATCTTGGCTCCTCCTCTTCTGTGTCTGCCCCCATAGCAAGCTGCGGGCAGCTTGGCTCAGTGAGTAGCCAAGATGGGGGAGTTCCTCCATAACCAAGGTGCCTTGTACCCCATCGTATTTGCTGGAGGATGATGGGAGGTGTCCTGAGCCAGCATGGCAGCAAATCAGGGCCCTGCTTTACAAATGGGCGTGTGGATTGGTACAGCGGGTGTGAAGGAGGCCTTAAAAAACATGACCCCACCCAGAAATGCAAGGAACCATTTCCATAATGTACAAGGGAACATTAGGTCCATTTGTACTTAGTGGTGCTGCTGCAAGCTAAAATGTAAAGTCCTGCTGGTGCTCAGGATTGTAGGGATGCCGGTGTGAAGAGACACTCTTCCCCGTGAGAAGTGAGAATAAAGAGGCCTCCATGATTAAGTCCATCCTTGAGAGTGAGCTCCAGTGAGTGAGCAGGGTAATCTTTAACACAGGGCAAAGGGGGCAGCTGCCCTGGGACCAGTCATTGTTGTGGGGCCCAAAGCAGCTGCCCCTTGAGCCCACACTGCCCGCAGTTAATAAGGGGATTAGGGAGGGCCCTAGAAAATGTTTTCCCAGGGTCCAATCAGTATTACAGATGGCCCTGGTGTGCTGAGTAAAACGTGTTGGGAGTATTGCCAGGGTCCAGGCTGAGACTGGCACTCACTATTATACAGCAGGTCTTGACTTGATGTGCGACTCTCGGGAAGCCTAGTCACCTTCTATGATTGAGCCCACAGTGGCCGCTGTAAAACAAGTCACTGGGTGAGGTCTGAGGAGCGGTATTGACCAAAGCTTTTTACATATACACATTCCAACTGGGTAAAGAGGCCTCTATGATTAAGCCCTTGGTGGCCAGGGTAAAACGCACCAGTGGGTGTGGTCTGAGGAGTGGCATTGATCTAGGCTTTCACATGTACCTATTCCAACTGGGTAAAGAGGCCTCTATGATTATGCCCCACAGTGGCCAGGGTGAAATGCGTCAGTGGGCGTGGTCTGAGGAGTGGTATCGACTGAGGCTTTCACATATACACTTTCCAACTAGGTAAAGAGGCCTCTATGATTAAGCCCTTGGAGGCCAGGGTGAAATGCGTCAGTGGGCGTGGTCTGAGGAGCGGCATTGACTGAGGCTTTCACATATGCACTTTCCAACTAGGTAAAGGGGCCTCTATGATTAAGCCCTTGGAGGCCAGGGTGAAATGCGTCAGTGGGCGTGGTCTGAGGAGGGGCATTGACCGAGGCGTTCACATATACACATTCCAACTAGGTAAAGAGGCCTCTATGATTACGCCCCACAGTGGCCTGGGTGAAATGCGTCAGTGGGCGGGGTCTGAGGCGTGGCATTGACTGAGGCTTTCATATATACACATTCTAACTCTGTAAAGAGGCCTCTATATGGTGGCCAGGGTGAAATGTGTCAGTGGTCTGAGAAGCGGCATTGACTGAGGCTTTCACATATACACATTCCAACTAGGTAAAGAGGCCTCTATGATTACGCCCCACGGTGGCCAGGGTGAAATGCGTCAGTGAGCGTGGTCTGAGGAGTGGCATTGACCGAGGCTTTCACATATACACATTCCAACTAGGTAAAGAGGCCTCTATGATTACGCCCCACGTGGCCGGTGTGAAATGTGTCAGTGGGCGTGGTCTGAGGAGCGGCATCGACTGAGGCTTCCACATATACACTTTCCAACTAGGTAAAGAGGCCTCTATGATTACGCCCCACGGTGGCCAGGGTGAAATGCGTCAGTGAGCGTGGTCTGAGGAGTGGCATTGACCGAGGCTTTCACATATACACATTCCAACTAGGTAAAGAGGCCTCTATGATTACGCCCCACGGTGGCCAGGGTGAAATGTGTCAGTGGGCGTGGTCTGAGGAGCAGCATCGACTGAGGCTTTCACATATACACTTTCCAACTAGGTAATGAGGCCTCTATGATTAAGCCCTTGGAGGCCAGGGTGAAATGCGTGAGTGGGCATGGTCTGAGGCTTTCACATATACACTTTCCAACTAGGTAAAGAGGCCTCTATGATTAAGCCCTTGGAGGCCAGGGTGAAATGCGTCAGTGGACGTGGTCTGAGGAGCGGCATCGACTGAGGCTTTCACATATACACTTTCCAACTAGGTAAAGAGACCTCTATGATTAAGCCCTTGGAGGCCAGGGTGAAATGCGTCAGTGGGCGTGGTCTGAGGAGGGGCATTGACGAGGCGTTCACATATACACATTCCAACTAGGTAAAGAGGCCTCTATGATTATGCCCCACAGTGGCCAGGGTGAAATGTGTCAGTGAGCGTGGTCTGAGGAGCGGCATCAACTGAGGCTTCCACATATACACTTTCCAACTAGGTAAAGAGGCCTCTATGATTACACCCCACGGTGGCCAGGGTGAAATGCGTCAGTGAGCGTGGTCTGAGGAGTGGCATTGACCGAGGCTTTCACATATACACATTCCAACTAGGTAAAGAGGCCTCTATATGGTGGCCAGGGTGAAATGCGTCAGTGAGCGTGGTCTGAGGAGTGGCATTGACTGAGGCTTCCACACATACACTTTCCAACTAGGATCGGCTTAGGCGGGCATCAGTTTCCTGCTTTATACAAAGTAACATTATTATAAATTGTAAATTGTCTTCTGTATAAAAATATCGCCTGGGTACACACGTGTTGGTTGAACTGGATGGACTTGTGTCTTTTTTTTTTTTTTTCAACCAGATGAACTATGTAACTAAACTGCTGCATGTAACATTGTCCGGTTCTCTCAGCATTGCAATTGATGTCCCTTCCCGACCTTTGATTTCCAGCGAAAGGCCGACGTGGCGCTTTATTGGGTGGTTTATTCCTTTACATTGGTCGCGTGTACTGCGGCATTTTATTTTCACATAAACTCTTGTCACCGTCTACACCAGCGGAAGAGACGAGCAAACACCTTTTGTCTCCAAGGGTTCCATGTGTGACTGTCAGGATTATGAAAGATTGTTTATGTTCTCTGGCGTGAAATGAGGAGAGCATGCGGAAGAGAGGAGAGAAACCGTCGACACGCCGAGAGAGAGAGAGAGAGAAGAGGTATCCTTCCAGGATGACAGCAAGGCATTCATTCTGCATGGTACAGCAAACAAAGAGTGCGACAAGGCCCATAAATCATACCGCCGAGATGCTGTACCTACTGTTTGTAACATTGCCACGCAAACAAAACACCTCCAACACCAGAACATTTATCTCTCCCTTTGTTCTGTTCTTGGTTCTCCTCTCCCGCTCTCTCCCGCTCTCTCCCGCTCTCTCTTGCATTCATATAAACACAATCTTCTCACTTGTCCTGGCCTCTCATATCCACTAGTCCTCCGCGTCCATCATTGTCACCAGGAATAAGGCTGATGTGGCGTGCTTTGATGGGGCGACCTGACATCTTTAGGACTATGCATGAGAAGGCGCTGTGGAAATCACACAAGCGCAGAGCCCTCTCCGTGTCTGTCCAGATGATTTGCATTATCAGCTTCATTAGTGTGACCCCATTAGAAGTCCGAGCCACCCTCTCCTTTGCTTTTTACGTGGGATCATCGCTGGAGAACTGGCATGTTGTTTGTAAGAATATGACAATCATAAAGTGCATCTGTCACTCGATGTGAACATCGGAGGATTAATAGTATGGAAAGAGCTCAGCGCGTGGCGTGCTTGCTTTTGTTTTTAGAAATGCTGACTCTTCTCCTTCTCCTTCTCCTTCTTCTCCTTCTCCTCCTTCTTCTTCTCCTTCTTCTTCTCCCTCTCCTTCTCCCTCTCCTTCTCCTTCTCCTTCTACTTCTCCTTCTTCTTCTCCCTCTCCTTCTCCCTCTCCTTCTCCTTCTCCCTCTCCTTCTTCTTCTCCCTCTCCTTCTCCCTCTCCTTCTCCTTCTTCTTCTCCCTCTCCTTCTCCTTCTCCCTCTCCTTCTCCCTCTCCTTCTCCTTCTTCTTCTCCCTCTCCTTCTCCCTCTCCTTCTCCTTCTCCTTCTCCTTCTCCCTCTCCTTCTCCTTCTCAATCTCCTTCTCCTTCTCCTTCTCCTTCTCCCTCTCCTTCTCCTTCTCAATCTCCTTCTCAATCTCCTTCTCCTCCTCTTTCTCCCTCTCCTTCTCCCTCTCCTTCTCCTTCTTCTTCTCCCTCTCCTTTTCCCTCTCCTTCTCCTTCTCCCTCTCCTTCTTCTTCTCCCTCTCCTTCTCCTTTTCCTTCTCCTTCTCCCTCTCCTTCTCCTTCTCCCTCTCCTTCTCCTTCTCAATCTCCTTCTCCTTCTCCTCCTCCTTCTCCCTCTCCTTCTCCCTCTCCTTCTCCTTCTTCTTCTCCCTCTCCTTCTCCTTCTCCTTCTCTTTCTCCTTCTCCTTCTTCTTCTCATTCTTCTTCTCGTTGTTAGAGGCAGCAAAGTTCTTCTTTATAAAAGGGAACACCTATCCACCTTTTTTTTTTTTTTGAATTTTACATTTTTTTTTTCACATTTTATTCCACATTTACGTTTACTTCCCGCATCTTTTACCACTTTCTTACAATTAATTTGGATTATTGCTTCACCAGTAATATAATAATATCTCACATGCTGCTCATATATTCATACACATTTTTATATTCATTTACAGATGTTTTCATTCACAAACCATACACACACACACATGGATTTTGGTGGGGTCCACTCCCCCCAGTCACACCTCACCCTTCAGGATTCCCCGTTGCTTTTCCATTGTTTTTGCCACCTCTGCTCCCGTGGGAGGGAGACAATTGTCCGCAGCTTCGCCGTGGCATCCACCGCCGCATTCCACGTTCATTGTTGACCTGTAAGTATGGGTGAATGAATGTTCCATCATTCCCCCTTCCCCATATTATGTGTGTTCAGTTTACTCACTGTTCACCTTTCAATTTTTTTAGACATCCCTACAGCGTCTGCTCCTGATGAGTGACAGTTAGTCAACGAAACGCGTCGAGCTATAGATGCTACAATCATGCTTATACATCCAGTTGTTTGAACCAACAATGCTGCTACCTTATGTTTACAGTAAGCGACTATTTTATCACTATTGTATGGGACGTCATATACAATTGTATCTTATGTTTACGTATTAATATCGCATATTATAAATTATGCAACTCAACTTTAGATGGCTTGCTGGTCTCAATGTATCTCTGTTCCAGTAATGTATTGTACTGTATGTTGTATTTATGGAATAAAATGAATTTTGATAACCTTTAGTGCCTCCTTGCTCTCCAGCTGCATGCTTCAACCCTTTCTCTTTTTTTGCTGTGCAAAAGCCGGGGTGGAGGTACCTCTGATTCCTACTTTAGAGGCCTCATTTAAAGCCCCAAACTCTTTTCTTTTTCATCACCTATCCACCTTTTAGCAAGACCCTTCCAAGGGTATATGTGGGTGGGGTGCAGCGTGGTGGGCCAATAATAATTCACACAGTCAGGTGCCGTGAAGAACTTGCATTCGGGTAATGCAGTAACAGTTCATGACTAGGGTAGTTCAGATAACTTACTGCCCCAACCAATTATGCACCTGCCAACACCCCCCCCCCCCCCCTTTTCTCCCCAGTAAGGACACTGACACTGTGTTGGATGTAAATGGCCGCTTGGCCTTTTATTAACTCAAAACATATTTAAACATAAACCTTCTTAAATGCTCCAGCTCTAATACGAATAAACGATTACAGGTCCTTGACGACACCATCTTCCAAACTTTTGGAATCTGTGGTACCTCTAAGTTAGATTCTGTTCCCAGCCACAAACACCACCTCGGGGACTTACTAACTGGCCAAAGACCCCTACCGCCTTAGTCTAGACTGAACTAGACAAACCAGGAGGACTCCATACCTAAGACGGGTCCCACCATTTTATCAAATACCTAATTTTTGTAACCCTCGTCAAGGACCCCAATCACCACACCTTTTTCATGAAGTACCTCTAAACTTCTCCACTAGGGTGGGAGGGATTACAGGTCCTTGACAACACCATCTTCCAAACTTTTGGAATCTGTGGTACCTCTAAGTTAGATTCTGTCCCCAGCCACAAACACCACCTCAGGGACTTACTAACTGGCCACAGACCCCTACCGCCTTAGTCTAGACTGAACTAGACAAACCAGGAGGACTCCATACATGAGGCGGGTTCCACCGTTTTATCAAATACCTCATTTTTGTAACCCTCATCAAGGACCCCAATAAGGAGGTCTCTTACCGCATGGTTCGAGGTTGTGTGAACCTTCGAAAGAAATATTCACGACCATGACCCTATGATTGCCAACCTACCAGTAGTTGAGAAAAAAACCTGGATCTCAACTCTCTGTGCACTGAAAAGCCATTAAAGGTGTGATTTGTTGAGGGAGGCTCTGCCACCATCTCTGCACAGAGCCACTTCCTCTTTCTTTATGACCTCGTAAAGTTCCAGCCGAGAGGCCAATTTGGAAAACAAACGGCTTGGGGTTGACAGGTAATCTTCTCCACTAGGGCGGGAGGGATTACAAGTCCTTGATAACACCATCTTCCAGACTTTTGGAATCTGTGGTACCTCTAAGTTAGATTCTGTCCCCAGCCACAAACACCGCCTCGAGGACTTACTAACTGGCCACAGACCCCTACCGCCTTAGTCTAGACTGAACTAGACAAACCAGGAGGACTCCATACCTGAGACGGGTCCCACAGTTTTATCAAATACCTCTTTTTTGTAACCCTCGTCAAGGACCCCAATAGGGAGGTCTCTTACCGCATGGTTCGAGGTTGTGTGAACCTTCGAAAGAAATATTCACGACCATGACCCTATGATTGCCAACCTACCAGTAGTTGGGGAAAAAAACCTGGATCTCAACTCTGTGCATTGAAAAGCCATTAAAGGTGTGATTTGTTGAGGGAGGCTCTGCTACCATCTCTGCACAGAGCCACTTCCTCTTTCTTTATGACCTCATAAAGTCCCAGCCGAGAGGCCAATTTGGAAAACAAACTTGGGGGCTTGGGGTTAACAGGTAATCTTCTCCACTAGGGTTGGAGGGATTACAGGTCCTTGACAACACCATCTTCCAGACTTTTGGAATCTGTGGTACCTCAAAGTTAGATTCTGTCCCCAGCCACAAACACAGCCTCGGGGACTTACTAACTGGCCACAGACCCCTACCGCCTTAGTCTAGACTGAACTAGACAAACCAGGAGGACTCCATACCTGAGACGAGTCCCACAGTTTTATCAAATACCTCATTTTTGTAACCCTCGTCAAGGACCGCAATAAGGAGGTCTCTTACCGCATGGTTCGAAGTTGTGTGAACCCTCGAAAGAAAGATTCACGACCATGACCCTATGATTGCCAACCTACCAGTAGTTGGGAAAAAAACCTGGATCTCAACTCTCTGTGCACTGAAAAGCCATTAAAGGTGTGATTTGTTGAGGGAGGCTCTGCCACCATCTCTGCACAGAGCCACTTCCTCTTTCTTTATGACCTCGTAAAGTCCCAGCCGAGAGGCCAATTGGGAAAACAAACTTGGGGGCTTGGGGTTGACAGGTAATCTTCTCCACTAGGGCGGGAGGGATTACAGGTCCTTGACGACACCATCTTCCAAACTTTTGGAATCTGTGGTACCTCTAAGTTAGATTCTGTCCCCAGCCACAAACACCGCCTCGGGGACTTACTAACTGACCACAGACCCCTACCGCCTTAGCCTAGACTGAACTAGACAAACCAGGAGGACTCCATACATGAGACGGGTTCCACCGTTTTATCAAATACCTCATTTTTGTAACCCTCGTCAAGGACCCCGATCGCCACACCTTTTGCATGAAGTACCTTCAAACTTCTCCACTAGGGTGGGAGGGATTACAAGTCCTTGACGAGACCGACTTCCAAACTTTTGGAATCTGTGGTACCCCTAAGTTAGATTCTGCCCCCAGCCACAAACACCGCCTCGGGGACTTACTAACTGGCCACAGACCCCTACCGCCTTAGTCTAGACTGAACTAGACAAACCAGGAGGACTCCATACATGAGACGGGTCCCACCGTTTTATCAAATACCTCATTTTTGTAACCCTCGTCAAGGACCCCAATAAGGAGTTCTCTTACCGCATGGTTTCGAGGTTGTGTGAACCTTCGAAAGAAAGATTCACGACCATGACCCTATGATTGCCAACCTACCAGTAGTTGGGAAAAAAACCTGGATCTCAACTCTCTGTGCACTGAAAAGCCATTAAAGGTGTGATTTGTTGAGGGAGGCTCTGCTACCATCTCTGCACAGAGCCACTTCCTCTTTCTTTATGACCTCGTAAAGTCCCAGCCGAGAGGCCAATTTGGAAAACAAACGGCTTGGGGTTGACAGGTAATCTTCTCCACTAGGGTGGGAGGGATTACAGGTCCTTGATGACACCATCTTCCAGACTTTTGGAATCTGTGGTACCTCTAAGTTAGATTCTATCCCCAGCCGCAAACACCACCTCAGGGACTTACTAATTGACCACAAACCACTACCACCATTGTTTAGACAGAACTAGACAAACCAGGAGGACTCCATACCTGAGACGGGTCCCACCGTTTTATCAAATACCTCATTTTTGTATCCCTTGTCAAGGACCTCGATCGCCACACCTTTTGCATGAAGTACCTCCAAACTTCTCCACCAGGGTGGGATGGTGGGAGGTTCCACCACCAACTTTCCACCTGCAACTGATGCCCCCTCGTTCCCCCCTTCACTAATTATTCAGCTCCTCCCTATTCTGCACTAAACTCCTCCAATCAGCCTCAGGTAAGGGGCAGTTTATTTTATGTAAACAGTCCCAACCCCTTTTTTTTTTTGGATGAAGACACCATGATTTCAGCTATACCCTTGATGTTTAGAAAGTGTCTGGAAGAGTGGAGATCAGAATGCTGCTCTCATTCATCTATTAGCTACAATGGTGAGACAGGAGGGGCTTCTTTAAACCAGCACCTGGTTTATCCATGGACAGGTGAGAGAAGCAAGTCTGGAGCATTGCTTTGGGTTTGGGATGTTTCACCAGTCACCAGTTTGTTACGGCTTATCTGTCACCTACCTTAATATTTGCCTAATCTAAGGTTATGCCTTTGCCTTTACAATGGCTGCCCCGACCGCAGTTTATACACAAACAATGCTTAGGTTTGGCTACTTCTGTTATCTGTTTGCAAGTCAGGTGTCACCAGGTGGGGAACTGTGTGCCATGGCCTGGGAACAAAAGGCAGCCAAACCCACACCTCTTATCCTAGTGTAGACCATACTGTATGTTCCTTACTAAGGCTCAATGTCATAGGATAGTTCACACTACCTGTTGGAGACACAGAGAGTCCACATTCCCTATGACCTGGGAACATAAGTCAGCCAAACCCATACCTCTTATCGGTAGTTCCTAGTGTAGACCATACTATATGTTCCTTACTAAGGCTCAGTGTCATAGGATAGTTCACACTACCTGTTGGAGACACGGAGAGTCCACATTCCCCATGACCTGGGAACACAAGGCAGCCAAACCCATACCTCTTGTTGGGAGTCCCTACTGTAGACCATATATTCCTTAGGCCGCGTACACACGCGGGGACTGTTCGCTCAACTTTGTCCGCTGAACAGTGTTTCAGCGGACAGTCCGCTCGTGTGTGGGCTTCAGCGGACAGTTTCAGCGGACAGTTTGACGAACAAAGTTTTTCGGAAATCCCGAAAAACTGTCCGCTGAAACTTGGTTTGAGCGGACAGTCCCCGCGTGTGTAGGCTTGTTCGTCAAACTAAGTTCCGCGCATGCTCAGAAAGAATTTATACGCCGAAGGTTGCATTGCAGTGTATAGGACGTCGTTTTCTAGTCCCGTCGTACGTGCCGTTCACGTCATCGCGCAGGGTTTCAGCGGACTGTTCGTTCGTCGTGTGTGGCCAAGTCCGTCCATGCTAATTTTGAGCGGACTGTCTGCTGAAACTGTTTGACGAACAAAGTTGAGCGAACAGTCCCCGCGTGTGTACGCGGCCTTAGGTTTTGCATCATAGAATAGTCCACGCTACATGGTTCACATCTCCACTACAAGTCACTGAAACCAAATGCCTGAAGCTCAAAAAAGTTCTGGAGCTTTTTTTTTTTTTTTTTTTTTTTTTTTAGCTTGAGACGGCAGATTGTTGCGTTTTGTAAACATTTTTTGCTCCAAAGAAATGCATGGCAATGCGTGGTTTGACCGTTTTTTTTATTTTATGTTTTTTTCTGCTCAAATGAAACCAATAAATAAATATTAATACAAATTAATTAAAAAATCTAAATATAAAATACATAAATAAATTATAATCATCATAAATAAATAAACAATAAATTAATAAATTAATAAAATAAATAAATAATAAAGAAAATAAATAATGAAAATAACAATAACCCTAATATTAACCCCTAACATCTAACCGTAATCCTAACCCCTAACCTAACAACATGAATAAATAAAGGGAAAATAAATAAACAATAATAAGAAAAACATGTAACCCCTAACCTTTAACCCCTTACAAAAAAAGTAAAAAATTCATGAATAAATAATAATAATTAAAAGCGGATGAAAAAAGCTGAAAAACATAGCAACAAATGATGATGATAGATTTCTCTATTGGCTTAAAAAAAAAAAACTCCAAAGCTCAAAAATGCTGTAAAAAACACTGTACAAAAACACTCAGAAAGGAGCACACAAACGCCAGAGAAACGCGGCGCTCAGGTGTGAATGTGTCAGGGCTGGGCTCAGCCCTTCCTTCTCAGAGCTCTGTGCTCAGTTGTCGGTTAATTGCCAGTACTCTTCATTCCACAGTGACTCACCTGGTCTTCATTTCCTGCTCGTCAGCTAGACCTGCTGGCTATTTAAACTGCCTGGATCAGATCTCCTGTGCCTTCGCCTGGTCAACATATCCAGATACTCTCTGCTGTGTTTTCCTGTTGAAGACTTTTGCCTGGCTGACTTCTCTTCTGGTTCCTGATCCTGTTTACTACCTCTACTACGCTGATCTCTGGATTCCTGTTTCACTAGCTTGTTTCGACTACAGGTTCTGGTTACCGAACCCTGGCTATGTTTTGACTAAGTTTGCTCTGTTTGTACCATTTTTGTGCTTTTTACCGCACTTCTGTCTCAGTTTGATTCATGGTTCCTGACAGTATGCAGCCTAACTCACATTCATACATACACATATGAGGGCCAATTTAGACAGGAGCCAATAAACCTACCAGCAGCAGGTCTATGGAGTGTGGGCGGAAACCAGAGTACCCAATGGAAACCCATGCAAGCACAGGAAGAGCATGCCAATGCCAGGCAGGTAGTGCCGTGGTTGGAATTTGAACCAACGACACTAGTGCTGCCAGGCAGAAGTTCTAACCACTTCCAAGGAAGACAAAGATTAGAGCTTTAAACCAGCTCAAGTTAAATGATAATGAATACAAGATTTATTCTCTTGTTGGGTAATGAAGACTCTATAATCCAGTACGTTTATATCACATTGGTTTCCTTAAAAGCAAGGCCATCCATTCACCTTGTCTTCCACAAACCCTCAAAGGATCCCATTAAGGGAAAATGCTGGAAGAATAAAACGTGGAGCTACGTTACCAGATTGTGCTGAGTAAAGAACTTCTACACGGAAGGTAAATTGAGTCTACAAATTCACGTGTTTTTGGGACCAAGATATTTTTCTAGGAAACATTGTTAATGCTGCTCAATATTACCTGCTCTGCCTTTATACTGCTGAAGATGTGCTAAAGTGTTCAAAGTCCATTGATATTCAAAGGCTTGTAATATGTCCCCTGGATCTAATTACCTGTCAACCCCAAGCCGTTTGTTTTCCAAATTGGCCTCTCGGCTGGGACTTTACGAGGTCATAAAGAAAGAGGAAGTGGCTCTGTGCAGAGACGGTGGCAGAGCCTCCCTCAACAAATCACACCTTTAATGGCTTTTCAGTGCACAGAGAGTTGAGATCCAGGTTTTTTTCCCAACTACTGGTAGGTTGGCAATCATAGGGTCATGGTCGTGAATCTTTCTTTCGAAGGTTCACACAACCTCGAAACCATGCGGTAAGAGACCTCCTTATTGGTGAGGTTCCATTACTAGAAGGCTGCTTTGAGCCACTGTGGCCGTTAATAGCGATTTCGAAATTGATGTTGGCAACAAAAAGACAGGTTTCCCAACCCTTGTAGTGGTAAAACAAAATTTTGACGTGCTATATGAAGGTTCTTCAGAAATATTTCTCAAACATTTCCATTTGATGGAATTTGAAAATTCTTCTTACTATAAATTTTGTGAATACGTTTTATTGAAAAGCTTAAAAAAAAAAAAAAAAAAAAAAGTCCAAGAAGATTCAAAGAATATTTTTATACTATTGCTACAAATAGACATTCATTTTGAGATATAAATAACCAATTTCATTGAATGCCAGCTCAATCATTCTGAAAGTGGAAGAGCAAGCCATCATTCTCAAATAAGAAAGAAATCGTAAAAAAAGGAAAGCCTGACCAAGAATTTATTTCATTAGCTGAGGTTTACTTTTTCATATGTAGCTCTGCCCCCACAGGAGCCACTGGTATAGCTGGTCCAGTAATCTAGAAACTAGAGCCCACACAGCCAGGCACACAGCATTTTATTCTCTCTCACTGGCTCAATAAAACAGTCTAGGTGTATCTTTTGCATTTTTATTGCTGATGTACTGTAACTTGCATAGGTATGGGAAAACATACCCTACTAAGGCAGGGGTCCCCAAACTATGGCCCTCCAGCTGTTTGGAAACTACACGTCCCATGAGGCATGGTAAAACTCTGACATTCACAGACATGACTAGGCATGATAGGAATTGTACTTCCAACTAGAGGGCCAAAGTTTGGAGACCCCTGCCCTAAAGAAACTGAAGGAACTGAAGACTCTTATCTCTATCTTGAACATAGAATACCCTAAGGCAGGGGTCTCCAAACTATGGCCCTCCAGCCGTTTGGAAACTACACGTCCCATGAGGCATGGTAAAACTCTGACATTCACAGACATGACTAGGCATGATAGGAATTGTACTTCCAACTAGAGGGCCAAAGTTTGGAGACCCCTGCCCTAAAGAAACTGAAGAAACTGAAGGAACTGAAGACTCTTATCTCTATCTTGAACATAGAATACCCTAAGGCAGGGGTCTCCAAACTATGGCCCTCCAGCTGTTTGGAAACTACACGTCCCATGAGGCATAGTAAAACTCTGACATTCACAGACATGACTAGGCATGATAGGAATTGTACTTCCAACTAGAGGGCCAAAGTTTGGAGACCCCTGCCCTAAAGAAACTGAAGGAACTGAAGACTCTTATCTCTATCTTGAACATAGAATACCCTAAGGCAGGGGTCTCCAAACTATGGCCCTCCAGCTGTTTGGAAACTACAGGTCCCATGAGGCATGGTAAAACTCTGACATTCACAGACATGACTAGGCATGATGGGAATTGTACTTCCAACTAGAGGGCCAAAGTTTGGAGACCCCTTGCCCTAAAGAAACTGAAGGAACTGAAGACTCTTCTCTCTATCCCGGCAGAGGACTCCCATAAGGGAAAGGCTGAATCTTGCTTTTGTGTAGAGCTAGGAACTGCATACAGTCTTTGGGACATAGAACATAGGTCAATACTCACAAACCTCAGGATCATCAGCTGCCATCTTCTGATATCCACCGAGTAGTGCTTATTAGTCAGGGAGACCCAGACTCACCATACCACAACCACTGAACCCTCTTCCATCCAGCCTACACCTGATGTTCTCCAGACCTCAGACTTTTAGGGAATAGGTCCCCCAGCCAAAGCCATGGCTGGAACCTTGACGATCACACAGAAGCATCTCAGTAGACTCCCCAGAGGGGCAGAGCCCTTCAAACAGGGGACTCCTCCAGCAGGGGTCACCCAGGATCCAAAGACCTCCTGTTCTGGTGCTTCATGCTATTTATGGGCTCTCCAACCAACTTCTCCAGGGATTTGCTGGGTTCCCAAAAATATTTAAACTGCTCTCCCTCTGTAGTTCTAGAATCTTCCAGAACGCCAAGGGAAGCCTTCGGACCAGCAACCCGTGTAGCACTGAACAGGCTAGAGCAATCAAGTCCTACTCCACTGATTACAGAGGAGCCAAGCTAAATTTACCTAGCAACCTACACTAACCAGGAGTGTGCTACACATATTTCTATCAAAGTAGATTGAGAAAGACTTTGGGCAGTTCAAGGAGGTCAGGTAGGGCTCCTACTAGAAAGCAATGCAAATGTAGAAAATAACTTGTGCGTCACTTTAGTACTGTTTCATTTGTTATTAATATAGTCTTTAGTCTTTGTATTTATATACACCGATCAGCCATAACATTATGACCACTGACAGGTAAGGGAAATATCTTGTTACAATGGCATCCGAAAATTTGTGGGATACATTAGGCAGCAAGTGAACATGTTGTCCATGAAGTTGACGTGGTGAAAGCAGGAAAAAAAAATGGGCATCGCAGTTTGTTGTGTATGGGGCTGTGAAGCCTATGGTAACCCGTGTCCACAGAAAAAAGCTTCTACAATGGTCACATGAACATCAGAACTGGACTACGGAGCAATGAAAGAAGGTGGCCTGGTCTGATGAATAATGTTTCCTTTTTTCATCATGTGGATGGCCGGGTATGTCACTTGCCTGGGGAAGAGATGGCACCAGGATGCGGTATAAGAAGGCAAGTTGGCAGAGGCAGTGCGATGCTTTGGGCAATGTTCTGCTGGGAAACCTTGGGTCCTGCCATTCATGTGGATGTTACTTTGGTGTCAATGCCTCAATGGGTCAGGGCTGTTTTAGCAAAAGGGGGCCATACTCAATATTAGGTGGATGGTCATAATGTTATGGCTGATTGGTATATATATACAGTATCTCACAAAAGTAAGTACACCCCTCACATTTTTGTAAATCTTCTCTTCTCTCTTTTCATGTGACAACACTGAAGAAATGACACTTGTCTACAATGTAAAGTAGTGAGTGTACAGCTTGTATAACAGTGTAAATTTCCTGTCCCCTCAAAATAACTCAACACACAGCCATTAATGTCTAAACCGCTGGCAACAAAAGTCAGTACACCCCTAAGTGAAAATCTCCAAATTGGGCCAAAAGTGTCAATATTTTGTGTGGCCGCCATTATTTTCCAGCACTGCCTTAACCCTCTTGGGCATGGAGGTCACCAGAGCTTCACAGGTTCATCCTCCTCCACTCCACCATGATGACATCACGGAGCTGGTGGATGTTGGAGACCTTGCGCTCCTCCACCTTCCATTTGAGGATGTCCCACAGATGCTCAATAGGGTTCTGTAGCCCCTCAGTGCCGGCAGCACTCATGCAGCCCCAGACCATGACACTCCCACCACCATGCCTGACTGTAGACAAGACACACTTGTCTTTGTCCTCCTCACCTGGTTGCCCCCACACACGCTTGTCACCATCTGACACCAAATACATTTATCTTGGTCTCATCAGACCACAGGACATGGTTCCAGTAATCCATCTCCTTAGTCTGCTTGTCTTCAGCAAACTGTTTGTGGTCTTTCTTGTGCATCATCTTTAGAAGAGGCTTCCTTCTGGGATGACAGCCATGCAGACCCATCCTGTTATACCGCTGTATGGTCTTGGCCACCGTGCTACAGCTCAGTTTCAGGGTCTTGGCAATCTTCTTATAGCCTAGGCCATCTTTATGTAGCGCAACAATTCTTTTTTTTCAGAGATCCTCAGAGAGTTCTTTGCCATGAGGTGCCATGTTGTACTTCCAGTGACCAGTATGAGAGAGTGAGAGCGATAACACCAAATTGAACACACCTGCTCCCCATTCACACCTGAGACCTTGTAACACTAACGAGTCACATGACACCGGGGGAGGGAAAATGGCTAATTGGGCCCAATTTGGACATTTTCGCTTAGGGGTGTACTGACTTTTGTTGCCAGCGGTTTAGACATTAATGGCTGTGTATTGAGTTATTTTGAGGGGGACAGCAAATTTACACTGTTATACAAGCTGTACACTCACTACTTTACATTGTAGACAAGTGTCATTTCTTCAGTGTTGTCACATGAACAGAGAGAAGAAAAGATTTACAAAAATGTGACTGAGGGGTGTACTGACTTTTCTGTGATACTGTGTGTTATGATGATATTCAAATTTTTTGAGATGTATATATATATATATATATATATATATATTAATGTGTGTGTGTGTGTGTGTATATATATATATTGTGGCAGCACGCAGGTAAAGTCACCTGGTTGTATCCAGGATGGGAAATATGTGTGCTCCAGATTCAGGCTTTATGCAGACTTTTACAATTAGAGGGGAAGAGTTAATGAGCCCAGCTGAAGTAAGTGGGCTCATTAAGACCTCTACAAAAAACCCCAGCATGCTCAGGGAGATGCTCCATCCTGGAACCAGTTTTGTGTGTATAGACTGGGGAGTGTGACACCTGTTCTGTGCGGTGAGTTAACGCCTGTGTGGCAAACCTCTACAACAGAGACAGGGACTGGTGCAGCACAAGGCTGCACTCAGTTGTTAGACAGGGAGTCTAAGTGTGTAGTTAGAGGTCAAGCTGACCAGGATTTATTTTCATGTTTTATTTTTGTTTGGCTGTTATATGTTTCACATATTTCGCATGTAGCATAAATAAACCGCATCTTTTGTTTTTTTGCACCTACAACGCTGTCTGCTGTGCCTGATTTTGTGTTGTGAATCCATCCAGGGGGTCACACACACCCGCTGCCGAGCTAACCCCTCACAATATGTATATATATATGTATATATATATATCTCAAAAAATTAGAATATCATCAAAAAGGTAATTTATTTCAGTAATTCAATTCAAAAAGTGAAACTCATATATTTTATATAGATATATAGATGTATTACCGAGGGCCCCATGCCACTAAGGGGCCCCATCAGGGTTGCCAGCCTCAATAAAACCAGGGGCAGTATGTAAAAATCTGTGTTTTTAAAAAAAATCCCAAGATTATAGCTGCCACCGCCTCTCCAGTACCTTTTCAATGTGTGTATTTGTATTCTGTGTGTGTGTGTGTGTATATTGGGTGTCTGTGTGTGTATACTGTATGTGTGTGTGTGTGTATAGTGTGTGACCCCATAATCTAATGCCTGGGGGCCCCCCCATAATCTCCTATTGCCTGCGGCCCCCCCCTCATAATCTCCCCCTATTGCCCCGGGGGCCCCATAATATCCTATTGCCCCGGGGGGCCCCATGAGTTGTCAGTCCGCCCCTGTGTATTTCACACAGAGTGATATATTTCAAGCTTTTCTTTCTATTGACCACTTCACGACCAGCGCACGACGATGTACGTCGACAGAATGGCACGGGCAGGCATATTGGCGTACAGGTACGTCCAATATTCGATGCCGCCCTGCCATCGGGAGCGCGCCGCCGGCGGCATGCTCCCACGCTGGTCGGGACCCCCGTGAGTCCGGTCGCGGGACCCGCGGACTCGATCGCCGCGGGCATCCCCGCGATCGTCTCACGGAGCGGCCGAATGGAGGAAATGCTGTGTAAACAACATTTTTCCATTCTGCCTACCAACTAGTGACGCTGATCTCTGCTCCATGTGATTGGAGCAGAGATCAGTGTACACTAAATGAAAGCCCAACCCCCCCACAGTTAGTAACACACCCCTAGGAACACTTAACCCCTACACTGCCACCCACTGGTTAACCCTTTCACTGCCAGTGTCATTTACACAGGAATCACTGCATTTATATAGCACTGATTACTGTATAAATGACAATGGTCCCAAAAATGTGTCAAAAATGTCCGATGTGTCCCCCACAATGTCGCAGTCACAATAAAAATCGTAGATCGCCGCCATTACTAGTAAAAAAAATAAAAATAAAAAAAAATTAATAAAAATGCTATAAAACTATCCCTATTTTGTAAACGCTATAACTTTTGCGCAAACCAATCAATAATCGCTTATTGCGATTTTTTTACCAAAAATATGTAGAAGAATACGTATCGGCCTAAACTGAGGGAAAAAAATGTTTTTTTATATATTTTTGGGGGATATTTATTATAACAAAAAGTAAAAAATAATGCGTTTTTTTCAAAATTGTCGCTCTATTTTTGTTTATAGCGCAAAAAAAAAAAACCGCAGGGGTGATCAAATACCACCAAAAGAAAGCTCTATTTGTGGGAAAAAAAGGACGTCAATTTTGTTTGGGAGCCACGTCGCACGACCGCGCAATTGTCAGTTAAAACGACGCAGTGCCGAATCGCAAAAAGTGGTCTGGTCTTTGACCAGCAAATTGGTCCGGTCTGTAAGTGGTTAATATTGATGATTATGGTTACAGCGAGTGACACCCCAAAATTCAGTATCTCCGAAAATTAGAATATTACATAAGACCAATAAAAAAAAGGATTTTTATTACCGAGTAGCGTTTTCAGTTTGTGGAGCTCGGATACAGTTGATTTCCGCTTTAATCCAAAGTATTCAGAGACTCGACATTTAACATCCATACTCGGCTTGTGGCGTTCCTTTATATGTAGATCAGGAAGTTCTTTTCCATATTTGAGGAATTTCTTTATGATGTGACAGCGGTGCCACGCACTGATAACATCTTCACACCACGTTGGCTCTTATATTACACCCGGCATTCATGTCTTTTCATACTTTATAATTTCTAAAGGCTTTTAGCCGCGAATGATGCATTGTTCTCTTCCATCTCCGCTGGATAATTATTCTATAAATGTATTTTGTGTTGAAATTGCCACCTAGCAATTCACTACCATTAACACTTGTACGGCTCCGCACCGCAGTGATACAAATACAGGATATTATAGACAACATGCAACAAGAGCAAGATATATTAAAAGGCAGAGGGACCAACCTCCGGAATACGCACAGTAGGACTTTTCGTAAAGTGGATTTAAGAAAAAAACACACAAAAAAATTGAGTTTTTATCAAACTACAGCACAGAAAGGAGTGTGAATGCCTTGAGCTCTATAAGAATAAAGGAAGCAGCTCCTTAACCATTCGAGTACATGCCCGTGTGTAGATAAATCCCAAGCAACCGCCATTCCACAACTCTCCAAACCTCCCCCACGTTTAGTCTTCCTAATCGTCCTCCCCAAGTAACTCTTCCATCTATATGGTCAAAATGCTCTCGGTGTTAAGAAAACCCAAGGAATCTTCCCATAGCCCACATCTCCTGCCCCCCTTGCTTCAAGCAATCCATAAATCCTATAGAGTAGCTGTTCTCAACCAGGGTTCCATGGCACCCCAGTGTTCCCTCAGAGTAATGTAGGCAGGTGCAGTTGGCAATGCCCAGACTGATTCTCCATGAAGGTGGTCTGATGGCGCTCCTGCTCAGAGTTTCTTCCCAACACTAATGGAACATGAAGGTGTAATGTGAAGAGCTAGCAATTCATTCCTTCTGGAAAAGTCACTTTAGGACATCAAGTGGAGTGTACAAAGTACAGTGGCTAATGCGTTTCGGCAATAAGCCTTCAAGTGATATTAACTGCTTGCCGACCAGCGCACGACTATGTACATCGGCACAATGGCCGTGGCTGGGCAAATGGGCGTACCTGTATGTCCCCCTTTAAGACCCGGCTTAGTGGGCGCGCGTGCGCCCGCTGCGTACTCCGTGAGTGTGCCCGCGGGTCCCGCGGACTCGATGTCTGCCGGGGGGGGGGGGTGGAGATGTAAACAAGGCATTTACCTGTTCTGCCTAGCAACATGACAGGGATCTACTGCTCCTTGCCATCTGGAGCAGTGATCTCTCTCATGTTGTAGTGAGCCCATCCCCCCCCCCAGTTAGAATCACTTCCTAGGACACACATAACCCCTTGATCGCCCCCTTAGTGTTTAACCTCTTCCCTGCCAGTGCCATTTATACAGTAATCAGTGCATTTTTATAGCACTGATCGCTGTATAAATGTCAATGGTCCCACAATAGTGTCAAAAGTGTCCGATGTGTCCACCGCAATGTCACAGTCAGGATAAAAATCGCAGATCGCCGCCATTACTAATAAAAAAATAATAATAATAATAATAAAAATGCCATAAATCTATCCCCTATTTTATATAACTTTTGTGCAAACCAATCAATAAACGCTTATTGCGTTTTTTTTTTTTTTTTTTTACCCAAAATATGTAAAAAAATACATATCGGCCTAAACTGAGAAATAAATTAGTTTTTTTATATATTTTTTGGGGATATTTATTATAGCAAAAAATAAAAAATGTAGTTTTTTTTTCAAAATTGACGTTTTTTTTTTTTTTATATAGAGGCAAAAATAAAAACCGCAGAGGTGATCAAATACCACCAAAAACAAGCTCTATTTATTGGAAAAAAAAGGACATCCATTTTGTTTGGGTGCAACTGCGGCCGCTTACCCATAGTAGTACCCATAGTAGTAGAGGATCGAGATCTGGGAGTGATGCCGGTGTTCTGGCAAATAGTGTCCTGACATCATATAGTGTCCGCCCCGTACTGCGCATGTGCAGTACGGAGCAGACGAAGCTTCGGAAAATCTCCGAAGATGAGCGGCGCCTGCACCGTGAGTGGAGGTGGTAGCCCCACCATCCAAGCGGACATAGGGATTGGGAAAATTAGAGGGCCCCTCGCGGGCTCGCTTCGCTCGCCACGCTTCGCTCGCCACGCTTCGGGCTCGGCTCTTTTATATTCCATCTCTATGTCCACTTGGATGGTGGGGATAGAAGCTGGACTCACGGCGCAGGCGCCGTTCATCTTCAGGTATTTTCAGAATCTGTGTGTGCTGTGTACTGCGCATGCGCAGTACACAGCGGACACTATCCGATGGGGGACAGTATATGATAGGACACCGGCAGCTTCCATAGTGAGGAGCAGGAATGCAGCCTGGCCGGTCCACACCCAAGTGGGAGGCTTCCTACAAGGAGAGTCGTAGTTCCTGCACATTTCCTAGTCCTCAGGAACTTTTCCCTACTGCTAAGCACTGTCCCTGCCAGAGGGGGAACCTGTCCTTGCATTAGCCACTCGCATAAAGGGAACCAAAACCGGGAGGTGGAGTCTTGAATAGACTTGCCTTTACACAAGATGGCCATTGAGGTCACTTGGGTTGCCACCAACATACAAACTGACATCTATCTCCTGGTGACCACAGGAAGTCATATGCCGCGTACACACGGTCGAACTGTTTGACGTACTTAGTCCGTTGAAACACATTTCAGCGGACAGTCCGCTCGTGTGTGGGCTTCAGCGGACTTTTTCAGCGTGCAGTCCGGAGTACTAAGAATTTCGGATTTTCCAAAAATCTGTCCGTCGTACTTTGGTTTCAGCGGACAATACGGTCGTCAGTATGCTAGTTCGACGGACTAAGAATGGCGCATGCCCAGAAAGGATTTACACGGCGGAAGGGTGCTTTGCTGTGTCTTGGACTTCCTATTTCTAGTCCCGTCGTACGTGCTGTACACGTCATCGCGCAAGCTTTCGACGGACTGTTTGTGTATCCGTGTGTGGTCAAGTCCGTTCAGTGGAAACTACGACGGATTGTCCGTCGGATTGTATGACGGACTAAGTACGCCATACAATCCGCTCGTGTGTACGCGGCATTAGAAGAACTAAGTTCCTCACAACTTCCTTCCCCTTCTGCATTGTTGCTTCGATAGAGCACCACCTACAGTGGGGAATATAGACTGCACCTGCCTACAAGCACACTGCTCACCAGCAGTGCGTAAGTGGACTGCATTAGTCACCGTGTACCTGACCAAGTGCACCTTAATACAGGACTTGAGTAGGGTGCAAACATACCTGTATTTGGAAGCTATTCCGCCATCTTGGCCACTCTCATTCTCCCAGCCTGAGGCCCACACTCCATATACCTAAGGGTCTTTTGTAATAAAGGATTGTCCACACCACTTGCTTTTCTGATGCTTTCATTGAACCACAACAAATTTATCCATAACACAACACATTGCCAGGCTCCTTTCTCTCTTCTCCATCGCGTTACACAACTTACATGAGATCAGGGGTCTTTTCATAATATTGATTTTTATTGACAATAGCCCTTAGTTTAGTTCCCTTCAAATAGGAGCTTCCCAAGGCCTACCCCAGGGGGCTTCTTCCCAGTTTTCCTTCATACTACATGATGACCACTTAAGACCAAATCTTTCCACGTGTCGCCCAGGCTCCACCCCATGCAGACATTATATATTTAAGAGGTTGACTCACCCCCATGACACACCCCTATGTGGGACCTAACTATGCAGGAGCTTAACCCATGCCTACAAGCCCTCATAGTGCTCATTGCCTTCTGCAGCTCTGTTCACAGAATACAGCTCCCTACTGACCATCTCCCTCTTCTCAGGCTTCTGGCACACTTCCCTGCAGGGTAGTCTATTCTCCCCTCTGCTTTGGAGGGTGAGGGTCACCAAATACAGCCAATCGGCATCCTCTCCTTGTCTTCAACAAAATGGCTTCCACTGTTCCCATATGGAGGACATTTCCAGTCTTTTCGCTGTCAATCTAATCGGCTAGGAAAAAGTGACATCGATGTTAGTGCTTAGGCTGTGCTGCTCTTGCACCTCAAAGGGGCTGCTGGCCATGGCTTCACTAGCAAAAAAAAGGGCAAATGTTCACATGTGAAGGGCAATTGACAAAACGATACAACAGTTCCCCAGTACACTTTCAAGTCAGTTTAGAAAGTGTATATGCGCTGGAGGGGCAAGGTGAGCAACAACCCCAAAAAAAAAACCCACTGCTTTAAAGTTGTCTTCCCTGTTTAAGACCAACTTCTTCCCTGTATGTTCAGTGACAGAACATGACAGCTTCTGTAACAAAGCTTGGAGACAGATTTCCTTAAACGTCAGCAGGTCAACATTCTGCTCCTGATAATCAACTTCACACACTCGGAAGTATAAAGAGAGGTTTGCAGGGAGGTAGCCACCATCCTTTTCGACATGTAGCCAGGTGCTTGACTAAGGAGGGAAAGTAAGAGTGGCTCTGCTTCCCTGAGGTGCTGAACTAGTTAACAGCTATATCAGCCAGAAAAGGGAGTTGCTGAGCAGGAATAAGTCAATGGACTGAGTCAGGCAGCACAGTACTGTGGGAACTGTAGTCAGTAGGAGAGAGACTCTACTGTAATCAAGAGATTTTTTAACTGCATTTCCCAGAGAGAGATTGCGAGGAGGAGGGGAAAGAGTTGCATTTTCTCAGGCTGTACAGGACAAAGCTTCTTCTTGCCATGAGGGTGATCAGAGAGTGCACATCGCTGTCCAGTGTGCACCATCACTGCTGCATAATGGCTTTCTGAGGAGGAAAGCCTGAGTGCTGAGTCCAGGTATGCAGACAGAGACCGAGCCCTTAAGGAATTGACCATACAGCCATCTGGTAGCTTTATTTCTGCCTGCAGGCTTGACTAGGACTATTTTCATGTGCAGCAACGGTACAACTGGGCCCCAACAGTAGCCGGCTGGAGAGTTAGAACTAAACACGGCCCCTTTACAGCTGTCACACAGAGACCTTCACCTATTGCTTATGCTAAGAGGTACCTCTCAGGGGACATTGCACATATCCTCCTAGAGTGCATTCTAGACTAGTTATAGTATTATTATTCACATTGCAGTTAATGCTTATATGTACTGTTTATTGCTGACTTTTCTGATTCATGAGTTATTTCCAGTCTAGTGGTACAGATCTCTATTCTAAGTTACCTTGGCTTAGCGATTATACTGTCTAGGGGGCTGTGTCTGAAACTAACTTGTTTGTGCTCATTAATCCATTAACCAAGCATTTATTCTAACCTGTACCAATACATTGAGTACATTTACCTCTAAACGGTCTTGTGTCTATTCACAGCTATCTATACTCATGTTCCTATAAGTGCTCGCAGAAACTTTCATTCAAGCAGGTATATCAGAAGGCTGAGGGTGTTCTTGGAGTTGAAGCGCAGAACAGAGAACCCAAATTACCAAATAGATCGGTCGAGGGGGTAGTGCCCCAGTCAATTGAGACATTTGTAGCTATAATTTTTTGCAGCAATTACTTTTTGGTGGTCACCTGTGGCCATGACATAGGAAGGCAATGCTGCATTTAGGTAGCAGGCTGCCCCATTGTCAGGCAAATGACCGTAGAAGAACTGGTAATAGCGCCAGTACTGGTAAGGGGCGCTTCTGGCATTGCCATGCGCACTGGTGAAAGAAGAACAAATGGACGTACGCGGGTTAGTGACAGCACTAATGTGCAAACGCGCATGTGCGATGGTGCTAATTGTCGAACGCACGTACGCAATAGGCGCACAGTGTGTAGGATGTGGCCACCTACTTGGCCTATATAAGACTCCTGCTGAGCCCATCACATTGCTGGATTGTCGTCAGCCTTCCCGTGTTCCTGAGTCTCTGTGCATATTATACTTGGACTTCCTGTTGTGACCCGGCTTGCTCCTGACCTGTCTGATTTGCTCTCCTGGTTTGACCGCCTGGCTTGCTTTACCAACTTTTCTGCTGTCTCCAGTGTCTGATCCCGGCTTTCATCACGGACTTTGCTACCATTACCTGTTCCTGACTTGCCTTCCTGTATTTGACCTTGGCTTGACCCTGTTCCTGCTACCTGCCTCTTCCTCCTGTCAGATCAACAGTGTTTGACTCCCGGCCTGGCTTCCACTACCGTCTCCTGCACACACCATTGCCGAGTGTTAATGAGGATCTCTAGAGACTTTGGCCTAGCTGTGTATCCTGCATTTTCCAGTGACCACCGGCTCTTCCCTCCTGTACCCATCTGGCAACCTGTGCTTCTTAGGGCATTACACCTTCTGTACCATCTTCAGGGCTGTATTGCACTTAGCCCCAAGGGGAGCCCTCTTGGCACTTCGGCCTCTGACCAGGTACGTGACACCCATGCTTAATTTTACGAACACATTTCATTTCTGTGCAGGTACGCGAGCATACACCAAATACTATTCCCTCTGAGTTCTAGGCACTCATTTTATACAAATCGCTGCAAACTATGCCGCCACAGAAATATGTGGTCAGAGGAATGGCATTGTGAAGTGGCCTTGAAGGGGGATTCATAATTGAAACCTGGCCCTGATTTTGATGACAGGCCTTTTATAAGTGTTGTACTGAGTACTAAATTGCTTTTCGCCATGAGAAAGTACAGTTCTCAAAGAATTAACATTCAGTACGTGTGCAGCCTCGCTAAATGTTCCTCTGCGCAAAACTTTTCTTTTGTTCACGGGTGAAAGTTTAATGATGGAAAAAAAAAAAATCTGTGAAATAATACAACGTACGCGCCTGCGTCGTACCTTTTCTTAGACAATCAGCTCAACACTCCAGCAGTGGTGAAGGCCCCTATACTGACATAATCATGTCCATGTGTAAGCAAGTTCCTGCAACGGTCACGCTGGCCAAGGGCCCCACCCACTTCTTCCTGCAACAGGAATAAGATAGGGTACCATGCACCTGTAATGTGGAGGAACTCCGCCATCTTAGCAGGGCCCTTCAACGGTCATGCTGGGCAAGGGCCCCACCCACTTCTTCATGCAACAGGATTGGGATAGGGTACCATGCACCTGTAATGTGGAGGAACTCCGCCATCTTATTCACCCCTATACTGACATAGTAATGTCAACTTGTAAGCAGGGCCCTTTAACGGTCATGTTGGGCAAGGGCCCCACCCACTTCTTCATGCAACAGGATTGGGATAGGGTACCATGAAACTGTAATGTGGAGGAACTCCGCCATCTTAGTCACCCCGATACTGACATAGTCATGTCCACTTGTAAGCAGGGCCCTGCAACGGTCACGCTGGCCAAGGGCCCCATCCGCTTGTTCATGCAACAGGAACGGGATAGGTTACCATGAAACTGTAATGTGAAGGAACTCCACCATCTTAGTCACTCACATGATTCCGGCCTGAGGCCCCCTCCAGAAAATAAGTGTCAACATGAACACAGTTTGCCATGACTTCCAACACACAATTACGCCTGGTTCTCCTTGCACCCGATATCAGTAACATTGCACAATTACGAGCTCAACTTTAACACAAGGATGGCCACCAGCACTTCCAGTTCCCTCACTGTAGGTTCTCTTAGATGTTGGGAAATGAAACTAAACAAACAGCAGTAAAACCCAGTCAACTCACCCATTAGTGAAGTTTTTGCACCCCTGCCTTGTTCTCAGCCTCTGCAAGCTGCTCTGCAACACATGTCATTCTAAAAAAGCTGACAACACGGTGAACTGCAGTGTACAGAAATGTATGAGAAGTAATCCAAACAGAAGAGGGTAAAATCCAGCAGGAAAGATGTTGACGCGTTTCGGCTTCTATAGCATGACTAAGGTGGGACTAAGACCTGAAGAGGCTGAAACATGTCAACATCTTTCCTGCTGGGGTTTACCCCCTTCTGTTTGGCGTACCAATACATTTCTGTATGTAGCACTGACCCCCGAAGGAGCTGCTGGTTTTATTGGGCTTACCGTTACCTTCTTGACTGTTTCTCCGTCTAGGGTTTCCCGTGGTAGATGGCCCAAAGAAATGTGGAAACTGACACTGAATCTTCTTTAGGTTATTTATTTGAAGTATGAACAGGGTCTCTCAGTTTAAGGTAGAGGGTTAAGATTAAGTTCAGGTTCTTTGGACTTAAAGAATGACAAGTCTCTTATAGAAGAAATCCAGAGAATAACCGTTCACAGCTGGATTTTACAACCCCCTGATAGACCTCCTCTCACTAAGCCTAGCAGCCGGTGGGGTGTTAAGGAAAGTCTCTGCCACAGACTTGAATGTAGAATACTTGAGAAAAGTCTCTGCCACAGACTTGAATGTAACTGAGGGACGTAGACAAATTTAAAGAGCTATCATACGGTACCAGTATCTCTCAGCCGGTACCGTATGATTGTAGATCCATGAAGTGTCCTTCAACTGAGCCTCCAGACTCCTTCAGAGAAGCCAGCCCTGCGCACGGCCTTCTCCTGAAGAGTCCTCCCCTGGGTGCTTTTCCAGTTGCTGGGCCTCTCCCTGCTGAGATGGCACCGGACCACCTTTGAATCAATAGGACCCCGATATCCATTCAGGCCCGTCTCTGGCTATCCAGCCCCGAGACTTGGAAATGCATGGTTCCACACCCCAGGCCAGGAGGGCCATGGGGGCTGGTCAGGAGGACCAGAACCAAACAGACAGAAAATATTCTCTGGACCGGAACCCCAGAACACATGATGTCAGTACCTTAAATACCTGATGGGTTTACTTCCTCTTTGATTCCCTGCAAAGGTAAAGCATAATGGACTACTATGCATTACATCGCATCGCATAGTAGCCCATTATGTGTCACTTACCTGACACAGGAGTCAGCGAAGTCACCGCTGTCCCCTGTAGTCTGCGGCATCCATCTTCTCGTGGGTCTCGCTGCTCCGCCGCTGTCATTCGCCGGAGCCGCGATGACGTCACTCCCACGCATGTGCACGGGAGCCGCCACTCGCAGCATATCGCCATTGACAGCGATGAGCTCAGTGCGCCTGCGTGTTGCTGTCTACGGCGCATGCACCGTAGACAGCGGTGCCTGTGTTTTGGCAAATATCTCCTAAACCGTGTAGGTTTAGGAGATACTTCTTGGACCTACAGGTAAGCCTTAATCTAGGCTTACCTGTAGGTCAAAGTGGTTTGTAAGGGTTTACAACCACTTTAAATACCATCTCACAGAATGCACAGCAGGAGAACACTCCCACTGGGCTGGTTCCGAAAGAAACGTGGCATTTAATACACCCAGCTAGACTGCATTCTCACAATTGCCGGCGGTGACAGCAACACCTGCAGTCAAGGAGAGCCCAGTTCAGCCCAGCCAGACTGGTACTGAAACCATAAATTTAGTAAAATTAGCCCCAAAACCCAACTGTGGTTTCAGGAGAATTAACTTTGAAAAACATATAGCGCATGCTCGTCAGGGGCCAGCTCTACATGTACATCACAGTTTAACTGTGTTGCTGGCTTTTTTGTAATTATATGTGTTCCCTTAGATGGGTTCTCCAGTGACGCCTCTGCCATCCCTGCCCTGGAGGGCATACTTGGACTACATCCCTACATAATGGTGTTCTGGAGGCTACCTCTTCCCATCAACCTCTGCACAGTAGCTTTGTCCACAGCACACAGCTCCCTATGGTTGGTTCCCTCTCTTCTTGGAATGATATGTGTTTCCTTGGATGGGTACTCCTTTAGATGGGTTCCCTAATGGAGCCTCTTCCAGCCCTGCCCCGGAGGTCATACTTCACTTGGACAACATCTCTACATAATGGTGTTTTGGAGGCTACCTCTGCACAGCAGCTCTGTCAATAGCACACAGCTCCCTGCGGTTGGTTCCTTCTCTTCTTGACCTTCACCTTAGGCCCATGAGACATGGGGACCCAGGACACTTGAGGGTGAGGGGGTCTGCTCCTCACCAACAAGAGGGTGACTTCATCTCCGATCCACCTCCAGTCCCAAAGTTTTCACCACTTTAGGCCCATTCTGGATGCTGTACCTGACTCTGTATATCCTACATGAGATGCACCTGTGCAACTGTAGCCTAACTATGCTGTTCACAACTCACACTATCATAGATAACAGACATCCTTTAGACTCGACATACTTCAGCCAATGAGTAATCTATATTTAAGACATATATGACAATTTCTTTTCAAGTCAACAGTGTACCTATGCCATATGCTGGTTTCAGAGGTGGCCATCTTGGGATTTGAAGAATTATTCCTGACTAGACTGCGATTTGGTTCGTTCAGTTTGGTTTTTTGGAAAATTAAATTTTTGGGAGATGCGCATGCATCTGAATTTCTGAATGGACATATTATTGAATCTGAAAATAAAATATAAAGAAATCCGGATGCATTGAGAAGCGGGTTGTTAAGGAGCGAGCGGCCGCTGCGTCCTTGACTACCAGGACTCCTCTGGAGTCCCCAATGTCAGCAGAATGTAAACAAAACAAATGCTGGTTTAAAAGGTAAATAAAAAAAAAAAAACAATTGAGCCCCCCCCACCCCCAATCCATACCAGGCTTTTAGGGGTCTGGTATGTATTTTATTGGAAACCTCACACTAACATTTATTAAAAATGATGCGTGGTTCCCCCCCCCCCCAAAAAAAAATCCATACCAGACCCTTATCTGAGCATGCAGTCTGGGAAAGGTGGGGACGAGCGAGCCCCCCCCCCCCCCCGACCATACCAAGCCACATGCTCTCAACATAAGGGGCAATCCCCCCTCCCACAAAGCACCCCCCCATGTTGAGGGCATGTGGCCTAGTATAAGGGGGGGTGTACCCCCCCCTTTCCTGGCCTGCAGGAGGAGTGCATTCTCAGATAAGGGTCGGGTGTTGATTTTGAGGGGGAGACCCCACACTGTTTGCTTGTTTTTTGCTGTGGGGTTCCCTTTCAAATCAACACCCGACCCGAAAGTTCTTTTTTAAACTGGTATTTGTTTTGGAAGGGAAATTAGGGATTTTAGCGGTGCTAATTAACAAATATAATTCATTAAAGTACAAAATTTGTAATACAAAAATTTATTAAGTTTGAAGTTAAAATCAGTAGCAAATTCTGCTTAAAAAGTACAGTATAATACAATACAGTGGTTGTTTTTGTTAAGCACACATAGTCCCGACATGTTTCGCATTAAGTTGCTTCTTCAGGAGATGTGTGAATGTTTAAACAAAATCTAAACCAAAAATACAAAATAATATAGTAATGAAATTTTATTTTTATTTTTTTTTCTCATGTCTGAATTTTGTGATATTTCATTACTATATTATTTTGTATTTTTGGTTTAGATTTTGTTCAAACATTCACACATCCCCTGAAGAAGCAACTTAATGCGAAACATGTCAGGACTATGTGTGCTTAACAAAAACAACCACTGTATTGTATTATCCTGTACTTTTTAAGCAGAATTTGCTACTGATTTTAACTTCAAACTTAATAAATTTTTGTATTACAAATTTTGTACTTTAATGAATTATATTTGTTAATTAGCACCGCTAAAATCCCTAATTTCCCTTCCTGTCCTTTGATTTATGCTTCAAACTTTCAGGGATGTGGTGCCATATTTGTTAGGTGTTGTGTGATGCTGAACCATTAAAATTATTCCATTATGGTATTTGTTTTGTTTACATGCTGCTGACAGCGGGATGAGTTATGGTTGTTAACCCATTGGCACCAGCCGCACACAAATATGCGTACTCTCGGCGGGTGGGCCTTGGCGATTTACGTGAATTGGTAATATAGAGCTGTGCCAAAAGCGTACGTACTGTGCGCTCCTGGCACAGTTACAGCCGACTAATGGAAAGCTCACGACCGCTGCTTGTGAGCGGGAGCTTTCCGGTCATTTGACCCCGTGACATTGTGATATGCGGTCGTATGATCATAAACCCCGCCTCCAGACATCCTTAAACCTCTTAAAGGGCCGGAAGGCGCCAGCTCAAAGGGTTTAAGGACCCAGCAGCTGGCTGGTCGCCCGCTATTTAACAACCAGTGATATACAAAACGAATTCTGAAAACTAAATTTTCCTGCAGACACAATCCTGACCTACACTACATGTCACAGCTCTAATCCCATCTGCCTTCTACCTAAATTAAGCTCCACCCTAACGTCTTATAGGGTCCTGCCACCTCTCTTCCTGGGCATCTCAACGGGAACTCTACCTTAAATAATTTAACCTCCGCCCACACACACTGGGAACATCCGAAATGTCAAGGGAGTCAGAAACAATAGTGGGACGATCTCACAGCTGTAGTTCTCAAGAAACACAATGTGACAGTGGGGGGCTCTTAACCTGTGGGGACCCGGACATCAGAGATTCCTGCGGCAGTAGTGCTACATGAGATTTGGACCCCCCTGACCCTCCCCCTTATCTACGCCCCTGCTGAGCACCAAAAACCACAAATGCTATTTAATTCATTTTTAAGGACCGGAAGGATTTACCCTGCACTGTGTCGCTTTAATTGACAATTGCGTGGATGTGCGACATTGTACCCAAACAAAATTGACGTCCCTTTTTTCCCAAAAATAGAGCTTTCTTTTGGTGCTATTTGGTCACCTCTGTGGTTTTTATTTTTTGCACTATATACAAAAAAAGAGCTACAAATTTGGAAAAAAAAAACAATTTTTTACTTTTTGCTATAATAAATATCCTCAAAAATGTTTTTAAAAAACACATTTCTTCATCAGTTTAGGCCAATATGTATTCTTCTACATATTTTTGGTTAAAAAAAAAACAAAAAAAAAAAACGCAATACGCGTATATTGATTGGTTATCAAGTCTACAAACTATGGGAAAGATTTATGGCATTTTTATGACATTTTTATTATTATTATTTATTTTTGTTACTTGTAATGGCAGTAAGATCGGACACGTTTGACACATTTTTGGAACCATTGACATTTATACAGCGATCAGAGCTATAAAAATTCAATGATTACTGTGTAAATGTCACTGCCAAGAAAGGGGTTAACACTAGGGGGCGATCAAGGGGTTAAATGTGTTCCCTTGTGTGTGTTTCTAACTGTGGGGGGATGGGACTAACTGGAGGAGGAGACATATCACTGTTCGTAATTACTACGAACAGCAGATCTGTCTCTTCTCTCCTGTCAGAACGAGGATTCGTGTGTTGACATACAAATCCCCGCCCTGGCTCTCGTGCCGGCACTAAAGAAGGCTCATGCACGATCCTCTGGCGGCGCACACGCAAGCCTGCTATGGCTCTTGAAGGAGCCGACGTACGGGTACGCCGTTTCGCAGGAATGAACCACTTTGCCGACGTAGTTGGTTGGCAAGTGGTTTATATTCACAGCAAACGCCCATATGTCCCCATGCTTTATTTTGTTGAGAAATCACTTTGAAAAACGCCCCCCTAGCATTGCAAACCACGTCCATCTTGGGTAAGGGCAGATGATTCCTGTAGCATTTACTTCCTGGAACCCATCTGCTCTTAGCTCAGGCATACAGGCAGGAATGTGTGCTTAGCTGAGAATTTGATAATTCCCTACCCCATCCAAGTTATCACCCCCTAATAAAATAACAAAAGCAAGCCAAGGACTGTTTTCTGTGTTTGAGCGAATGTAGGAAATGCTAAGTGACTGGCCGTGCATCAGTGGGGACCCGGACATCAGTGACTCCTGTGGGGGTAGTGCTACATGAGATTTGGACCCCCCTGACCCTCCCCCTTATCTACGCCCCTGCTGAGCACCAAAACCCACAAATGCTATTTCATTTATTTTTAATATTCATAGAAAACTCCCCCATGCTTTATTTTGTTGAGAAATCACTTTGAAAAACATCCCCCTAGCTTTTCAAACCACGGGCATCTTGAGTAAGGGCAGATGATTCATATGCATTTACTTCCTGGAATCCATCTGCTCTTAGCTCAGGCATACAGACAGGAAGGTGTGCTTAGCTGAGAAAGCCCTTCCCCACCCATGAAATTTTCCGGGAGACACATGTCCAATCCTGACCTACACTACATGTCACAGCTCTACTACTCCCATCTGCCTTCTCCCTAAGCTAAGCTCCACCCTAACGTCTTATAGGGTCCTGCCACCTCACTTCCTGGGCACATCAATGAGAACTCTACCGTTTAACCACCGCACACACTCACTGGGAACACCCAAAATGTCAAGGGAGTCAGAAACTCTAGTGGGACAATCTCACAGCTGTAGTTATGAAGAAACCCACATTGACAGTGGAGGACTCTGAACCTATAGGCCAGGGGTAGGCACAGGGCCATCTTTAATATTAATTGGGCCCTGGGCAAAAAAATTTTTGGGGCCCCCCTCTTCCATGCAGTTTTGCTCTCCACCTGCTCTGAGACATACAATAAATAGCAGCTAGACTCAAATTCAGTTTACTGAATCAGATCAGGCAGCTATTGCGATTGGTTGCCAGTGGTTAGAGTGTATCATTACCGCTCACTGACTGGTTGCCAAAGGTACAGCACACATTACGGCTCACTGATTAGTTGCTAGATGTACAGCACATGATTTCTGCTTGTTGATTGGTTGCTAGAGATTACTGTGGATATGACCTCGGGGGGCATGATTTACATCTCAAAGCCGCCGGCCGTCGCTATTTACATATGAATGCAACTGCTATTTACAAATGAATTTCTGGTAATTTACATGTAAACACAGGGTCTGCCTGTGAGTCATCAGTACACAACAATAGGGCAGAGCTGTGCAGCATTAGTAGCAGCACTTCACACTGAGATATTGGGACACAGCACAGCACTAAAACCTCAAGCGATGAGGGAATTTAAACCATGATAGTTGGCAAGTATGAGGCAGCTGCTTTGGGCTCCACAACCATGACAGGGCCCAGGGCAGCTGCCCTTTTTGCCCTGCCTTAAAAACGGCCCTGGGTAGGCAACCTGTGGTAAAACTACAAGTCCCATGAGACATTGTAAGACCCAGACAATCACAGGCATGACTCCTAGAGGCATGATGAGATATGTCATGACTCCTAGAGGCATGATGAGATTTGTCATGACTCCTAGAGGCATGATGAGATTTGTCATGACTCCTAGAGGCATGATGAGATATGTCATGACTCCTAGAGGCATGATGATATATGTCATGACTCCTAGAGGCATGATGAGATTTGTCATGACTCCTAGAGGCATGATGAGATTTGTGATGACTCCTAGAGGCATGATGAGATTTGTCATGACTCCTAGAGGCATGATGAGATTTGTGATGACTCCTAGAGGCATGTTGAGATATGTCATGACTCCTAGAGGCATGATGAGATTTGTGATGACTCCTAGAGGCATGATGAGATTTGTGATGACTCCTAGAGGCATGTTGAGATATGTCATGACTCCTAGAGGCATGATGAGATTTGTCATGACTCCTAGAGGCATGATGAGATTTGTGATGACTCCTAGAGGCATGTTGAGATTTGTCATGACTCCTAGAGGCATGATGAGATTTGTCATGACTCCTAGAGGCATGTTGAGATTTGTCATGACTCCTAGAGGCATGATGAGATTTGTCATGACTCCTAGAGGCATGATGAGATTTGTGATGACTCCTAGAGGCATGATGAGATATGTCATGACTCCTAGAGGCATGATGAGATTTGTCATGACTCCTAGAGGCATGTTGAGATTTGTGATGACTCCTATAGGCATGATGAGATTTGTGATGACTCCTAGAGGCATGATGAGATTTGTAGTTTAACACAACTGGAGGGCCAAGGTTGCCTACCCCTGCTATAGGCTAAAATGCATAGAAAGCATATTCAAAGGCATAAAAACTGCGGTTATAAATGCCTTTTTTGCTAGTTCCTTCAACACACTTCCACCTGCTGAGGAAAACTGCTCATGTGTGAATGAAGCCAAAGGAGGCAAAGCACTGAAATCTGACCCTACGTGGACATCTTTATTAACGCAGGATTGGGCGAGCGGTACAATACATCGTCAGGCCTTGTACTTGTGATCTGAGAAGAGCTGCCTCCCGTCCTCTGAGGGTCTCATGCAGACTCTACTCTCTCTCTCTATAATGGAAATGATTTTCCTCTCACTATTTTCCACGGTTCGGAGGGAAAGCATTTGCCATCTGGTTATTCCTTGTTTACTGCGCACCCCGCCCGTTCAGCCTTATTAATCATATTTACCAACACATCTTAATCAGCTCTTGACAGGCTGCGTGCCTTGTTCTCTGCTATTGCTCAACGCTTTGAGACAATTAATCACCCTGGTGGAAATTCACGTTACGGGGCTGACAGGAGATGGTGTAATAGGCGATAAACTACAAATGCTCAGAGTAATATTCACCTGGGGAAATTCTTCTCCTCCAGCAGAAGATGGGTTCAGGATGCCTGGATACAAAAACCCATCCATAAAATGTATTGCTGGCAGGAGGTGGTACTATTATGATGTACTTCAGATGAAGAAAATGAGGTATACCTACTGCATGTCTAGCAATACTTTTCTTAAAAGGGTGTTCCAGATCCTATCATGCCATTTTTTTATATATATACTAAAAGTCCTTAAAGCAGACCTGAACTGTATCTGAGCGCCAACTCTGTGGCAGTGGGCACTTGGACAGGAGCCTCTAAGTTGGTCTAGCAGCCTCTGGTATGTGCAACTAGAGTGTAGGAAAAAGCATTTGTCTGGTCCAGGGATAAAATTGAGTCACTGAATCTGGGTCAAGGTTTTTTTTAGAAGCCAGGGCCGGATGACTCACCCTGACAGCTCTCTGGTGCCTCCCCCTGTTTCTAGAATGTTGGAGATCATTCTCTGGGTCAGAGTTTTGTTTTATAAGCCAGGGCTGGATGACTCATCCTGGCAGCTCTCTGGTGTCTCCCACTGTTTCTATAATGTTGGAGAACATTCTCTGGGTCAGAGTTTTTTTTTTTATAAGCCAGGGCTGGATGACTCACCCTGGCAGCTCTCTGGTGCCTCCCACTGTTTCTAGAATGTTGGAGAACATTCTGGAAGGTAGTGGGTGGAAGCTAGGAGGGGTTTCCTTGAATATTTATGGTTCCCCAGCCAATCCCTAGGTGTGGGTCTAGAAGGGGACTGAGAAAGCCTTATAAATAGACTTGGGCCATGCTAGCAGGGGAGTCGGGCGGAGGATGGAGAAGCAATGCTTTTCTTAAAAGGGTGTTCCAGATCCTATCATGCCATTTTTTTTAATATATACTAAAAGTCCTTAAAGCAGACCTGAACTGTATCTGAGCGCCAACTCTGTGGCAGTGGGCACTTGGACAGGAGCCTCTAAGTTGGTGTAGCGCCCTCTGGTATGTGCAACTAGACGTGAGTGTAGGAAAAAGCATTTGTCTGGTCCAGGGATTGAGTCACTGAATCTGGGTCAAGGTTTTTTTTAGAAGCCAGGGCTGGATGACTCACCCTGGCAGCTCTCTGGCGCCTCCCCCTGTTTCTAGAATGTTGGAGATCATTCTCTGGGTCAGGTTTTTTTTTAGAAGCCAGGGCCGGATGACTCACCCTGGCAGCTCTCTGGTGCCTCCCACTGTTTCTAGAATGTTGGAGAACATTCTATAAGGTAGTGGGTGGAAGCTAGGAGGGGTTTCCTTGAATATTTATGGTTCCTCCCTAGGTGTGGGTCTAGAAGGGGACTGAGAAAGCCTTATAAATAGACTTGGGCCATGCTAGCAGGGGAGTCGGGTGGAGGATTATTATTATTATTATTATTCAGGATTTATATAGCGCCAACAGTTTGCGCAGCGCTTTACAATATGAGGGCAGACAGTACACTTACAATACAAATCAATACAGGAGGGATCAGAGGGCCCTGCTCGTTAGAGCTTACAATCTAGAAGGGAGGGTCAAGTTGAAACAAAAGGTATTAACTGTGGGGGGGATGAGCTGATGGAGAAAATGAAAATACAGTTAGGTGTGGGTGGGGTAGGCTTCTCTGAAGAGAAGTGTTTTCAGGGATCGGAGGGAGGATGGAGAATCAATGCTGAGGAGAGGCTGTTGGTGGCCCTTGAAGAACCCCTGCCGGTAAGGGGTTTTACCTCAGGCTGGAGCTCGGTATAGCTGGCCTGGAAGGATCCCACCACAAGAGGCATTTGGAGGGATTCATGCCGGAGAGGCAGCGGGAGAGGGCAAGCAGAGACAGTGAGTAGATCAGCATGGTGTAGGGACAAGACAAAAGGAGAGACGGTCAGCTGTAGCAGTGTTCTTTGAAGACCGCTGTGTGCCAAGCCTTCATCTAACCTTGCCCTGGGGTATCTCCATGTGTGTGTGCCAGTAAGGAGGACTGGGGGGAAGCGAGCAGCCAGGTGGGCTGGTGACAGCCAGGCAGGCTGGGAGCTTTCTGCAGTGGTAACACTGGGCTCAGTGTCTACAGGGCGGCAGAAGGAGATGCTTTTCACTCCACAATGTGCTAATTCACCCAAACAGGGATGGGATGTTCCTGGCCTGTAATGGGTTGTTGCTGAATTGACAAAGACTGCCGGAGTGATCAGCAGGTGCTGAACACAGTGAACCAAGTTTGTGCAGAAGGAAAGAAGAAGAGGATCTTTGTGTAAAATGTTGAGGAAGTGGTCCCATTTTTCTATGATTTGGACATTTTCAAGTTGGGAATCCAATAATTCCCTACCCCATACAAGTTATTATCCCCTAATAAAATAACAAAAACAACCCAAGAACTGATTTCTGTGTTTGTGCGAATGTAGGAAATGCTAAATGACTGGCCGTGCATCTGTGGGGACCCGGACTTCAGCGACTCCTGCAAAGGGCAGTGCTACATGAGGTTTGGACCCTCCTGACCCTCCCCCTTATCTACGCCCCTGCTGAGCACTAGACATGTGCGCTTAGTTTCATCATACGAATCGAAAAATCATATGAATTTTCCGTAAATTCGTACATTTGTACAAATCTAAAATACAAATTTTTATGCATACGAATTCCGTCTAAAATACTAAATTTTGTTTACGAATTTCGGATCCAAATTCATAATGAAAATTCGTAATTGTTACGAAAAGTTAAAGAACCTAAAAGTTAAAAACCCCAGGAAGTCAGCAGAGCACAGGGATGGTAGGAGCCCCTCATAATGATAAATACATCATAACAAACTTTTGTTATTTTAAAGAGGAAGTAAACCCTGATGGGTTTACTTCCTCTTTGTCTCCCTGCAAAGGTAAAGCATAATGGGCTACTATGCATCGCATCGCATCGCATAGTAGCCCTTTATGTGTCACTTACCTAACACAGGAGCCAGCGATGTCACTGCCGTCCCCTGTAGCATAGAGCGTCCATCTTCTTCCAGGTATTGCTGCTCCGGCCACTCACTGTGCCGGAGCAGCGATGATGTCACTCCCGCGCATGCGCACGGGAGCTGCCACTAAAGGCGTATCGCCACTGTCTACGGCGCATGCCTGTCTTTTTGTAAATATCTCCTAAACCGTGTAGGTTTAGGAGATATTTCTTGGACCTAAAGGTAACCCTTAATCTAGGCTTACCTGTAGGTCAAAGTGGTTTGTAAGGGTTTACAACCACTTTAACGAAAAGTTTACGAATCTAACGAAAATTGGTATTTCGTACAAATCCAAATTGGATTTCGCACAAAAATTACGAAATACGAATTTTATTTTCATACGAAACTAAACTAATTTTTTGACGGCGTCCATGTCTACTGAGCACCCAAAAACCACAAATGCTATTTCATTTATTTTTAATATTTATAAAAAACTCCCCCATTCACGTCCCCATGCTTTATTTTGTTGAGGAATCAATTTGAAAAACATCCCCCTAGCATTTCAAACCATGACCATCTTCAGCAAGGGCAGAGGATTGGTGTAGCATTTACTTCCTTGAATTCATCTGCTCTTAGCTCAGGCATACAGGCATACAGGCAGGAAGGTGTGCTTAGCTGAGAAAGCCCCCCTCCTCCCTTGAAGATTCCTGGGATGTATGACATCATTTTGGCCAGAAACCAGGAAGACGATGAAGAAATGTAAGAATAAAGTATAAAACAAGTAAATATAATCTCCCTTCCTATCTGTTTACTAATGCGAGCAGCATAAGGATTACAGAGAGTTCATCTGGATTAAGAGCGTAAAGTTCCACTTTGAAAAAAAAAGACCTGGACTATGTGATTTGCTAATGCTTATCCAGCAAACTCTACGATTGTCCGAACCTCAAAAAGACTGCTCAGCTTACCTTAATTTGAGGTACATGTAGCCAGATTTCACAGAACTCCTGTTTGGGAGGAAGAGGAAAGGAATCCAACGGTTTGCAGTTATCACAGGGCAGGTGGTGAGGAGGAATCTTTCCATGGAGGACATCGAATTACAATTTGTGTGATAATACCACACTAGATATGTGCAATTCGTCGTGTTCCCAATTTGTTTTTCAACAAATTTGTTAATTCAGAAATATCTGAGTTACCGAAAACCGTTTAACACATTTTTCCGAATATTTGTAAATTCAAATATTCGAAAAATTGTAAATTTGAATATTGGAAAATTCGGAAATTCGAATATTCTAAAATTTTCAAACTCTATAATTCGGAAATCCAAAATTTCGGAAATTCGGAAACCCAAAAATAAGAAAGAAAATTCTAAAGAACGAAAATCCAAAAAATAAGAACAGAAATCCGAAGATTCAAAAACCCGAAATTTAGAAAATCTGAAATAATTGCTAGCTAATAATAACTATTACTAACTATTAAATTATTGGTATTGGAATTTCCTTCCAAATTTGGCTGTTAGAAAACGTAATGAATACAAATTTATCCATAGTTACGATTTATCCAAAATAACGAATGCCGCATCTAAACAAATGGAACATAATGAATTAATAGTAAATAACGGGACAAAACAATAAAGAGATTAAAAAAATAAATAAATAAAATTGACAATAATAATAAAACATTTTTATTTTTATTATTATTATTGTTATTAATTCATTCTGTTCCATTTGTTTAGATGGGGGATTCGATATTTAAGATAATTTGTAATTCGTTGGATAAATTCGTATTCTTTACATTGACTAACAGACAAATTTGAAGAGAAATTCCAATACCTATAATTTAATAGTTAGTTATTATTAGTTAGTTAGTTATAGTTAGTTATTATTTAGAATTTTCAAATTTTCGTTATTTTGAATATTCTGATCTTCTTTCTTATTTTATTATTTTCTAATTTGCGCAATTTAGAATTTATGAATTTTCAAATTTATGAATTTCTGAATTTTCAAAATTAGGAATTTCTGAATTTTCGAATTTCCGGATTTAATAGTTTCATTTTCGGATTTTATTTTTTATTTTCGAATTTGTGGAATTTAGAATTCCTGAATATTTGAATTTACGAATTTTTGAAATTATGACTTTCTGAATTTTCAAAATTACGAGTTTCTGAATTTTCAAAATTACGAGTTTCTGAATTTTCAAATTTCTGGATTTTCCCATTTTCGGATTTTCCAAATTTACAAATGAATGAATTTACGAATTTCGATCATAACTAATGACCCAAGAAACTAATGAAACGAAAACGAAAGCTAACACATTTTTCGGCGGTGCACATGTCTATACCACACAACCTACAACCTCCTTGAAAATCTGCAGACTTTTTTTCTAACCTATCCAATTACTCTCTGTTTAATTCAACCTAATAGACAAGGGGTGGGCATGAGTGGTAGGCGCCCCAGGCAGCACCCTCATGCAGTCATCTTCCCCCTCCCCCAGCCTTCTTCTTCAGCTCATACAGTCCACAACCTCCTCATGACAGACATTTCTTATCAATTTCCCCAATACACATCTCAGGGGCCATAAAACTGCCAAGCTGGCCTGCTTGAGGGACCAGAGAGTTATCAGACGTTGGGTCACAAATACCACAGTTGGAATCCGTACAATACAAATAGCTGTCTCTCGATAGAATCCATCATCCCAGTATATTCCATAACTTCTAATATAACAACAGCACAACCAGAATTTAGACATATTTACTTTCCTGAGTTAATTTGTAACTTTTCCAGTCCAGACGCCCCTATGTCAGACCATATGGGGAACCACTGGCACCCCTTATTCCTCCTAGGTAAAGTAGACACCTGAAACCTGTCCACATGTATATTTATTCTGAAGCAAACTTTACACTGGACAATAATCTGCTGGTTTGAAAACTGTAGATATTCAGAGATATGAATACTTATCGAAAAACTGCATCTGGGACATGGTCATGAATGTGGTGGTGACATCCCGGCAACCACCCCTTAGACCATATGATTGGTCAGATGGTCTCTGTGAACACCCATGAATACTTATGAATACTTATTGAAAAACTGCATCTGGGACATAAATGTGGTGACATCCCGGCAACCACCCCTTAGACCAGATGATTGGTCAGACCAGATGATTGGTCTCTGTGAACACCCCCCTTGATGTGAAGAAAAGTAGAATGCATCCACATTTTGGACAGCTCTCATGTACCATCAAACAAGGAACATCTGTCAAGTTTGAGAACCGATAATACTTTGCTCATCGACTGTGCTAAAACCATGGACACTGCAAGTATTCTTCCGTTTCAACTCTTGTTATTTCTCTGCTGCTTTATTGCCTCTTTATTTCTTTGTAAGACCCTTTTTGCTGTAAATATTTTATTTGCACCAATTTGACTTTTTTTTTTTTATTATTAAACCTTATTTTGAAGGGTGCTACTATAGTATAATTCCCCTGAACATAGCTGTCGGTGGTGACAGTGTGCGTTACAGACTTTTATACTAAAAGTATAGTTGGTATTGCTAATGCCGCGTACACACGGGCGGACTGTATGGCCTACTTAGTCCGTCGAAACACATTTCAGCGGACAGTCCGCTCGTGTGTGGGCTTCAGCGGACTTTTTCAGCGTGCAGTCCGGCGTACTAAGAATTTCGGATTTTTCGAAATTCTGTCCGTCATACTTTGGTTTCAGCGGACAATCCGCTCGTCAGTATGCTAGTTCGACGGACTAAGAATGGCGCATGCCCAGAAAGGATTTACACGGCGGAAGGGTGCTTTGCTGTGTATTGGACTTCCTATTTCTAGTCCCGTCGTACGTGCTGTACACGTCATCGCGCAAGCTTTCGACGGACTGTTTGGGTATCCGTGTGTGGTCAAGTCCGTTCAGTGGAAAGTATGACGGACTGTCCGTCGGATTGTATGACGGACTAAGTACGCCATACAGTCCGCTCGTGTGTACGCGGCATTAGATTATAAGTTGCTCCTTCCCTGTCTAAAGGGGGTGGTGGTAGCTTAAAGGTTTATTTTTTCTAAATGCTCTAACCCACATCTTCAACCTCTCCATCTCCCTCTCCTCTGGCACCATTCCCTCCCCACCCAAGCATGCACTGGTTACCCCAATACTTAAAATCCCTCACTGGACCCCACCTGTTTTAATAACTTAAGACCCATTTCCGAGCTCCCATTTGTCTCCAAACTCCTCGAACGCCTTGTCCTCCACGACTCTATGAGTTGCTACCTCACTGACAACAACCTTCTCGATCCTCTACAGTCTGGCTTCCACCCACAACATTCCACTGAAACTGCCCTATTAAAACTCACCAATGACCTACTAACTGCTAAAACCAACGGGCAGTACTCAATACTGAACCTCTCTGTTGTCTTCAACACAGTTGACCACCTGCTCCTCCTCAACAAACTCCACTCCCTTGGCCTCCGTGATTCTGCTTTATCCTGGTTCTCCTACCTATCTAAGTGCACTTTCATTTTCACGTACAACACCATCTCATCCGCTACTCTTTCTCTTTCTGTTGAAGTACCCCAAGGCTCTGTCCTTGGGCCCCTCCTATTCTCTCTCTATACCTTCTCCCTGGGCCAGTTGATAACCTCCCATGGCTTCCAATACCACCTCTATGACAACGTTACCCAGATCTATCTCTCCACTCCTCAACTCACCCCCTCGACTTCCTCACGGATAGCAAACTGAATGAGATATCGGTATGGGTGTCACAACACTTTCTCAAACTCAAACTGAGCTTGTAATGTTTCGTCCTCCCTGATCCCCTCCCCATGACTTTACCATTAAGATCAAAGGCACAACCATTGGTCCCTCCACACATGCCAGGGTCCTGGGTGTAATCCTTGACTCTGACCTCTCCTTCAGCCCCCGCATCCAATCACTGGCCAAATCCTACCGCCTTCACCTCCGCAACATCTGAAGAATCCGCCCCTTCCTGGCAAAGGACAGCACAAAACAACTTATCCGCTCCTTTGTTATTTCCCTCTTCAACCACTGCAACTCTCTCCTCAATGGCCTACCCTTACGTAGGCTTCTCCCCCCTTCAGTCTATTATGAGTAGACTCATATACCTCACTAACCGATCCAAACTGTATACAATTCAAAATACTAACCACAACATAAAAAGCCATCCACAACATCACCACCAGCTACATCACCAACCTCATCTGCAGATATCAATCAAATTCTCCTTTCTGCTCCTTCCAAGACATCCCACTCTCTAGCTCCCTTGTTACCTCCTCCCATGCTCGCCTTTAGGACTTCTCCAGAGCCTCTCCCATCCTCTGGAACTCCCTGCCCCGGTATGTCCAGTCAGCCCCTACCCTGTCCACCTTTAGGAGATCCTTGAAAACCCATTTATTCAGAGAAGCCTATCCCACACCCACCTTAGAACTGTACCAGAGCCACCCCATCAAACCATTCCCCATATCTATTACCTTTTGTACCACCTCCTCCCTCCCTTTAGAACATAAGCGCTATGAGCCGGGCCCTCCTGTCCCTTCTGTATTGAACTGTATTGTAATTGTACTGTCCCCCCCTCTATATTGTAAAGTGCTGCGCAAACCGTTGGTGCTATATAAATCCTGTATAATAATAATTTAATTAGTGTAGCCCAGCGACAATCACTCTCAGACTGCTGGCACCTAGATTGGATCCCGCAAGCTGAGAAATTTTTGTGCCAGGTGCAGCTGAGAGTGGCATTGTTATGCAAGTGCCAGCGCAGTGTGAGATTGGCCAGTCCTTTGCAGTGGTTAGCCGTGGATTTTTTTTTGGGGGGGGGGGGGGCGGAAAACTGTATGCCAACCCCCCTCCAGTTGGTCGGTAGCACTTACCCGATCATCGGCGGCTTCCCATGCTCAGCGGCCTCCCATTCTCCTACTCTCTATGGGTCATCACAGTGGCAGCGGCTTCCGTTTCCTCCCTCCGCCTCTGGCGGCCAATTGGGAGTCTTTTCTTTTCGGCCAATCGGAAAATGGGTCTCACAACAGAATTGCCTGTAAGTCTTTTGAAAAGCTGCACAAAACATCAACAAACCAACAATTATATAAAGAAAAAAATGTATTCACATACAAGTTAAAACCATGAATAAAATTACATGAAGCATAACAGGACATAGTAAATGATTACATAACACCATGCGTATATATCAAGGTAACCGCTTGGTATCCTAACTAGACATTTGTTTTTTAACACATTTTCGACAAATTTGTTAATTCAAAATGATCTTAATTAACGAAAACCCATTTAGAAATTCAGAAATTCAGAAATTTGGAAATTCGAAAACCCGAAAATTAGAAAATCGGAAATATATAACTAACTAATAATAACTTAACTATTTATAACTATTAAATTATAGGTATTGGAATTTCCTTTCAAAGTTGGCTGATAGTGAACATAACGAATAGGAATTTATCCAAAGTTACGAACTATCCGAAATAACGAATGCCGCATCTAAACGAATGGAACGTAATCAAATAATAATAGTAAATAACAACAATAATAATAAAAACTTTTTATTATTCTTATTTATTAATTTGTTCCGTTCCATTTGTTTAGATGCGGCATTCGTTATTTTGGATAATTCGTAACTTTGGATAAATTTGTGTTCGTTACGTTCACTAACAGCCAAATTTGGAAGGAAATTCCAATACCTATAATTTAATAGTTAGTTATTGTTAGTTATTCTTTCGAATTTTTGAATTTTCTTTCTTATTTTCGGATTTTCTAATTTATGAATTTTCAAATTTTCAAAATTTCTCATTTACAAATTTTCGAATTTACAATTTTTTTAATTTATGAATTTACGAATTGCGATTATAACGAGTGACCCGAAAAACGATTTTTTCGGCAGTGCACATGTCTAATCCTAACGCTCAACGTGTTTTGTCAAACAGTTTACTTCTTCAGGAGAAAAATGATGCTTCATAGGATATTCAACAAAATAGCTGTAAAAAAAAAAAAAACTATATCTCAAGTTCAAAAGTTCTCAAGAAACAGTTCTGATTGGCCAAATTGAGGATCAGTGTTTCAACAGCGAATATTCATTCGCTGTTGTAACAAACCTGAGTGGGATGGGATTGCATTCTCTGTGACCCACCCTATTTTGAAGCCTATTAGAGCCTCTTGCTCTAATCAGGTGCTTAAAAAAAACCTGCCGCTGTAGTCCCTGTGCCTGGTGCCCTGAAAGGGGCCTGATGCCCGGATGCATGAATAGGGGGTGGATGCTATGCATCAATCTATCCATTGAATATAGGGGGGTGGGATGGAGAGAGGGGGGCGGCACCCGGGCACCCCTAAACTCGTCGTTTGTCATAAACAAGTGAGGAGGGCAGGGATTTGATATCAGTATTTGTCACAAGCCCATTCTACATCATGTATTAACAATGGGGGGGGGAGGGGCACAGTTCCACATCCTTGCGGCTAGACAAACTCATCCTGGCACTGATTGTAAGGAAACCAGTGGTAACTGACTGATCTTTCAGCCATCTTTGATGTGGGCATTGCTTATAGAAAAACACTGTCCCCTTCAGGTTGGAGCATTTTCGGCGTAGTCGGTAGGTCAGGGAAAGATCTGCCACTGGAGATTTGCATAGGGTCAGGTTCTCGTGGAGGAAGCACAGAGTAGGGACTGTCATTGTATCTCGAGCAGTAGCCTTTCTAATTAAAGGGTCCCGCTGTCGGATGCTGTTGTAAGTTTAGGGCACCAACCCGCACTTGCATAGAAGACCTAAACCTGATGGAAAAAGGCAGGAAAATGCCCAGGAGGCACACAGGAAGTGACCTCAAACTTCCCTTTATAAGCCCAGCCCAGACACTGCCAAAATGCTGGATTGTCTCCAGTCCCCCCTTGTTCCTGTGCTAGTGTGTGATCTTTCTGAACTTGTGACCTGGAAACCTGTTTGACTACTCTTGATTGCTGCTTGTCGTTGACCTCGGATTTGTACCTTGACCATTCTACTTCTTTGCCCCTTTTGTACTCAGCTGCCAGATTGGAACCGACCCCAGCTTGGATCTCGACCATTCTGCTGATTAACCCTTTTATGCTTCATTGCCAAACTGGACTTGACCACGGCTCGGATCCTGGACTAAGGCTTGCATGGTGCTCCGCACCCATGGCACCCCTGCCACTCGGTGCCCCCCCCCCAGTCTCTGTCTAGATCTCTAGAGGCTTTAAGGACCCAAAGTACAAGGGAGGCCTCCCCACTACTACTCTCACATCAGGTATGTGGCCCTCGTGACAGCTGTCAGGTGTCTACAGTGTGCACCTTACTCCTTGCCTAGTTCATTGATTTATCATCAAGTGTTCCAGTCAATTGTGGCTGTATCTATAGAGTTTGCTGTTCTCTCTCACATCTTGCATCCACCAATTTCTGTGTGGGTTCTCTTTCCCTGTGGGCAGCGAGCCAGGACCTCACCTAAAGTCAATACCGGGACAAGGTCATCCAGTGCCCAGGGCAAAGATGACAAACCGTGCCCCCCCCCCCCATTATCCCCGTTCATGATGTGCAAGCTTAGGGTATCCTACGCCCAGCAGTCATTGGCTTGTCAAAATCGCTGCCGCTGTCATTACACCTGTCAGCCTTGCAACAGAAGGAAGGCACCCTCATCCCTACAGTAAACCATTGCGTCCAGGGCAGCCCCCCTCTTACTCCTTGTCCCGGCCCTTCCTACAGTATACAAGTAAACTCCATTATCAAAGTCTTTCCGTTTGCAATTTAATAGAGCGGTGTAGGGACTGCTGGGGATATGGGACCCATACACATTATACTTGTCCAGAATTTCCACACAATTGGTCCATGGTTTATACAGAAATTGACCAGCTTCTGTGCAACCTTGAGGGTAAGTTGGTGGATAATTTGGTATGAAGCTGGAATTTCAACTTGGGATCTTATACCAGTGCATGTGTACGGTATTGTTTATTACTACTAGAGGAGCACTTTGGGGGCAACTAAGCTTTTGTAGAAAACCAGATTGGAGCCCAGCCCTCCTTATCTAGATTAGAAGCACAGTCTTATGCCTATTTTTGTTGGTAGCTAGAAGGTATATATAGACACCATAACCCTAACCCTAAGGTATAGCAATGAAGTGTATAAAGGAGATATCAAGCCAGGTGAGCGTTGGCCAACCTTTTTGCTAAAAAAATAGAAAAAAAAGGTGCTATTCTTCCCACTGACACCAATGATGGGGCACTATTCCTCCCACTGATGTAAACAATTGGGCACTTCCTCCTCCTACTGACCCCTGGGGCTGTGTTATTTTTTTTTTTTTTACTCCTACGGACCACCAACCTTGAGATATTGTTCACTACCTCTGGTGCTGGAGCAATTTTTATTCCACAGTCCGCCCCTCCCCTAAAGTTTGAAGGACCATGAACTGACCCTTTGTTAAAAAGTTTGGATATCCCGTATTTAAAGATTGGATAAGAAGTTTAGTGCAGTATAAGCCCTTGTACACAAATTTGGAGATTCCGTCAGAATGTGTCCTATCGGATCGTTTTGTCGGATAATCCGACTGTGTGTGGTCTCCATCTGACTGTTTCCATCTGAATATCCGACGGACCAACTTTTCCAACTTGCCGGTAAAATTTTCTGACAAAATGCTCCGATCAGACATACCCCGATCATGTGTAGCCTACTCCGACGGACAAAGTGCCACGCATGCTCAGATCAAATTCCTAGACCAAAGCTATTGGCTACTAGCCTGAACGTAGTCCCGTCGTAACGAAATAACGTCATCACAATATGTACAATCGGATTTTCCGACAACTTAGTCCGACCGTGTGTATGCAACACCACTTCCGGACCTCTTCCGGAATTACTCAGTCGAAATAACTCCAACGGATTTGGTTGTCGGAATTACTCCAACGGATTTGGTTGTCGGAATCTCCGACCGTGTGTACAAGGGCTTAGACTTTTGGTAGTAGAATAGAATATTCGGTATCAGAGCAAAAAGAGGGACAACTGAGGCTGCATGAGGGACAGAAGAATTTCTCGAAATGAGGGACAGTTGGAAGCTTCGCCAGGATGTCTCTTCGTAAACACTTGAAAATAACTTCCTCTAATCATAGCAAGCAGCAATTTAATGCTGGAAGAAACTACTTATAACTAATGGTGGTCATGGTCCTGGTCATGGTCCTAATTGGCTGTTTGTATCCATCCTCATGTGAATTGCTTTATGGAGAAATAACCATCGTCAACCATTAAGTGGGAGAACCGGAGGAGAGGCTGTTGAGATGCCCCAGGCTGTGTACCCTAAGGCCCCTTTCACACTGGGGCGGATTTCAGGCGTTACAGCGCTAAAAATAGCGCCTGTGTAGCGCCTGAAAAAAACGGCCCCTTTCAATCCAGTGTGAAAGCCAGAGGGCTTTCACACTGGAGCGGTGCGCTGGCAGGACGGTGAAAAAAGTCCTGCTAGCCGCATCTTTGGAGCGGTGAAGGAGCGGTGTATTCACCGCTCCTAAACCGCTCCTACCCATTGAAATCAATGGGACAGCGCGGCAATACCGCCGGCAAAGTGCCGCTGCAGTGGTGCTTTGCGGGCAGTTTTAACCCTTTTTCGGCCGCTAGCGGGGGTTAAAACCACCCCGCTAGCACCCGTAGACCGCCGCTAAAACGATGGTAAAGCGCCACTAAAAATAGCGGCGCTTTACCGCCGACGGCCGTACCGCCCCAGTGTGAAAGGGGCCTAATGAAAGCATTTATGACCTTCCTTTAACTAGGAGGTCACATTGATTCTGGTAAGCTTGCATTCCCTCTATATGGTGGTGGTGGTGTCACGAGATGATCAACACATTGATCTCTACACATTGATTCCGTCACTGTGGAGGAGGATTGTTTATAATTCCTCTTTTTTATCTATGGTGCATATTGGACTTAAATAATTATTGCACGTAGGACTTCTTTTTTTTTTTTTTTTACACTTTGAATGTTATTTATATGTGACGTAATCAATATTCACTTTGTTCATATACAGTATTAGCCCTTGTACACACGGGTCGGACATTCCGACAACAAAATCCCTACGGATTTTGTCCGAAACTGGTGTTGCATACACACGGTCGGACAAAGTTGTCGGAAAATCCGATCGTTCAGAACGTGATGACGTTCATTCGTTGGGACGGGACTACGTTCAGGCTAGTAGCCAATAGCTTTGGTCTCGTAAATTTGATCTGAGCATGCGTGGCACTTTGTCCGATCGGAATTCTCTATAAACGATAGGACAAGGTCCGATGGGATCGCGTTGTGGGAAAATGTTATAGCCCAGCTCTCAAACTTTGTCTGTCGGATATTCTGATGGAAACAGCCCGATGAATGAATGAATGAATGAATGAAATACTTGTATAGCGCACAATGCGAACTGAATCGCCTCTAGGCCGATGGAGCCCACATACTGGCGGATTATTCGACAACACGGTCCGATCGGACATTTTCCGTCGGAATATCCGACCGTGTGTACAAGGGCTTAGAGAGATTTTTAAATACAGTAGTTTGACGCCATTCCACGAGCGTGCGCAATTTTAAAGCGTGACAATTTTTGGTCTATTTACTGGGCGTAACATCATCTTTTTTTTTTTTTTTTTTTTAAAGATTTTATTGGAACAAATAGGGTAGCATACATAGTCACTTACAAATCAATTTGTAAACATAAACTGAAATCAACAATATGTTCAAAAGAAACAGAAATCGTACATCTTCATTAATTTGTTATACATTGGTATAGTAAGGTTTCTTATGCATTTCTGACGATGGATATCTAGACCGGAGAGGACCTCCTGTAGAGGTTGAAGATGATACTAATGGGACTTCTGGCCTCTTCGTATATAAAACTGAGATGTAGAGGAGATAATCTCAGGAGCGTTGCAGGTCGGACTATATCCCCTACATCCGTGACATGAACAAGAATGAATGAGGGGGTAAAGGAGGCGGCGCGCTCCCCCGATGGCAGGGCGGCATTGAAGATTGGACGTACATGTACGCCAATATGCCTGCCCGTGCCATTCTGTCGACGTACATCGTCGTGCGCTGGTCGGGAACCGGTTAAAAAGCCGTCCGGCTTTCATAAACCACCCGTCCTTCCGGGATCTTAGTAACGCAGTGATGTCAGCATGTCCCTTCTCCCGACGTGTTTCGTCACAATATGATGTCATCCTGAGGTGGGGCAGAGTCCTGCAGCCTGTGTCAATGGACGCAGTACCAGGACTCGGGAGCAAGCCCGTACGAGTGCCCCCCATGGAAAGCATCTCTCCATGAAGGCATACAGTGAAGAGGAGGAGCCAGGAGCGCATATCGGGGGACCCCAGAACAGGAAGATCGGGGCAGCTCTATGCAAAACCCTTGCACAGAGGAGGTAAGTACATGTTTTTTTTTTTTTTTAAACAAACCTTTACAACCCCTTTAAGTGGTTATGTAACCCATTTTTGCATTTCTATAAGCGTAGGAGATAAAGGGAATGCTACTACTACTAACGTCTTATACTAATACTATTGCCACTATATAGTACTATGGGCAAATTCCTTCCAAGCTTACCAACTGGCAAATTTCTGTCCAATGACAGGGGACCTGAAGTTGCTAAGAGAACGATCCTTGTGGAGGAAATTCAATTAGGCAAAATTTGGCTGATGCCGTGCCCTTCTCCTGACCCTCATACTCCCACGTTGTACATTTACTTACAACGAAAGCGCAATCACCGATTCCACAATCGCTCGCCGCTGCCTCTGAAAAGGCTGAAAAATAGAAAATCACAAATAGCTTCTTTTTTTTTTTTTTCCTTTGCAGAAAAGAGGTGACTTTGGAGATAACTGCCATTAGTTCAATTTGGCCATAAGTGGGACTGCACCGTTTGATCAAACAGTATTACTGAACTAGGTCTTGTGAGACCGATCTGTCAGCTCTCATTTGTCCTGTGATTCAGATAACTTAAGCACGTTAGTGACTGAAGATCTTCTCCTTAGATTGCGTTCTGTGATAAGCCATCACTTCATCGTTTTAAAGCATTTTAATTGCCGAGCTTCAGATTCTGCGTCCTACCGAACGGGGGGGGGGGGGGCAAAGTTATTTTGTTTCTTGTTAGATTCCAGGGAGATAAATCACTGGAAGGGGAGATTGTATCCCTCAGGCATTGTATGGGTGAGATCTTCAAGTTCATGGCTCTGCACATTGGCTGTGGCTGTTTTAATGGATTTTCCCTTTACCTTTTTATGAGGGCTGTACCGAAAATAATGCAAAAGTGAGCATAACAGTTTTTATTAGCAAATAAATACTGGATTTCAAGCAGAAGCAACGTGCCGCCATTGAGTTATTGATGAAGGAGGGGTGCAGGCTGTCCGACATCAACAGAAGGCTACAGAATGCTTGCAAGTAGGGATGAGCTCGGTGTTCGACTCAAACGCATGTTCGACTCGAACATCGGCCGTTTCGTCTGTTCGGCGAATTCAGAACTTTGTGGACCGTTCGCACCAAATTCGTGTGGCACGAATGGCCCACAATGCACTACGCCATCGCAGTGCATTGCTGGCTCATGATTGGCCAAGCATGCACTGTGACCCCGCATGCTTGGCCAATCACTGCATTGGCAGCTAGGAGAGCCATAATTGGCCACAGGCAGGATGCCTGTGGCCAATTATAGCTCAGGGGGGTTTAGTACACGCCCCACACTATATAAGGCTGCCAGCATGGCGGCCTTGTGTCGTGTGTTCCAGCGTGCAGGGAAAGAGCTAGATAGGCAGGGACAGTGTGTTCTTTTCTCAGGCATCTTAAAGTTAAAGTGGGTGTTGTGTGCCTCCAGCACAGTATACACCTGTATCTACCCTTTATTGCTGTTTTTCTCTAATTAAGACATCTGCAGGAGTTAGTGGGTGTTGTGTGCCTCCAGCACAGTATACACCTGTATCTTCCCCTTTATTGCTGGTGTTCTCTAATACAGGCATCTGCAGGAGTTAGTGGGTGTTGTGTGCCTCCAGCACAGTATACACCTGTATCTACCCTTTATTGCTGTTTTTCTCTAATTAAGGCATCTGTAGGAGTTAGTGGGTGTTGTGTGCCTCCAGCACAGTATACACCTGTATCTACCCTTTATTGCTGTTTTTCTCTAATTAAGGCATCTGCAGGAGTTAGTGGGTGTTGTGTGCCTCCAGCACAGTATACACCTGTATCTACCCTTTATTGCTGTTTTTCTCTAATTAAGGAATCTGCAGGAGTTAAAGTGGGTGTTGTGTGCCTCCAGCACAATATACACCTGTATCTACCCTTTATTGCTGGTGTTCTCTAATACAAGCATCTGCAGGAGTTAGTGGGTGTTGTGTGCCTCCAGCACAGCACAGTATACACCTGTATCTACCCTTTATTGCTGGTGTTCTCTCATACAGGCATCTGCAAGAGTTAAAGTGGGTGTTGTGTGCCTCCAGCACAGTATACACCTAAAGATACCCCTTATTGCTGGTGTTGTCTGTTGCATATCTTGTATGTTAGCCTTTAAAATTAGCACTTTTGATTTCGAACGTTCGAGTCCCATAGACTTTAATAGGGTTTTAAAGTTTGTACGAATTTTAGGTCCGTTCGAAGGTTCTGGTGCGAACCGAACCGTGGGGTGTTCGGCTCATCTCTACTTGCAAGCGTAGCATCCTCCTTGTTAGTGCAGGCTGCTAGATAAATTTAGCTTGGCTCCTCTGTAATCAGTTATCAAAAGAGAACCATTATGGATAATGAAAAAACTCCATTTGTTGTTGCCACCATCCCAAATATATTGTATATTTAAAGAGAATGAGTCCATGAGTCCCCCCCCGGTTCTATGGGACTTTAAGGGCGAACTTTTGAAGGCACAGTATTTTCAAAACATAGAAAAATTTATTATTTATTATTATTTAATAAAACAGTATATCAGAGACAACACCATACACAAATTAGTACATGATATCCATATATAATATGAGAAAAAAACACTTCTCCTATGGCTCTGTAATCAGTAGAGCAAGGGTTGATTGTTCTGGCCTGGTCAATGTCACACAGGCTGCTGGTCTTATTGCTTCTCTCTGCATTCAGGAATTCTAAAATTACAGAGGGAGGAAGAATGGGAGAGCAGCTTGAATATTTATGGGAATCCAGCCAATCCTTGGAGATATATATCCAGGAGGTGGTTGGGGAGCCCATAAATAGTCTGAAGCACCAGAGCAGGCGGTCTTTTGGATCCTGGGTGAGCCCTGCCAGAGGAGTCCCCTTGTCATGAGGGCCACGTACCTGATCCGAGACCGAAGTGAGGAGGCCTCCCTTGCACCTCGGGTCCTTAAAGCCTCTGGATATGGAGGCAGAGTCTTGGTGGACACCGAGTGGCAGGGGTGCCAGGGGTGCGGAGCACCGCGCAAGCCTTAGTCCGAGAACCGAGCCGAGGTCAAGTCCAGTTGGGGAACGAAGCATAAAAGGATTAATGGGTTAAAATGGTTAAGAATGGTTGAGATCCAAGCCGGGGGTCGATTCCAATCTGGCAGCTGAGTACAAAACGGCAAACAGGTAGAATGATTAAGGTACAAATCCGAGGTCAATGGCAAGCAGCAATCAAGAGTAGTCAAATAGGTTTCCAGGTCACAGATTCAGACAGATCACACACTAGCACAGGAACAAGGGGGGACTGAAGATAATCCAGCAATTTGGCAGTATCTGGGCTTATATAGGGAAGTTTGAGGTCACTTCCTGTGCACCTCCTGGGCATTTTCCCGCCTTTTTCCATCAGGTTGATGTAATTTCCTGTGCGCCTCTTTGGTATTTTCCCACCTTTTTCCATCAGGTTGAGGTCACTTCCTGTGTATGTCCTGGGCATTTTCCTGCCCTTTTGCATCAAGTCTTCTGCACAAGTGCGGGTTGGGGCCCTGAGGCATCTTAGGTGCATGTTCAGTTGGCACAGACTTCTTCTTGCGGCAACGCGCCATTGGTGCATGCGTAGTAAGCCCTGGACACTTACACCCCTGTATGATGGGCTCTGCCCCTCTGGGCAGCCTGCTAAAAAGCTGTGTGGAGGTTATTGAGGTCCCAGCCATAGCTTAGGCTGGGGGACCTATTCTCTAATATCTGGGGTTTCTCTTATATGGTCTTGAGAAGCACTCTGGAGGATACCCAGTGGAGGACGGAAGAGGGTTCAGTGGTTGGTTGTATTGTGAGTCTGTATCTTCGTCACTAAGAAGTGCCCAGTGGATGTCAGAAGGTGGCAGCTGATGATCCAGAGGAAAGAGAAAGTGGCCGCACACTGTTGACTTCATCATGTAAAAAATCCTTTATTTCTCCAAGATGGGACAAACAGCACAAGGACTTGACATGTTTTTACCGCATTTCACACTACAAAGTGCTTAGTCATATATGATGATCCCGAGGCCTGAGTACTGAACTAAGTCCTGTGCCCCAGAGACTGTATGCAGCTATCAGTTCTACACAGCAGTGAATCCAAAACCTTTCTCCTGGCAAGTAGTGACTTTGAGGAAGTTCTCTGCCAGCATAGTGAGAAGAGTCCTCAGTTACTTCAGTTCCTTTAGGAGATCTCATGCCTCCCCCAACTGGACTGTGGCTCACGATGCCATACAGAAGATGGTGGAATACTCACGGTATGTGCAAAGTGTGCAAAATGAGTACCTTGGCAGGTGACACCAGATTTTACGGAGAGAATGGTGGAAGTCTGCTCCAATCTGCTTGAGGCGTTTGAAGCCAATGAAAGCCTAAGAAGTTTAAAGAGCCAACAGTCATCACAGAGGGCCATGGGCATATTTTTATGATCCGCAAACAAAGAATCATTCCACGGAGTAACGTCACACCTCTTCCGCAAGGCCTAAGATGTTCAAGAGCCAGAGATTACCAAAGAAAGTCATGGTGATTGTTTTTTTGAGAAGACAAGGGAGACATTCTCCTCGATTTTCTGTAACGTGGCCATACCATGACCAGCGAGTGGTTCCTCGAGACACTTAAAAAGCTTAGAGAAACAATTAGGAACATAAGACCGAACAAGAACCTGAAAAAAATCCCCATTTACCATGACAATGTGTGACCACACACATCTCTGGCAACAAATCAGGAAAATTTGGCTGGTCATCCCACCCTACGGCCCAGATTTTCTACCCTCCGACTTTCACTTGTTCGGTCCAATGAAGGACAGGCTTCGAGGACAACAATTTGATGACACAGACGAGGTGAAAGTGGCTGTGAATAAGTGGGTACAACCACGTACACCTGAATATTTTCAATATTTTCAAAGAGGATTCGAGAGTTGGGTTCAACGAAGGCGCAAATGCATCGCTTGTGATGGAGACGATGTTAAGTGGTATCTTTGTATAGAGGAAGAGTTACTCTACCAACATCTGAAATTTGATTGACCTTTTTAAGTTAAAAAAAAAGAAAGTTACGCCCTCTGTTGCATAATTTTCGGTGTAGCCCTCGTATTTTATAATACAGTAGGAGGTGTTGAAACAGAAATATCTTACACTTTCAGGTGGATAGGAACAGAGATGAAGATTATGTCAGAGAGATATGACTATTGAAAAACCCAAGACTGTATAAAGCCAAGGATTGGCCGAGTCCATTAGGCTCCACCTAAAAGTAAAATACTACTCTTGGGCAGATAGACCTTTTACATGTAGAATTCAAAAAATCATTAGAAGGACTGCAGTCAGTTTTTTAAAATCGCAACTTTTTGGTCCTCATTCTATATTCTCAGATTCTTTGCAGTGCACTAGCTTAAAGAGGAGCTCCAGGCACCTTCAGAAAAAAAAAGAAATATCAGCTACAAATACTGTAGCTGCTGACTTTTAAAATTAGGGCACTTACCTGTCCAGGAATCCAGCGGTGTCCTCGATCGAGCCTGATTTTTTTCAATCAGCTCTCGAGTGCTGGCACCGCTATCTCCACTAAGGGAAACCAACAGTGAAATCCTTGTAGGTTCACAGCCGCTTTTCTACTGTGCATCCATGAAGCATGCTGTGCTGAGTGAATGAGCAAGCTGCGGGGGGGGGGGGGGGGGGGAGGTAGAGCCAAAAGTGGGAGCGAGTACCTGTAAAAACCAGGTACCTGCTCCCCCTCCTAAAAATGACAAATGTGGCAGCAAGGGGGGTGGGGGGGGGGAGACAAGCAGAGCTTCCCCTTTTCCCCTTTTGGGTGGAACGCCACTTTAAGAACATTAATGCAGGACTTTATCTGAGCACCACAAACTGAAAGTGCTAATTTATTTTTAACCACTAGAGATCTGCGCTATAGCCAAATGACGGCTACAGCGCGGACCTCCTTTGCTGGGACTACGTCTATTGACGTCGTCCCGTGCACGAGCGGCCTGCGCGCACCCTGACGGGCGTGCGCGGCGCGCTCTGTGATCGGCGAGTCTATGAGTCTCGCCTGATCACAGATCCGAGCAAGGGGTCGATCCCGACCCCTTACCACGTGATCAGCTGTCAGCCAATGACAGCTGATCATGTGATACAACGGAGCCGGTAATCTGCTATTTTTCCTCCTCGCGCTGACAGCGCGAGGAGAAAAAAAAAGAGCCGATCACTGGCGGCCGTGATCGGGACAGCAGTCCTGATCCCGGCTAGCTTACCACCTGCCCCCTGCCAGTGCCACCTCAGGAATAAATAAGTGCCCCCCGTCAGTGCCACCCATCAGTGCCCATAGTGCCACCCAGCAGTGCCCATAGTGCCACACATTAGTGCCCACAGTGCCACACATCAGTGCCCACAGTGCCACCCATCAGTGCCCACAATCTGCCTCAACGGTGCTGCACCCCAGTGCCACATATCCGTGCCCATCAGTGTCATCTACCAGTGCCCATCAGTGCCGCCCATCAGTGCCCAGCAGTGCCACCTATCAGAGCCACCTATCAGTGCCACCTATCAGTGCCCATCAGTCCCATCTATCAGTGGTACCTATCAGTGCCCCTTAGTGCCACCCATCCATGCCACCCATCCGTGCCATCTTATCTGTGCCCATCTTTGCCCATCAGTGCCGCCTTATCTGTGCCCATCAGTACTGCCTTATCTGTGCCTATCGGTACCACCTTATCTGTGCCTATTAGTGCCGCCTTAACTATGCCTATCAGTGCCCACCAGTGCAGCCTATCAGTGTTCACCAGTGCAGCCTATCAGTGCCGCCTTATCAGCGCACTTCAATGAAGGAGAAATATGACCTGTTTGCAAAATTTTATAACAAACTATTAAACATGATTTTTTTATTTTTTTATTTTGCATCTTTTTTTGTTTGTTTAGCAAAAAATAAAACTCCCAACTGTAATTAAATACCACCAAAAGAAAGCTCTATTTGTGGGGAAAAAAATGATAAAAATTTCATTTGGGCACAGTGTTGTATGCCCACGCAATTGTCATTCAAAGTGCATCAGCGCTGAAAGCTGAAAATTGGTCTGGGCAGGAGGGGGGTTTAAGTGCCCAGTAAGCAAATGGTTAATATTCAGAGCAAATTTTCCCCATCCATCCATGTCTTCATCCATCCATAGCTCCATGCTTTATTTGGTTGAGAAATAACTTTGAAAAACACAACCCCCCCTAGCATTTCTACCTGTGACCATCTTGATTAAGGGCAGATGTTTCATGTAAAACCCCGGAGCCAGCTTCTGTGTGAGAGGTGGACAAACACAGCACCACAGTGATGAGGCAAATCTGCTTACCAGATGATGTAGTCCCTCAAATTATAGAGTATTCAGTATCCCCAAGACAATGGAAAAACAGCGGTGCTTTGGAAGATTCACCATAAGCCTCCAAAGAATTGTTTTAAGCAGGGGGTCCTTGAGACCTGGAAATTATTTCAAGGGTTCCACTGGGGTAAAAAGTTTGAGAAGGGCTGCTATAGTTTAACAACAAGGAACTAGTTTTGTAACAAGTAGTTATGATCAGGGGCGTAACTAGAAATCACAGGGCCCCATAGCAAAATGTTGTATGGGCCCCCCCCCACCCAGGGGCGGATCCAGATTCTAGTCTCGGGAGGGGCACTGATAGAAAATACTTTTATGGGGGCAATTTATTGGGGCAATGGCTGATGTTGGCGCTTCAATTATCACGGCACCATTTGTGTTATGCTGTCAGGATGATTGAAACACATTATTTCTATTATTGCATTGTTATAGAAAATTAAATAGTTCAACTCACCATAATGCAGAATCAGTGGGAGCCTCGAGTGTGTCACCTGCCACCAGATGCAGATTGTCACTTGTCACAAGTTGCGGATTGTCCACCTGCCACCCATTGTGGATTGTCCACTTGCTACGTGACCTGCCACACATTGCAAATCGTCCACTTTCCACGTCACCTGCCACACATTGGGGATTGTCCACTTGCCACGTCACCTGCCACACATTGCGGATTGTCCACTTGCCACGTGACCTGCCACCCATTGTGGATTGTCCACTTGCCACATCACCTGCCACTCATTTCAGATTGTCCACTTGCCACAAGTTGCAGATTGTCACTTGCCACACATTACAAATTGTCCACTTGCCATGTCACCTGCCACTCATTGTGGATTGTCCACTTGCCACGTCACCTGCCATACATTGTGGATTGTTCATTTGCCACGTCACCTGCCACCCATTGCGGATTGTCCATTTGCCACGTCACCTGCCACCCATTGCGGTTTGTCCACTTGCCACGTGACCTGCCACACATTGCGGATTGTTCACTTGCCACGTCACCTGCCACCTATTGCGGATTGTCCATTTACCACGTTACCTGCCACAAGTTTCAGATTGTCCACTTGCCACGTCACCTGCCACACATTGCGGATTGTCCACTTGCCACGACACCTGCCACACATTGCGGATTGTCCACTTGCCACGTCACCTGCCACACATTGTGGATTGTCCATTTGCCACGTCACCTGCCACCCATTGCGGTTTGTCCATTTGCCACGTTACCTGCCACCCACTGCGGATTGTCCATTTGCCATGTCACCTGCCACCCATTGCGGTTTGTCCACTTGCCACGTGACCTGCCACACATTGCGGATTGTTCACTTGCCACGTCACCTGCCACACATTGCGGATTGTCCATTTGCCACGTCACCTGCCACAAGTTTCAGATTGTCCCCTTGCCACGTCACATGCCACAATTTTCAGATTGTCCCCTTGCCACGTCACATGCTACACATTGCAGATTGTCCACTTGCCACGTCACCTGCCACACATTGCGGATTTTCCACTTGCCATGTCACCTGCCATCCATTGCGGATTGTCCATTTGCCATGTCACCTGCCACACATTGCGGATTTTCCACTTGCCATGTCACCTGCCATCCATTGCGGATTGTCCATTTGCCATGTCACCTGCCACACATTGCGGATTTTCCACTTGCCATGTCACCTGCCATCCATTGCGGATTGTCCATTTGCCATGTCACCTGTCACACATTGCGGATTGTCACTTTCCTGTTAAAGTCGCTCTGTTTGCCAGTCTGAGTCAGGCAGCAGAGAGAGGATGTAATCTCTGCTGCCTGCACAGTGAGTGAGAGCGGAGCTGGCAGTTTGCAGGGCGGGTGCCGGGCGGTGAGAGATGATGTCATCTCTCTGCCCCGCCACCCGCTGATTGGCCACCCACTAAGCCTCCCCGCAGCTTCCCCAACAACCCCCCACCGCCGCCGAGTCACCTGGCTGTGTCCGCTCGTACAGTCAGTGTGACTGTACGAGCGCCGAGCGGACAGGGAGCTCGGCGGCTCACCTGCCGCCCGCTCACCGGGCCCTCCTCAGCTGCGGGCCCCGTAGCGACCGCACGGGTCGCTATGGTGGTAGTTCCGCCACTGGTTATGATCATATGATCAAAAATTGCTCTGATGGTGATCTTCTAGACGTGATCTTCCGACTTGAAGATGTTGCTGGTGAAGAAACACTTTGTGATGATCCAGAAGCAGCAGAAAGAGTGTTTCTGGAGGGAAAATCTCCTACTTTCATTCTGGTCCTCATCATTTCATTCCATAAAATATTTTTCATGTCTTTAGGGCCTCCCTGGCATGCCGGGATGTCTTTTGTCCTCCTTGTAGCATTTGGAAAATAATATTTCTTCTCACAATATCTGCAAATTGCAGCTTTGCTCTCAGCAGAAATCGCACTGTGGAGATGTTTCCAAACTCTAGAGGTTGGTCTCACAGTTTTACTGAGAAGAGGAAAAGGAACAACATTTTTCTGAGCAGACTGTAGGGAGACATTATGCTGTGATGGTGAAGAATTAATATAAATAATTTAAAGGTTAAATAAAATAAATTAATTTGTCAGACAAATGTATCCTCTTACCTGTCAATTAAGACTAAGAGGACAGAAACTATAATTTACTGCACGGGTCGCCAACTCGCGGACCGCACCCAGCCCGCCACCGCTAGATGTCGGGCCCATCAGCGTCATGATGAATTCACGGGCACCCAGTCCGCAGACGTTTTCGCCGCTGTCCTATTCATTGGACAGCGGCGAACGGCCGATATCACAGGGCTGGATGGGGACGGGACCGCTGGAGTTAACTTTTTACATTAAACAGCAGGCAATCATAGCAACCAATCACCAGCCTGTTAATGTGAAAAGTTAACCAGCAGTTCCCGCCCCCATCCAGCCCTGTGATACCAATATCTGCTCTGCTCGCTGTACACCTGTGTACGGTAGGAGAGTTCTACCTACACAGTGTATGTGTGTGTGTGAGGTGGGGTGCAGGGGGGCAAAGGTACAGAGGACACTACAGTGGGGGTGCAGGGGACAGAGGACACTATGGAGATACAGAGGACCCTACAGTGGGGGGGGGGGTGTAGGGGACAGAGGACACTGCTTTGGCGGCACAGGAAACTTGCTATGGGGGGAGGGGGGCAGAGACACTATGGGAGTGATGTGAAGGGGGACAGAGGATATTGCTATGGGGGTACAGAGGACACTGCAATAGGAGGGGCCTTATTAGGGACCACAACACATCTGGGGACAGGGACCCCTTCTCACCTGGGGACAGGGGCCCCTTCTCACTTGGGGAAAGGGACTCCATCGCATCTAGGGACAGGGACCCCTTCTCACCTGGGGACAGGGATCCCTTCTCACCTTGGGAAAGGGACCCCTTCTCATCTGGGGACAGGGATCCCATCACACTTTGGGACAGATACCCCTTCTCACCTGGGGACAGGGACCCCATCACCCCTGAAGACAGGGACCCCATCACCCCTGAAGACAGGGACCCCATCACCCCTGAAGACAGGGAGCCCTTCTCCCCTGGGAACAGGGGTCCCATCTCACCTGGGGACAAGGACTCATTCTCACTTTGGGACAGGGACCTTTTCTTCCATTGGGACAGGGACCTCTTCTCCCCTGGGGACAGGGACCCCATCACCCCTGGGGACAGGGACCTCTTCTCCCCTGGGGACAGGATCCCTTCTTACCTGGGGACAGAGACTCCTTCTACCCTGGGGACAAGGACCCCTTCCTCATTAGGGACAGGGACCCCATCACCCCTGGGGACAGGGACCCCTTCTCCCCTGGGTACAGGGACCCCTTCTCCCCTGGGGACAGGGACCCCTTCTCCCCTGGGTACAGGGACCCCATCTCACCTGGGGACAAGGACCCCTTCTCCCCTGGGGACAGGGACCCCATCACCCCTGGGGACAAGGACCCCTTCTCCCCTGGGGACAGGGACCGCATCACCCCTGGGGACAGGGACCCCTTCTTACCTGGGGATAGGGACCCCTTCTCCACTGAAGACAAGGAACCCATCACCCCTGAAGACAGGGACCCCTTCTCCCCTGGGGACAGGGGTCCCATCTCATCTGGGGACAAGGACTCATTCTCACCTGGGGACAGGGACCTCTTCTTCCCTGGGGACAGGGACCCCATCACCCCTAGGGACAGGGACCTCGTCTCCCCTGGGGACAGGGATCCCTTCTTACCTGGGGACAGGGACCCCATCACCCCTGGGGGCAGGGAACCCTTCTCCCCTGGGTACAGGGCCCCCATCAGACCTGGGGACAAGGACCCCTTGGGCATAGGGATCCCTTTTCCCCTGGGGACAGGGACCCCTTCTTACCTGGGGACAGGGACCCCTTCCCTCCCCGTAGATATATTATTTATCATTGTAAAAGAACATATTCCACACTTCTTCCCTCCCCCCCCCCCCCCAAAAAAAAAAACGGCTTTGAAAAAAACAGTTTTTTTCCAAATTTTTCATGTTTTTTTGTGCAGGCCTTCCTATCTCCAGCTGTAACATTCATACATATTCACAGTTAATCATGATGGTGACTGTTGCTGTGGACAGTCGTCATAGGTAAAATAACAACGAAGAACTCGTTTTGCAGTTATGTTGTAGTTATGATCGAAGTTTTCTCTGATGACGATCTTTCAGATGTGACGTTGCAAGGCCTTTCAGAAGTCTGTGATGTCCACCATGGTTCCTTGGCTCATGAAGGGAACCAATATACGAGCTCCTTTGTACCTTCACCAGCTCATTCGTTCACTTTAAAGTGCACTTGTGAGCCTCCAGCACCCTCGCTTCACCCATGGAGGGGTACTATAATAATGGGGCCCCTTTGCACCGATAAAAGACAAATGTATTTTCATGTGAGGTTTCCATTATTTCGCCCATTCCCTTGTAGATTGCAAGCTGTGGATCCACATATCTGCCTTATGATTTCTCTCCATTCACTTGTAAACGCCGTGCCTTATTATCAGCAAAGATAAATAGAAAAGCGAACGTCTGGCTGCAATATTCTTCTGGAGGTCGCAGTCGGCCGCTTCATAATTAGAAGCTTTCTGCAGCGGGAGAGTAAACGAGTTTTGGCGTTTTGGAAAAGCTCGGGGAGAAGTGTCAGTCCCTAACCAATAGTGATTGTCCTTCTATACTCGGGTAATTTGCATCTAATGCGCGTGATTCGCTTCCATTTAAAATATGATTACACTCTTTTGAAGCCCATCGCACCTGTCCCTGTGCATTAAGTACGAGAGAGATGTAATGGGAAGGAGCAGAAATAGGAGAAAAGGCAAAACGTTCCCTCCTGGAGTACAGATCAGAAACACATGCTACCTGCTTCCTGAAGCTGGAGCAGACGCACACCCACCGGGAGCTGCATTGTAGCCCAGAATGGCGTGAACGGGGGGGGGGGGGGAACAATCTATGGGCCGGTGCCACCAGCGCTCAGAACTATGGTATTGGTAGGTGTGCAGCAGCAATGTCATCTAAGGCCCCCAGAACATTTATTATAAGGATGGGTGCATCTAATGCCGTGTACACACGGGCGGACTGTATGGCCGCGTACACACGGGCGGACTGTATGGCCGCGTACACACAGGCGGACTGTTCGCCCAACTTAGTTTGTCAAACAATCCGACAAACAGTCCGCTCAAAATTTGCATGAGCGGACTTGACCACACACGATGAACGAACAGTCCGCTGAAAGCGTGCGCGATGACGTGAACGGCACGTACGACGGGACTCGAAAAACGACGTCCTATACACTGCAATGCAACCTTCGCCGTGTAAATTCTTTCTGAGCATGCGCGAGACTTAGTTTGTCGAACAAGCCTACACACGAGCGGACTGTCCGCTCAAACCAAGTTTCAGCAGACTGTCTTACGGGAATTCCAAAAAACTTTGTTCGTCAGACTGTCCGCTGAAACTGTCCGCTGAAGCCCACACACGAGCGGACTGTCCGCTGAAACACTGTTCAGCGGACAAAGTTGAGCGAACAGTCCGCCCGTGTGTACGCGGCCTATGGCGTACTTAGACCGTCGAAACACATTTCAGCGGACAGTCCGCTCGTGTGTGGGCTTCAGCGGACTTTTTCAGTGTGCAGTCTGGCGTACTAAGTATTTCGGATTTTTCGAAATTCTGTCCGTCGTACTTTGGTTTCAGCGGACAGTACGGTCGTCAGTAGGCTAGTTCGCTGGACTAAGAATGGCGCATGCTCAGAAAGGATTTACACGGCGGAAGGTTGCATTGCTGTGTATTGGACTTCCTATTTCTAGTCCCGTCGTACGTGCTGTACACGTCATCGCGCAAGCTTTCGACGGACTGTTTGTGCATCCGTGTGTGGTCAAGTCCGTTCAGTCGAAAGTACGACGGATTGTATGACGGACTAAGTAGGCCATACAGTCCGCTCGTGTGTACACGGCATAAGGCAGAGGCGGTCAACCTTTCAGACTTTGAGATCTACCTGGACAACATGGAGCAAATCAAAGATCTGGGGGGGTTTGAAGTGTCGTCTTCACCGGTAAAAAAAAAAAGCCCCCCGATAAATCCCCCCCACAGTAGTATCCTCTGCCCCCCCTACAGTGCTTTCTTCTGCCCCCCCTTTGCATCACCCCCCCCCCCCCCCAGTAATGTACTCTGCTCCCCCACTGTAACATTCTCTGCCCCTCTCCCCCCCACGAGGTAGTATCCTCTCCCCCCCCACCCCACATAGTAGTGTCCTCTGCCCCTCCCACACATGGTTGTGTCTTCTGTCCCCCCATACATGTTAGTGTCCTCTGCCCCCACCCACAGTAGTGTCCTTTACTCCCCAAAGTAGTGTTGTCTGCCCCTTTGCCCCCCACTGTAGTGCCCTATGCCCCCCCCATTGACAGCAGTGTCCTCTGCCACCCCCCTCCCGTAGTTATGCCCTTCACCGCTCCCATAGTGTCCTCTGCCCCCACCCACAGTAGTGTCCTTTACTCCCCAAAGTAGTGTTGTCTGCCCCTTTCCCCCCCACTGTAGTGCCCTATGCCCCCCCCATTGACAGCAGTGTCTTCTGCCCCCCCCCCCCCACAGTAGTAGAGTTGTGTCCTCTGCCCCCAAAGCACAGTAATCTGCCCCCAATCCCCCCACTGTAGTGTCTTCTGCCCTCCCACACGGTAATGTCCTCTGCCCCCACCCACAGTAGTGTTCCTCCCCCCAAAGTAGTGTTCTCTGCCCCTCTCCCCCCAATGTAGCTCCCTCTGCCCCCCCCCATGGATAGTAGTGTCCTCTGCCACCCCCCCCATAGTAATGCCCTTTGCCAGTCCCATAGCAGTGTCTTCTGCCCCCCCCCATTGATAGCAATGTCCTCTGCCACCCCCCCCCCATAGTAATGCCCTTTGCCCCTCCCATAGCAGTGTCTTCTGCTCCCCCTCCCCACAGTAGTACAGTAGTATCCTCTACCCCCCAAAGAAGTGTAATCTGCCCCCACTCCCCCCACTGCAGTGTCCTCTGCCCTCCCACACAGTAATGTCCTCTGCCCCCACCCACAGTAGTGTTCCTCCCCCCAAAGTAGTGTTCTCTGCCCCTCGCCCCCCACTATAGTGCCCCCCATGGATAGTAGTGTCCTCTGCCACCCCCCCCCCCCCCATAGTAATGCCCATTGCCTGTCCCATAGCAGTGTCTTTTGCCCCCCCCCATTGATAGCAATGTCCTCTGCCACCCCCCATAGTAATGCCCTTCCCCCTCCCATAGCAGTGTCTTCTGCACCCCACCCCCACCCACAGTAGAACAGTAGTGTCCTCTGCCCCCCAAAGCAGTGTAATCTGCTCCCACTTCCCCCACTGTAGTGCCCTCTGCCCCCCATAGCAATGTCCTCTGCCATCCCCTTCACCTCATAGTACATAGTTACATAGTTAGTAAGGTTGACTAAAGACACCAGTCCATCTAGTTCAACTTGAGTGAGTGTCTACAATTGTCCCTATCCCTGTACATCGCACACTCACATTGGTCCCTACCCTCAAGGAGCCCACAATCCAAGGTCCCCATTCATATACTAGGGCCAATTTTGGACGAAAGAGAAGCCAATTAACCTACCTGCATGTCTTTGGAGTGTTTCCCCCCCTCCCATTGTAATGTCCTCTGCACCCCCCTCCCAAAGTAGTGTCCACTGCTTCCCCCTGCATTGCACTGTCTACTGCACCCCCCACCCCCTCCACACACACAGTAGTATCCCCTGCTTCCCCCTGCATTGCACTGTCTACTGCACCCCCCGCCCCCCTCCACACACACAGTAGTATCCCCTGCTTCCCCCTGCATTGCACTGTCTACTGCAACCCCCCCCCCCCCCCGCCCCCTCCACACACACAGTAGTATCCCCTGCTTCCCCCTGCATTGCACTGTCTACTGCACCCCCACCCCCTCCACACACACAGTAGTATCCCCTGCTTCCCCCTGCATTGCACTGTCTACTGCACCCCCCACCCCCTCCACACACACAGTAGTATCCCCTGCTTCCCCCTGCATTGCACTGTCTACTGCACCCCCCGCCCCCTCCACACACACAGTAGTATCCCCTGCTTCCCCCTGCATTGCACTGTCCTCTGCACCCAAACCCCCTCCCCCCACAATAGTGTTCTGTGTCCCCAAAGAAGTGTAATCTACCCCCACTCCCCCCCCCCCCCCCCACTGTAGTGCCCTCTGCCCAGCTGACTTTAACATTTTTACTTACCTATGTATCAGTCAAAATAGGAAATCTTTAGTTGGATATATCCAAGCCACACTGCCACGTGTAATTGCAATCAAATCTTCCTCTAAAGTCCCAGTATCTGATAGGTTTGCTGTTCTTACTGTTCTTACCTATATGGCCCATACAAAATGCCAGGCAGAGAAATGATGCTTCAAAAACTGAGATGGGTCATGTCATTCCTAAGTTAATAAACTGTTGGAAAAGGAAGATCTGACTGGACGTTCTTTATTGGGAGAGGGCTTTGGATATCGGTTGCAGGGCCTTGGGCATGGTGTGTGTGTATGGAGACAAGATGGTGGAGCCTTTCCTGAAGGTGGGAAAGGTCAATAAACTTTAATCCCCTCATATTCCATGAAGCAGTTGCAGTCCCTAGAACAGTAGATATCATTGCTGGTGGTGGCCACTAGGGGACCTGCTTACATGTTCACCCAAACAAGGGCTTAGATCTGGGAAACTGGATTGATCTTAAAGCTTGAAGTGCGGCCAACTTGTTGGTTCTATGTGGGGATCATTGAGGAGCTCCATTGGTCATCCCCACCTGAAACCACCTAGTTGGGCAAATTGTGGGCTTTGAGCAGCAGTTCTCTCTGGCACTGGGCAAAGCACATGGATGACCTACATTGACTACCCCTCCTACAGTAGATTTAACAGTGTTAGTTACCTCCGTATCAGTCAGAATAGGAAATCTTTCGTTGGAAATATCCAAGCCATGCCGCCACGTGTAATTTCAATCAAATCTTCCTCTAAAGTCCCAGCATCTGATAGGTTTGCTGCTCTCGCTCTGTAAAATACGGCCTATACAGCATGCCAGGCAGACAAATGATGCTTCAAAAACTGAGATGGGGTCATGTCATTCCCAAGTTAATAAACTGTTGGAAAAGGAAGATCTGACTGGACATTCTTTATTGGGAGAGGGCTTTGGATATCGGTTGCAGGGCCTTGGGCATGGTGTGTGTGTGTATGGAGACAAGATGGTGGAGCTTTTCCTGAAGGTGGGAAAGGTCAATAAGCTCTAATCCCCTCATATTCCATGAAGCAGATGGAGTCCCTAGAACAGTATATGGCATTGCTGGTGGGTGGCCACTAGGGGACCTTCTTACACGTTCACCCAAAAAAGGGCTTAGATCTGGGGAACTGGATTGGATCTTAAAGATTAAAGTGCGGCCAACTTGTTGGATCCATATGGGGATCATTGACAAGCTCCATTGGTCACCACCACCTGAAACCACCTAGATGGGCAAATTGTGGGCTTTGAGCAGAAGTTCTCTCTGGCACTGGGCAAAGCACATGGATGACCTACATTGGCTACCCCTCAATAAGCTCTAATCCCCCCATATTCCATGAAGCAGTTGGAGTCCCTAGAACAGTAGATATCATTGCTGGTGGCCACTAGGGGGCCTGCTTACATGTTCACCCAAAAAAAGGGCTTAGATTTGGGGAAGTGGACTGGATCTTAAAGATTGAAGTGCGGCCAACTTGTTGGATCCATATGGGGATCATTGAGGAGCTCCATTGGTCACCACCACCTGAAACCACCTAGATGGGCAAATTGTGGGCTTTGAGCAGCAGTTCTCTCTGGCATTGGGCAAAGCACATGGATGACCTACATTGGCTACCCCTCCAACAGTAGATTTAACAGTGTTAGTTACCTCCGTATTAGTCAGAATAGGAAATCTTTCGTTGGAAATATCCAAGCCATGCCGCCATGTGTAATTTCAATCAAATCTTCCTCTAAAGTCCCAGCATCTGATAGGTTTGCTGCTCTCGCTCGGTAAAATACGGCCTATACAGCATGCCAGGCAGACAAATGATGCTTCAAAAACTGAGATGGGGTCATGTCATTCCTAAGTTAATAAATTGTTGGAAAAGGAAGATCTGACTGGACATTCTTTATTGGGAGAGGGCTTTGGATATCAGTTGCAGGGCCTTGGGCATGGTGTGTGTGTATGGAGACAAGATGGTGGAGCTTTTCCCGAAGGTGGGAAAGGTCAATAATCTCTAATCCCCTCATATTCCATGAAGTGGTTGGAGTTCCTAGAACAGTAGATATCATTGCTGGTGGCCACTAGGGGACCTGCTTACATGTTCACCCAAAAAAGGGCTTAGATTTGGGGAACTGGATTGGATCTTAAAGATTAAAGTGCGGCCAACTTGTTGGATCCATATGGGGATCATTGACAAGCTTCATTGGTCACCACCACCTGAAACCACCTAGATGGGCAAATTGTGGGCTTTGAGCAGCAGTTCTCTCTGGCACTGGGCAAAGCACATGGATGATCTACATTGGCTACCCCTCAATAAGCTCTAATCCCCCCATATTCCATGAAGCAGTTGGAGTTCCTAGAACAGTAGATATCATTGCTGGTGACCACTAGGGGACCTTCTTACACGTTCACCCAAAAAAGGGCTTAGATTTGGGGAACTGGATTGGATCTTAAAGATTGAAGTGCGGCCAACTTGCTGGATCCATATGGGGATCATTGACGAGCTCCATTGGTCACCACCACCTGAAACCACCTAGATGGGCAAATTGTGGGCTTTGAGCAGCAGTTCTCTCTGGCACTGGGCAAAGCACACGGATGACCTACATTGGCTACAGGCCCCCTACAGTGGATTTAACAATGTTAGTTACCTCCGTATTAGTCAGAATAGAAAATCTTTCGTTGGAAATACCCAAGCCATGCCACCACGTGTAATTTCAATCAACTCTTCCTCTTAAAGTCCCAGTATCTGATAGGTTTGCTGCTCTCGCTCGGTAAAATACGGCCTATACAGCATGCCGGGCAGACAAATGATGCTTCAAAAACTGAGATGGGGTCATGTCATTCCTAAGTTAATAAATTGTTGGAAAAGGAAGATCTGACTGGACGTTCTTTATTGGGAGAGGGCTTTGGATATCGGTTGCAGGGCCTTAGGCATGGTGTGTGTGTATGGAGACAAGATGGTGGAGCTTTTCCTGAAGGTGGGAAAGGTCAATAATCTCTAATCCCCTCATATTCCATGAAGTGGTTGGAGTTCCTAGAACAGTAGATATCATTGCTGGTGGCCACTAGGGGACCTGCTTACATGTTCACCCAAAAAAGGGCTTAGATTTGGGGAACTGGATTGGATCTTAAAGAATGAAGTGCGGCCAACTTGTTGGATCCATATGGGGATCATTGACGAGCTTCATTGGTCACCACCACCTGAAACCACCTAGATGGGCAAATTGTGGGCTTTGAGCAGCAGTTCTCTCTGGCACTGGGCAAAGCACATGGATGATCTACATTGGCTACCCCTCAATAAGCTCTAATCCCCCCATATTCCATGAAGCAGTTGGAGTTCCTAGAACAGTAGATATCATTGCTGGTGGCCACTAGGGGGCCTGCTTACATGTTCACCCAAAAAAAGGGCTTCGATTTGGGGAAGTGGACTGGATCTTAAAGATTGAAGTGCGGCCAACTTGTTGGATCCATATGGGGATCATTGACGAGCTTCATTGGTCACCACCACCTGAAACCACCTAGATGGGCAAATTGTGGGCTTTGAGCGGCAGTTCTCTCTGGCACTGGGCAAAGCACACGGATGACCTACATTGGCTACAGGCCCCCTACAGTGAATTTAACAATGTTAGTTACCTCCGTATTAGTCAGAATAGGAAATCTTTAGTTGGAAATACCCAAGCCATGCCGCCACGTGTAATTTCAATCAACTCTTCCTCTAAAGTCCCAGCATCTGATAGGTTTGCTGCTCTCGCTCGGTAAAATACGGCCTATACAGCACGCCGGGCAGAGAAATGATGCTTTGAAAACAAAAGAGAGCGCGCGCTGACTATGATGTATGGCGGATATGTACAGAGGGAGCAAAAACAAAAAAGCGGCCATTGTTAATAACACGCCGGCGTCCGATACATCAGCTTCTGCAGTATTCAGAAGGTGACCTGAGAAAGCTGTAGTAATCCTGCGTGTCAGAATGAATTTATGTGGCCAATTTATCTGACCCCGCTGCTTTTGAAATAGCCGGGTAACAAACACAATCCATTTGGTTTATTAGCTCTGCGCGGTGTCAGGAGTGATAATACAAGCGGCACGTTTAGCTTATCAATCTAATGGGGAGGCGATGGGAGAAAGTTGCCTAATAACTGTCATTTGGGTGTCACTTCTTCACAGATTCCTTCTGCATACACCGCCTGACCTCTGCCGCTCATTACAGGCAGAGATTGCAAAACTGAAAAAAAAAAAAAGCTAATTGCGCACAGCGCTGGCAGGAGGACATCTGCCGGCGGGTTGGGTGCATCATGGCCGTCTTTGGCCCGTTCTTAGAAGGCTGCTGTGTATTCAGTGCTGTACAGCATAAAATACAGATGAGGTCAATTAGGAGAGCAGCAAAAGGCCGACGGCCTGTCAAGATGTCCGGAATTGTACAGAACTCTGCTGTCATACTAACATGTGTAAAGAAACGGGGGGGGGGGCGTGTGACCAACCGTGACCCAACAGGGCGGATAGTCCTAACGCTGAATCCCGGGCACATATTTAAAAAAAAAAACCAAAAAAAAACAATGCATGCAATTTTTTATTTATTATGCATGCAATTTTTTATTTACTAACCACTTGACCTCCAAAAGGTTTGCCCCTTCATGCGATACGGCCCTGCGTTACTTTAACCACTTCAATACCGGGGGGCACTTATACACCTTCCTGCCCAGACCAATTCTGAGCTTTCAGCGCTGTCGCACTTTGAATGACAATTACTCGGTCATGCTACACTGTACCCAAATGAAATTTTTATCATTTTTTCCCCACAAATAGAGCTTTCTTTTGGTGGTATTTGATCACCTCTACTGTTTTTATTTTTTGCTAAACAAATAAAAAAAGACCCAAAAATTTTGAAAAAAAACGTTTTTTTTTTGTTTCAGTTTCAAAACTTTGTAAATAAGTAGGTTTTCTCCTTCACTGACGGGCACTGATAAGGCGGCACTGATGAGCACCAATGAGGTGGCACCAATGAAATGGAACTGATGAGGTGGCATTGATGGACACTGATAGGTGGCACTGATGGGCGACACGGATGGGCACTGATAGGTGGCACAAATTGGCACTGATAGCTGGCATGGATTGGCATGGATAGGCGGCATGGATGGGAATGGATAAGCGGTACAGATGGGCATGGATAAGCGGTACAGATGGGCATGGATAGGCAGCACAGATGGGCATGGATGGGCACTGATAGGTGGCACGGATGGGCACTGATAGGCGGCACAGATTGGGACTGATAGGTGGCATTGTATTGTATTAACTGTACTGATGGATGCCAATCAGTGCCAAACAATAATGCATGCCAATCAGTTATGCCCATTATGGGCACTGATTGGCATCCATTGTGGGCACTGATTGGCATCCACTGTGGGCACTGACTGGAATCCCTGGTGGCATACCTTGTGCTGAGCATCCCTGGTGGTCTGGTGACGTCCCTGGTGGTCCAGTGTGGGCATCCTCGGGGGGGATGTGCTGATAATCGATCAGCACAGACCCCCCCCTCCCCCTGTCAGAGGAGCAGCCGACCGGCTCTCCTCTACTCACGTCTGACAAACACGAGTGAGGAAAAGCCGATCACCGGCTCTTTCTATTTACACTGTGATCAGCCGTGATTGGACACAGCTGATCACCTGGTAAAGAGTCTCCATCTGAGTTCAAACGAGGGGATAGTTTTATGGCATTTTTATTTTTATTTTTTTTACTACTAATAGCGGCGATCTGCGATTTTTATCGTGACTGTGACATTACGGCGGACACATCGGACACTTTTGACACTATTTTGGGACCATTGCCGTTTATACAGCGATCAGTGCTATAAGAATGCACTGATTACTGTGTAAATGACACCGGCAGTGAAGGGGTTAAACACTAGGGGGCGATCAAGGGGTTATGTGTGTCCTAGGGAGTGATTCTAACTGTGGGGGGGGGGGGGGGAGGGGATGGGCTACCACTCACATGACGGCGGTCACTGACAGGGAGCAGTAGGTCTCTGTCATGTTGCTAGGCAGAACAGGGAAATGCCTTGTTTACATCTCCCCCGTTCTGCGGCTCCGTGACACGATCGCCGGGGGCACCGGGGGATATTGAGTCCGCGTGTCCCGCGGTCACGATGTATGCGGTGGGCGCATGCCACCCCGCTAGCCCCACCAATTAAAGGGGACATACGGGCACACCCATTTGCCCACCGCTGTCATTATGCCGACGTATATCGGCGTGCAGCGGTCAGCAAGTGGTTAACTAACAATTGCGTGGTCATGCTACGCTGTACCCAAATAAAATTGATATAATTATTTTTTCCTATAAATAGCGCTTTCTTTTGGTGGTATTTGATCACCTCTGTGATTTTTATTTTTTGCGCTATAAACAAAAAAAGAATATTGAGAGATGTACGGTACCTATGGAGGAGGTGACTACTAGGATCCTATACTAATGTCCCCGGGTGGAAGGAGAGATTGTAAAAGGGAGATGCTTAAAAGTACTGCACAATGCTTTCACATGTAACTACTGTGGACCACCCACTGAATGTGACTGACTATGTACTGCAGCGGTGGCCCGTCCATTAGGGGCGCCTGGGCGCCGCCCCCTCTCTCTACGCCACCCCCTATATGCAATGGATAGAGTTAATCAATCCATGGCCGCTGTGGCCACCCCCCTATTCATGCACCCGACCCATTTCAGGGCACATGAATTACAGCAGCAGGGTTTTTTTTTTTTTTTTTTTTTTTTTTAAGCATCTGAGAGGCTCTAATAGGCTTCAAAATAGGGTGGGTGGGAGAATAGGGCGGGAGAATGCGGTCCGATCCCACTAGGGTTGCCACCTTTTCTTCAAGTCAAACCCGAACACTTTAGCAGTGCACAGCAATTTTTTTTTTTATACATATATTTTGCTAATAAATAACATTTCTAATCCTATGAAGTTAATAAAGAGTCCCCCTTTACATCCGAGTCCACAGAGTTCCCCCTTTACATCTGAACTCGCAGAGTTCCCTTTCACTGTAAGGGGAGACTCTGCAGACTCTGATGTAAGGGAGAACTCTGGGGACTCTAACATAAGGGATGCTCTGGAAACCCTGATTTAAGGGGGAACACTGAGAACTCCGACGTACGGAGAAGACTCCGATGTAAGGGGGAACACTGTGGCTTCTGGTGTAAAGGGGAACTATGATGTAAGGGGAGCTCTGAGAACCCTGATTTGCCTTAGTGTACTCACTCAGAGGCAGGAGAGAGAAGGGGGGGGGGGGGAGACTTCAGTCATAGACAGGGATGGATGGTGAGCTCACTCACCCCTTGGCAGTCAGCGCCTCTCATCCAGATGTATCCGAGGCTGCTGAACTTCAAATTTCCGGCCCCCGCTTTCCTTTTCTGAGGCACAGCGCCGGGGATTGCAGTGTGGGCAGACACAGAGGCCCATCCCTCGATGTCTGCCCACACTCCAATCCCTGGCACTGTGCCTCCTATCGGCAGAAGGAAGAGGAGCAGATCAGGCCCTCTCTCCTCTCTTATCTGTATGGGGAGGGGGTTGTTAGTGTTGGCTTTGGGCAGTGTGAAAGAGAGTGTAACAGACACTCTCAGCTTAGACAACTGCAGCCAGCAACCCTGCTGAGAAGTTATAGTCCGGTCTGAATAATGTGTCCGGGTTTCAGGCAGTCTGAAACCCGGACACATGATTCCAAACCTGAACTGTCCGGGTGAATCCCAGACAGGTGGCAACCCTAGATTCCACCCCGGTGTTTTGTTTTTTTTAAGCATCTGATTAGAGCCAGAGGCTCTAATAGGCTTCAAAATAGGGTGGGTGGGAGAATAGGGTTGGGAGAATGCGGTCCGATCCCACCCCGGTGTGTTACAACAGTGAATGAATATTCGCTGTTGAAACACTGATCCTCAATCCGGGCCAATCAGAAGCGGGTGTGAGCTTTCTGATTGGCCTGAAAAGAGAAGACTCCCGGTTGAGGAGGAGGGAGAAAATGGAAGCCACCGCTACCGTGATGACCCGTGAAGAGCAGGAGATCGGGAGGCCCCTGCCGCTGAGCAGGGGAAGGCCACTGGTGATGGGGTAACCGAACCGACTAGGGGGATGGGGTGGCTAATGCCCTGTACACATGATCGGTTTTCCCGCCGGATTAAACAGTGAAGGTTTTTCCCGACGGAATTCCACGGAAGCTGCCTTGCGTAGTACACGCGATCACACCCAAGTCCGACCGGCAGGAATGCGACGACGTATGACGGGACTAGAAAAAGGAAGTTCATTAGCCAATAGCCAATAGTTTCCGTCTTTTACTTGCTTCAGAGCATGCGTCGTTTTTTGGTATGTCAGAACAGCGTACAGACGAGCGGTTTTTCCGACAGCGGGGCATTTTTTCAGAGGGGAAACGCAGTTCCAGCACCACCAGCACTGAATGTATGTAATAACAAGGGGTGCTGGGGTGTTGCTGGAGCGGATCTATTGTTGCTCTAGCGGATCTATTTTTGAGTGGAGGTCTATTGTTGCCGGTGGGTCAATTATTGCTGATCTACCATGGATGGAGGGGGGTCTATGGTTGCTGGCTGCTGGATAGTCTATTGTTGCTGGCTGCTGGGAGATCTGTTGTTGCTGCTGGGTGGTATTTTGTTATGGGAGTCCATTGTTGCTGGGGGGGGGTCTATTGTTTCTGAGTGAATCTATTGTTGCTTGGGGGGGGGGGTCTATTGTTTCTGAGTGAATCTATTGTTGCTTGGGGGGGGTCTATTGTTTTTGAGTGAATCTATTGTTGCTGGGGGGGGGTCTATTGTTTCTGAGTGAATCTATTGTTGCTGGCGGGGGGGGGGGGGTCTACTGCTGCTGGCTGTGGGGAATCTATTGTACTACTTTTTCTTGCTAAGCCCTTGTACACACGGTCAGAGATTCCGACAACCAAATCCGTCTGAGTAATTCCGACTGATTAATTCCGGAAGAGATGTTGCATACACACGGTCGGACTAAGTTGTCGGAAAATCTGATCGTATAGAACGTGATGACGTTATTTCGTTACGACGGGACTACGTTCAGGCTAGTAGCCAATAGCTTTGGTCTAGGAATTTGATCTGAGCATGCGTGGCACTTTGTCCTTCGGAGTAGGCTACACATGATCCGGGCATTTTGTCGGAAAATTTTACCGGCAAGTTGGAAAACTTGGTCCGTTGGATACTCCAACGGAAACAGTCCGATGGAGACCACACACAGTCGGAATATCTGACAAAACGGTCCGATAGGACACATTCCGTCGGACTCTCCGACCGTGTGTACAAGGGCTAACATTAACAAATATTTTTACAAATTACTTTGCACCACACAATTATACTTGGCTCTGTATGCTCTAAAGGGGGCAGTACTGAGAGGTGGGTAGGGGGTGAAACCAAGTAACGGCGCTCAGGAGGTGGGTAGGGGGTGAAACCAAGTAACGGCGCTCAGGAGGTGGGTAGGGGGTGAAACCAAGTAACGGCGATCAGGAGGTGGGTAGGGGGTGAAACCAAGTAACGGCGATCAGGAGATGGGTAGGGGGTGAAACCAAGTAACGGCGATCAGGAGATGGGTAGGGGATGAAACCAAGTAACGGCGATCAGGAGGTGGGTAGGGGGTGAAACCAAGTAACGGCGATCAGGAGGTGGGTAGGGGGTGAAACCAAGTAACGGCGATCAGGAGATGGGTAGGGGGTGAAACCAAGTAACGGCGATCAGGAGATGGGTAGGGGATGAAACCAAGTAACGGCGATCAGGAGGTGGGTAGGGGGTGAAACCAAGTAACGGCGATCAGGAGGTGGGTAGGGGATGAAACCAAGTAACGGCGATCAGGAGGTGGGTAGGGGGTGAAACCAAGTAACGGCGCTCAGGAGGTGGGTAGGGGGTGAAACCAAGTAACGGCGATCAGGAGGTGGGTAGGGGATGAAACCAAGTAACGGCGCTCAGGAGGTGGGTAGGGGGTGAAACCAAGTAACGGCGCTCAGGAGGTGGGTAGGGGGTGAAACCAAGTAACGGCGATCAGGAGGTGGGTAGGGGGTGAAACCAAGTAACGGCGATCAGGAGGTGGGTAGGGGATGAAACCAAGTAACGGCGCTCAGGAGGTGGGTAGGGGGTGAAACCAATTAACGGCGCTCAGGAGGTGGGTAGGGGGTGAAACCAAGTAACGGCGATCAGGAGGTGGGTAGGGGATGAAACCAAGTAACGGCGCTCAGGAGGTGGGTAGGGGGTGAAACCAAGTAACGGCGATCAGGAGGTGGGTAGGGGATGAAACCAAGTAACGGCGCTCAGGAGGTGGGTAGGGGATGAAACCAAGTAACGGCGCTCAGTAGGGGGCGGAGACAAGAAGTGACTCAGAAGGCAGTTCCTGCCCCTATTCTCTGAATTGGTTCTGTCAGAAAAATATAGAACATGTTCTCTTTCTAGGTCAGAATTTTCGACATAAAAAGTCCGATGAGGCCCACACATGGTCAGAGCATACGATGAAAATCTCCCATCTGACTTTTTCTGTCGGAAATTCCGACTGTGTGTACAGGGCATTACTGTTTGCCGCCCCCCCCCTCCCAAAGAAAATAATTCCCCCGACCGCAACTGATGCACTGCCAAGTGGCTCCAGAATGTATGTCGAGGTGATGAGACTCTTATGGCATTTCCTAAGTACCACCACCAGTAAAGTGCAGCAACCCTACTCTCGTGTGGACATTCTTTCCTGCGGGATAATAGGTCAACAGCCAAGGAATGTGGTGTGGAGGCCTCCGGCAAGCAGTGGGCTCAATATGGCGGATGGTTCAGCCTCAGCGGGAGTGTTCTAGCTAAGACAGGAGCGGGGGCAGGGACTTGTGCTCTTGGTGCCAACAGCTAGCCAATCTCAAAACCCTTCCTACACACCAATAACACAATTGCAGCGTTGCGTTCAGAGCACTTGTGCATGCACGGCCCAATGCTATCTGAAGGTCAAGTACAAACTGGACTGAAACCTTTTGTGCTGGGGGTGGGGGGGGGGTGGGGGTTCTTTTGAGTTTTTATACATTTGACATCAAAGGTGTTGAATACGTAACTTCCATATAGTTACATAGTTAGTTGGGTTGAAAAAAGACACCAGTCCATCCAGTTCAACCTTAAAAACTATAAATAAATAAAAAATAATCGTACAATCCAATATACCCAATTTTATGTCCACAGTTGATCCAGAGGAAGGCAAAAAAAAAAAAAACCCCAGCAGAGCATGATCCAATTTGCTACAGCAGGGGAAAAAATTCCTTCCTGATCCCCCCGAGAGGCAATCAAATTCTCCCCGGATCAACTTTACCTATAAATGTCAGTACCCAGTTATATTATGTACAGTCAGGAAAGTATCCAATCCACTGAGCTGGCCAGAACCACCTCTGCAGGGAGTCTATTCCACATTTTCACAGCTCTTACTGTGAAGAAACCTTTCCGTATTTGGAGATGAAATCTCTTTTCCTCTAGACGTAAAGAGTGCCCCCGTGTCTTCTGGGTTGGCCGTACAGAGAATAACTCAACACCAAGTTCACTATATGGACCCCCTTATATATTTGAACATGTTGATCACATCCCCCTTTAGGCTCGATTCACATATATGCATGTTGCTTTTGAGCGTTTTTGCAGTGCTTTTTGCGGTGCTTGCCGCGTTTTTGGACACGCGTTTTTACCGCGATTTTGCCGCATTTTGCATTTTTTTTTACACTGTGGTTGCTTAGCAACCAGATATATACGGTGAAAAAAAGGAAAAAGCAAATCATGGCAAAATCGCGGTAAAAACGTGGTACTTGCGTTTTTGATGCAGGTCCATTGACTTCTATTACATGCAAAACGCTGCATTTTGCATGAAAAAAAGTCCCCGACCCTTTCCAAAAACGCAGAGGCACAAAAATGCATTGATGTGAACATGTTCCATAGGAACCCATGTTAAAAAATGTCCTTGCATTTCTGCAAAATGCATCAAAAAACGTGATAGTGTGAATCGAGCCTTATTCTCCTCTTATTAAAAGAGAATAAATTCAGATCCTCTAATCTCTCCTCATAGCTGAGCCCCTCCATGCCTCTTATCAGTTTGGTTGCCCTTCTCTGCACTTTCTCCAGTTCCCTGATAGTGATGGACGAATTTCCGACGGGACGTTTCGCGAACGCGGACCGCGAACGCGGCCGATAATTCTCGAACCGGAACGTTCGCGGTGGGCCCCATTGACTTCAATGGGAGGCGAACTTTGCAAACCTACAGGTCAAATTTGCAGCCACAAAATAATTACTAGCTGTGCAAACATAGTCCCACCACATGGCCAATGACATAACACATGTATGAGGTGAATCTGGGATCGACAACTACAAGCATTCTTTTTTTATATGTGAAATTGTGACAATTCAGGACTGTGGAGCGCATGAAGGCAATGGAGGAGAGGGAAGGTCAGGGTAGGCAAAGAAGAGGGTGCAGGAGATGATCACCAGCAGCGTGACATACAGCAATGACACCTGCACCGTGATAGAGTCATCTGACAGCAGCACCGTGATAGAGAGCACTGACATCAGCAGCGTGACATAAAGCACTCACACCAGCACCGTGATATACAGAACTGACACCAGCACCGTGATATACAGCACTGACATCTGCAGCGTGACATACAGCAATGACACCTGCACCGTGATAGAGTGATCTGACACCAGCACCGTGATAGAGAGCACTGACATCAGCAGCGTGACATAAAGCACTGACACCAGCACCGTGATATACAGCACTGACACCAGCACCGTGATATACAGCACTGACATCAGCAGCGTGACATACAGCAATGACACCTGCACGTGATAGAGTCATCTGACAACAGCACCGTGATAGAGAGCACTGACATCAGCAGCGTGACATAAAGTACTGACACCAGCACCGTGTTATACAGCACTGACACCAGCACCGTGATATACAGCACTGACATCTGCAGCGTGACATACAGCAATGACACCTGCACCGTGATAGAGTGATCTGACACCAGCACCGTGATAGAGAGCACTGACATCAGCAGCGTGACGTAAAGCACTGACACCAGCACCGTGATATACAGCACTGACATCAGCAGCGTGACATACAGCAATGACACCTGCACCGTGATAGAGTCATCTGACAACAGCACCGTGATAGAGAGCACTGACATCAGCAGCGTGACATAAAGTACTGACACCAGCACCGTGTTATACAGCACTGACACCAGCACCGTGATATACAGCACTGACATCTGCAGCGTGACATACAGCAATGACACCTACACCGTGATAGAGTGATCTGACACCAGCACCGTGATAGAGAGCACTGACATCAGCAGCGTGACATAAAGCACTGACACCAGCACCATGATATACAGCACTGACACCAGCAGCGTGACATAAAGCACTGACAGCAGCACCGTGATAGAGAGCACTGACATCAGCAGCGTGACATAAAGCACTGACACCTGCACCGTAAGCAGCCCCAGGAGGAAGTCAGCATAGCACAGGGATGGTGGGAGCCCCTCATAATGAGCATAGCACAGGGATGGTGGGAGCCCCTCATAATATGCACAGCAGAGGTACAGCCCCAGGAGGAAGTCAGCACAGCACAGGGATGGTGGGAGCCCCTCATAATAAGCAGCCCCAGGAGGAAGTCAGCATAGCACAGGGATGGTGGGAGCCCCTCATAATGAGCATAGCACAGGGATGGTGGGAGCCCCTCATAATATGCACAGCAGAGGTACAGCCCCAGGAGGAAGTCAGCACAGCACAGGGATGGTGGGAGCCCCTCATAATAAGCAGCCCCAGGAGGAAGTCAAGTATGTGCAAGTATTTTATACGTGTATTACACAACTATATACTGCACACCAAATAGTACACCTATACCAGTCCTTAAGGACCTTTGTGGAACTAGTAGCTAGGGATTAGCAGACTGTACCTCAGTCCCTATACTGATGAAGGACTGCTGCAGCAGAAGGGCAGCAGTCAGCAGTAGTGCACCTCAACCCTATGTATTGTGGATCTATACCAGTCCTTAAGAAATAGCAGACTGTACCTCACTCAACCCTATGTACTGTAGTACCCTATACCTTACCAGTCCTTATAAGGACCTTTGTGGAACAAGTAGGTTGTGAATGATTAGCAGACTGTACCTCAGTCCCTATACTGATAAAGGACTACTGAAGCAGAAGGGCAGCAGTCAAGTATAATATTCTTTCTATATTTGGAAGAAAGAATATTATACGTGTACAAGCCTATTACCATACCACTGATACCAGTCCTGAAAAGAACCTTTGTGGACCTAATAGTAACAGCTACTGATTAAACTGACTGTCCCTCACTGCCTCACACACAGCTTCCTGCCTGTCCCTATTTAAACTGACAAAACAGAGGCTGCTGGAACAATAACTTGAATAGCACTTTTGTGGACCTAATAGTAACAGCTAATGATTAAACTGACTGTCCCTGCAGCACACAGCATCCTGTCCCTCTCTCTACACTGACAAATGACAGGCTGCTGCAAAAATCAGTAGCACAGCAGTGCCTCAAACCTATATCCTGAACTACACCTAACACCTATACCAGTCCTGAAAATAACTTTTGTGTACCAAATAGCTAGCGATTTGGGTCACTGCAGTCTCTCCCTGCTCCACACAGCAACCTCTCCCTATAGTGACAGAAGAAAGAATGTAAAATGGCCGCCGGATCGGGTCTTTTTATAAGTTAGGGGGAATGTCCAAGTGTCCATGTGCTGTAATGTCTCAATTGGCTGTCCTGTACCCCATGATGGATGTGTCATCATAGGTCAAAGTTCTTTTACACAGTAAACACGGAAGTCCGCCGGGCGAACGGCGGCAATAGTCCGCCGATCGGGCGGACGGCGAACAGCCGAAATTCTCCGCGAAACGACCGCCGGGCGAACCGTTCGGCCATCCCTATTCCCTGATATCCTTTTTGAGAACTGGAGCCCAAAACTGAACTGCATATTCCAGATGAGGTCTTACTAATGATTTGAACAGAGGCAAAATGATATCTCTCTCTCTGGAGTCCATACCTCTCTTAATACAAGAAAGGACTTTGCTCGCTTTGGAAACCGCAGCTTGGCATTGCATGTTATTATTGAGCTTATGATCTACCAAAACCCTCAGATCCTTCTCCACTATGGATCCCCCCAGATCCTTCTCCACTATGGATCCCCCAGATCCTTCTCCACTATGGATCCCCCCAGATCCTTCTCCACTATGGATCCCCCAGATCCTTCTCCACTATGGATCCCCCCAGATCCTTCTCCACTACGGATCCCCCCAGATCCTTCTCCACTACAGATCCCCCCCAGATCCTTCTCCACTACGGATCCCCCCAGATCCTTCTCCACTACGGATCCCCCCAGATCCTTCTCCACTACGGATCCCCCCAGATCCTTCTCCACTATGGATCCCCCCCAGATCCTTCTCCACTATGGATCCCCCCCAGATCCTTCTCCACTATGGATCCCCCCAGATCCTTCTCCACTATGGATCCCCCCAGATCCTTCACTATGGATCCTCCCAGATCCTTCTCCACTATGGACCCCCCCAGATCCTTCTCCACTATGGACCCCCCAGATCCTTCTCCACTATGGATTCCCCCAGATCCTTCTCCACTATGGATTCCCCCCAGATCCTTCTCCACTATGGATCCCCCAGATCCTTCTCCACTATGGATTCCCCCAGATCCTTCTCCACTATGGATCCCCCCAGATCCTTCTCCACTATGGATCCCCCCAGATCCTTCTCCACTATGGATTCCCCCAGATCCTTCTCCACTATGGATTCCCCCCAGATCCTTCTCCACTATGGATCCCTCAGATCCTTCTCCACTATGGATTCCCCCAGATCCTTCTCCACTATGGATTCCCCCCAGATCCTTCTCCACTATGGATCCCCCAGATCCTTCTCCACTATGGATTCCCCCAGATCCTTCTCCACTATGGATCCCCCCAGATCCTTCTCCACTATGGATCCCCCCAGATCCTTCTCCACTATGGATCCCCCCAGATCCTTCTCCACTATGGATCCCCCCAGATCCTTCTCCACTATGGATCCCCCAGATCCTTCTCCACTATGGATTCCCCCCAGATCCTTCTCCACTATGGATCCCCCCAGATCCTTCTCCACTATGGATCCCCCCAGATCCCTCTCCACCACGGATTCCCCCAGTTGTGCTCCCCCTAGCATGTCTGATGCATATTCTTAGCCCCCAAGTGCATTACTTTACATTTCTCAACATTAAACCTCATCTGCCACATAGTCGCCCACATTCCCCTACAGTCTCTTTTTATTTTCTTTGTAAGTGTTCCACAAGGTGCCTCAATGATGAGTTGAACCAATGGATGGTCTCAGGATGAGCCGCCAGATTGGTCTGCACCCACCACCAGTAATGTAAATACCGAGTCTAGGCTTGATCTGGCCAAATCTGAGCTTTTCCAGAGATGAGCCATTTATATTACTGTGTATAAGTGTTTATATTCCGCGATGGATAGCTTACCTTAAGATTAATCAGGCGGAGACGATGATACCGCATTATAATTTATCATATTCCGTGCACTGAGAGATGAAGGAACATGTCTAATGTCAGAAGATGCCAAAACAGGAAACTGGAGATTCCTCCGCTACTGAATCCGTGTTTATACAAGAAGAAGCTCTGCTTTTGGGAAAGAAAATAATCATTCGTACCTCAATCAAGAAGAATAAGAGGAACATTCTATGTGTTTGTTAAAAAAAGAAGTTCTCCTTGTTGTCAGTGTGTCGGACCTGAAAGTACCTTTAAATAAAAAACGTGATTTATCAAAGGTCAAATCTGTACACTCTGGGGAGAATAACCCCCCCCTCCCCCATCCCACTTTACAACCCTGTCCTATGTGTGGGGCCCTCCCAGTTCCGTTGTTGGGTCTATTTAGCTTTTGACTCTACTGTTATGAGTTGAGTGGCTGTTGATTGTTTTGGTCTTCTCAGGGTTCCAGAGCTGAGAGTTCGATTGCTTTCCGACGCCTCTGGAAATCTTCTAGAACATAGGGAGGGAGATTCAAATTATTCAAATCCCTGGAAGAGGGCATCCAGAAGGTGGCTGGGAAGGTGATAAATAGACAGGAGGTCTGAGCAGATTGTTCTTTCCTTGTCAGGGAGGATTCCAGTACTCCTGGGGCTGTTGCCCCTAGAAGAAGTATCACTAAGACAAGTGACTACCCTTTGGGACTCAGCATTTGCTGTGTTAAGGGCCTGAGGAGGACAACTGAAAAAGGTGCAACTTGCTGAAGGACACTGCTTCGGAGTCCAGGTCTGAAGGAGGACTTTCCTCATTAAAGTGGTTGCATAAAGGTAAAGGGTGCAGCTTCCCCTGCAGCCTCCCCAATACTGGGCACCAGTCCTCAGGAAGGATGTACTGGAAATGGAGCGACTACAAAGAAGGGCAACAAAGCTAATAAAGGGTCTGGAGGATATTAGTTATGAGGAAAGGTTGTGAGCACTGAACTTATTCTCTCTGGAGAAGAGACACCTGAGAGGGGATATGATTTCATTATATAAATACCGGACTGGTGACCCCACAATCTATAAATACCGGACTGGTGTCCCCACAATATATAAATACCGGACTGGTGACCCCACAATATATAAATACCGGACTGGTGACCCCACAGTATACAAATACCGTACTGGTGACCCCACAATATATAAATACCGTACTGGTGACCCCACAATATACAAATACCGGACTGGTGACCCCACAATAGGGAGAAAACTTTTTCACGGAAGGGAGTTGAACAAGACTCGTGGCCACTCATTAAAATTTGAAGAAAAGAGGTTTAACCTTAAACTACGCAGAGGGTTCTTTACTCTAATGCCTTGTACATGCGGTCGGAAATTCAGACGGAAAAGGTCCGATTGGATTATATTGTTGGAAAATGCGATCGTGTGTGGGCTCTATCGGACTTTTTCCATCGAAAATTCCGACAGAAAAAAATTTGAAAGCAGGATCTCAAAACTATTAAATAAGCACCTGAACGACCACAACATACAGGGATATACAATGTAATACTGACATATAATCACACACACAGGTTGGACTTGATGGACTTGTGTCTTTTTCCAACCTCACCTACTATGTAACTATGTAGCTATAAAGATTAGTTGAGGTGCCTATTGTTGGTAAAAGATATACTAAATATTAAGGGTTGGTATCCTCATCCTCATCAAATATGTTACAAAATTGGAGAAAAGGAGGCGTTAGCACATAAAACTCCCAACATCTCACCGTGCCGTGCCAATAAATTTGAGGACTGTCTTGATACCACAAATAGAATGGAGATAAAAAAAGAACAATAATTTTTATTCAGCACATAGAGTAAGGAAAAATATATATATAATTATAAACATTAAAAATGTTGATTACAGAGCCAGTGCATACTTTGTAATGGCACACAACCACATGGTATAATCATGTCCAGCCCTCTATTTTTGGGAGAAGCCAGTGATCCGAAAGTTGATGCCCAAACTGATAGCAGTTGTTTTTCTCAACTAGTATTTGTGGTATCAAGACAGTCCTCAAATTTATTGGCACGGCACGGTGAGATGTTGGGAGTTTTCCGTGCTAACGCCCCCTTTTCTCCAATTTTCGTACTATGTAAATTACGCGACCCCGATATTGAACCAGCGATCTGCATGAGAGCAGCTAATCTTCTGGGTCACCGCCTCCTCATTAGCTGAGAGACAGCCGCGGGAGCCAATCTTACAGACACACAGAACAGGGTTTGGGAGTGAGCATGCACAAGTGCCCTCGGAGAAGGAGAGCAGCCAGGAGCCCCTGTGGGGAACAGGAGAAGAGGAGGAGCCAGGAGCCCCTGTGGAGGACAAGAGAAGAGGAGGAGCCAGGAGCGCCTGTGGGGGACAGGTGAAGAGGAGGAGCCAGTAGCCCCTGTGGGGGGCAGGAGAAGGAGAGGAGCCAGGAGCCCCTGTGGGGGACAAGAGTAGAGGAGGAGCCAGGAGCCCCTGTGGGGGACAGGAGAAGAGGAGGAGCCAGGAGCCCCTGTGGGGGACAGGAGAGGAGGGGGAGCCAGGAGCCCCTGTGGGGGACAGGAGAGGAGGACGAGCCAGGAGCCCCTGTGGTGACAGGAGAAGAGGACGAGCCAGGAGCCCCTGTGGAGGACAGGAGAAGAGGACAAGCCAGGAGCCCCTGTGGGGGACAGGAGAAGAGGAGGAGCCAGGAGCCCCTGTGGGGGACAAGAGAAGAGGACGAGCCAGGAGCCCCTATGGGGGACAGGAAAAGAGGACGAGCCAGGAGCCCCTGTGGGGGACAAGAGAAGAGGAGGAGCCAGGACCCCCTGTGGGGGACAGGAGAAAAGGAGGAGCCAGGAGCCCCTGTGGGGGACAGGAGAAGGAGAGGAGGAGCCAGGAGCCCCTGTGGGGGACAGGAGAAGGAGAGGAGCCAGGAGCGCCTGTGGGGGACAGGAGAAGGAAAGGAGGAGCCAGGAGCCCCTGTGGGGGACAGGAGAAGGAGAGGAGGAGCCAGGAGCCCCTGTGGGGGACAGGAGAAGGAGAGGAGCCAGGAGCGCCTGTGGGGGACAGGAGAAGAGGAGGAGCCAGGAGCGCCTGTGGGGGACAGGAGAAGAGGAGGAGCCAGGAGCCTCTGTGGGGGACAGGAGAGAAGGAGAGGAGCCAGGAGCGCCTGTGGGGGACAGGAGAAGAGGAGGAGCCAGGAGCGCCTGTGGGGGACAGGAGAAGAGGAGGAGCCAGGAGCCTCTGTGGGGGACAGAAGAAGAGGAGGAGCCAGGAGCCCCTGTGGGGGACAGGAGAAGAGGAGGAGCCAGGAGCCCCTGTGGGGGACAGGAGAGGAGGACGAGCCAGGAGCCCCTGTGGTGACAGGAGAAGAGGACGAGCCAGGAGCCCCTGTGGTGACAGGAGAAGAGGACGAGCCAGGAGCCCCTGTGGAGGACAGGAGAAGAGGACAAGCCAGGTGCCCCTGTGGGGGACAGGAGAAGAGGAGGAGCCAGGAGCCCCTGTGGGGGACAAGAGAAGAGGATGAGCCAGGAGCCCCTATGGGGGACAGGAGAAGGAGAGGAGCCAGGAGCGCCTGTGGGGGACAGGAGAAGGAGAGGAGGAGCCAGGAGCCCCTGTGGGGGACAGGAGAAGGAGAGGAGGAGCCAGGAGCGCCTGTGGGGGACAGGAGAAGAGGAGGAGCCAGGAGCGCCTGTGGGGGACAGGAGAAGAGGAGGAGCCAGGAGCCTCTGTGGGGGACAGGAGAGAAGGAGAGGAGCCAGGAGCGCCTGTGGGGGACAGGAGAAGAGGAGGAGCCAGGAGCGCCTGTGGGGGACAGGAGAAGAGGAGGAGCCAGGAGCCTCTGTGGGGGACAGGAGAAGAGGAGGAGCCAGGAGCCCCTGTGGGGGACAGGAGAAGAGGAGGAGCCAGGAGCCCCTGTGGGGGACAGGAGAGGAGGACTAGCCAGGAGCCCCTGTGGTGACAGGAGAAGAGGACGAGCCAGGAGCCCCTGTGGTGACAGGAGAAGAGGACGAGCCAGGAGCCCCTGTGGAGGACAGGAGAAGAGGACAAGCCAGGAGCCCCTGTGGGGGACAGGAGAAGAGGAGGAGCCAGGAGCCCCTGTGGGGGACAAGAGAAGAGGACGAGCCAGGAGCCCCTATGGGGGACAGGAAAAGAGGACGAGCCAGGAGCCCCTGTGGGGGACAAGAGAAGAGGAGGAGCCAGGACCCCCTGTGGGGGACAGGAGAAGAGGAGGAGCCAGGAGCCCCTGTGGGGGACAGGAGAAGGAGAGGAGGAGCCAGGAGCCCCTGTGGGGGACAGGAGAAGGAGAGGAGCCAGGAGCGCCTGTGGGGGACAGGAGAAGGAGAGGAGGAGCCAGGAGCCCCTGTGGGGGACAGGAGAAGGAGAGGAGGAGCCAGGAGCCCCTGTGGGGGACAGGAGAAGGAGAGGAGCCAGGAGCGCCTGTGGGGGACAGGAGAAGAGGAGGAGCCAGGAGCGCCTGTGGGGGACAGGAGAAGAGGAGGAGCCAGGAGCCTCTGTGGGGGACAGGAGAGAAGGAGAGGAGCCAGGAGCGCCTGTGGGGGACAGGAGAAGAGGAGGAGCCAGGAGCGCCTGTGGGGGACAGGAGAAGAGGAGGAGCCAGGAGCCTCTGTGGGGGACAGGAGAAGAGGAGGAGCCAGGAGCCCCTGTGGGGGACAGGAGAAGAGGAGGAGCCAGGAGCCCCTGTGGGGGACAGGAGAGGAGGAGGAGCCAGGAGCCCCTGTGGGGGACAGGAGAGGAGGACGAGCCAGGAGCCCCTGTGGTGACAGAAGAAGAGGACGAGCCAGGAGCCCCTGTGGAGGACAGGAGAAGAGGACAAGCCAGGAGCCCCTGTGGGGGACAGGAGAAGAGGAGGAGCCAGGAGCCCCTGTGGGGGACAAGAGAAGAGGACGAGCCAGGAGCCCCTATGGGGGACAGGAAAAGAGGACGAGCCAGGAGCCCCTGTGGGGGACAAGAGAAGAGGAGGAGCCAGGACCCCCTGTGGGGGACAGGAGAAGAGGAGGAGCCAGGAGCCCCTGTGGGGGACAGGAGAAGGAGAGGAGGAGCCAGGAGCCCCTGTGGGGGACAGGAGAAGGAGAGGAGGAGCCAGGAGCCCCTGTGGGGGACAGGAGAAGGAGAGGAGCCAGGAGCGCCTGTGGGGGACAGGAGAAGGAGAGGAGGAGCCAGGAGCCCCTGTGGGGGACAGGAGAAGGAGAGGAGGAGCCAGGAGCCCCGGTGGGGGACAGGAGAGGAGGAGGAGCCAGGAGCGCCTGTGGGGGACAGGAGAAGGAGAGGAGCCAGGAGCGCCTGTGGGGGACAGGAGAAGAGGAGGAGCCAGGAGCCCCTGTGGAGGACAGGAGAAGAGGAGGAGCCAGGAGCCCCTGTGGAGGACAGGAGAAGAGGAGGAGCCAGGAGCGCCTGTGGGGGACAGGAGAGGAGGAGGAGCCAGGAGCCCCTGTGGGGGACAGGAGAAGAGGAGGAGCCAGGAGCCCCTGTGGGGGGACAGGAGAGGAGGAAGAGCCAGGAGCCCCTGTGGGGGACAGGAGAGGAGGAGGAGCCAGGAGCGCCTGTGGGGGACAGGAGAAGAGAAGGAGCCAGGAGCCCCTGTGGAGGACAGGAGAAGAGGAGGAGCCAGGAGCGCCTGTGGGGGACAGGAGCGGAGGAGGAGCCAGGAGCCCCTGTGGGGGACAGGAGAAGAGGAGGAGCCAGGAGCCCCTGTGGGGGACAGGAGAGGAGGAGGAGCCAGGAGCGCCTGTGGGGGACAGGAGAAGTATAGGAGCCAGGAGCGCTTGTGGGGGACAGGAGAAGTATAGGGGCCAGGAGCGCCTGTGGGGGACAGGAGAAGAGGAGGATCGGGGCTGTTCTGTGCAAAACCATTATTTAAAAAAAAAAAAAAGAGTGAACCTTTCATATCTCTGGGACACTGCAAGTAAAGACCTTACTGGGAACCGATAGTTGTGTAGAAACAAAAGGGAACCAACTGCTAATGGCTGCTCCATGGTCTACAGCGGTGGGGCCTCAGATATACTGACTATCTCCAGTTAAAACCAAAAAAAATAAAAACTGCAGAGTTGATCACATACCACCAAAAGAAATCTCTACGTGTGGGGAAAAAAGGACGTCAATTTTGTTTGGGTGCCAGGTCGCACGACCGCGCAATTGTCAGTTAAAGTGGCGCAGTGCCGAATCGCAAAAAGTGCTCTGGTCAGGGTGGGGGTAAATCCTTCCGGGGCTGAAGTGGTTAAGTTGTTTCTCTAATTGATCATATAGAGTATGTGTTTTCAATTTGATAAGCTGAGTATTAAGGGCATCGATTTTAATGTCAAGCTCTAAGTTTCTCTTCTGATATTCTTGAACTAATAATGTAATCAAACCCAGAGAACGTTCTTTGAGAACCTTTTCCCAGGTGATTTTGAAGTCCGGTTCAAAAGGGTTAATGTTTTCTTTTTGGCAGTCTTCAAAAGATTTGATGTGCCAAAACAGGGCTGCCTTTTTCTCAACTATATGGGTAAGGGTGAGAAAGGCAAATTTTATCTCACATTCTAAAAGCTCGTTAGTGTCAAATTATTTTTATGTTTTTTGGACATTAACCACTTGCCGCCCGCCCATTTAGCAGAAACACGGCGGCAAAGTGGATTCAAAATCCTGACCGGACGTCATATGATCAGGATTTGGGGGCGCGTATCGCGGCGATTGTTGTTGCGGGGTGTCAGTCTGACACCCTGCAACTACGATCTCGGTAAAGAGTCTCCGACGGAGACTCTTTACTAGGGATGAGCCAAACACCCCCCGGTTCGGTTCGCACCAGAACTTTCGAACGGACCCCGCGTTCGAAACGAACGTTAGAACCCCATTGAAGTCTATGGGACTCGAACGTTCGAAATGGAAAGTGATAATTTTAACGGCTAATATGCAAGATACTGTCCTAAAAAGGGTTTGGGGACCTGACTCCTGCCCCAGGGGACATGGGTCAATGCAAAAAAAGGTTTTAAAAACGGCCGTCTTGGCGGGAGCACTGATTTTAATGACGATTAAAGTGAAAAAAAAAAGTGAAATATTCCTTTAAATATGGTGCCTGGGGGGTGTCTGTAGTATGCCTGTGAAGTGCCACGTGTTTCCCGTGTTTAGAACAGTCCCTGCACAAAATGACATTAAACGGAAATAACACCATTTAAAACTGCTTGCGGTTTTAATGTTATATCTGGTTCCTGCAATATGGTTGAAAATCATTCAGAAAAATGGCATGGGTAGCCCTCCCTGCCCATTACCAGCCCCTTTGGGTCTTGTACGCATATTAAGGGGAACCCCGTACCCATATTAAAAAAAGGAAATGCGTGTGGCCCCCAGGCCCTATATACTCAGAACAGCAGTATACAGGCGGTGCAAACAAGACAGGGACTGTGTAGGTTTGTTGTGTTAAGTTGAATCTGTTTGTAATTTTCAACTGGTACATTTTTAAAGTGTAGCTCCAGTCAAAAAAAACTATTTTTAAGCTTTTTGGAAAACATAGGGAAGGGTTATCACCCCTGTACAATTTGTTTTGTCATCCATCTTTTTTCATCTCACTTGCTGCTGTCTGATGTTTGTAAGTTGGATGTTTGAAAGTAGGGGCCTGCCCTATATGCTCTGCAGAAATGGCGGAACAAGGTGTTGGTTTTGCCACAACATTGTAAGCCCTCAAAGTGACTCTTGGTGGGCGCTGGAGCGCCCTGCTGTGAACGATTATATCAAGAATTGTAATTACATGCCATTGTTGAACAGTGGTAGAAAAATTGACCTTTGGTGGTTGTGGTGCTGGTGCCACAACACTATAAGTCCTCACCGTTACTCTGGGTGGGCACAGGAAGGGGCCCTCCTGTGAAATATTATATCAAGAATTGTAATTACATGTCCCTGTTAAACAGGGGCAGAAAAATTGGGCCTTAGGCACTGGTGCCATCACACTGCAACCTCTGCCATATACTCTAGTTTTATTGCAGGAATTAGCCCTGCTGCAAAGCATTGCATCAAAAATTGTATTTAAACGCCCCTGTTAAACAGGGGCAGAAAAATTGGGCCTTAGGCACTGGTGCTGGTGCCACCACACTGCAACCTCTGCCATATACTCTAGTTTTATTGCAGGAATTAGCCCTGCTGCAAAGCATTGCATCAAAAATTGTAATTAAACGCCCCTGTTAAACAGGGGCAGAAAAATTGGGCTGATGGCATCACCCAGAACCAATAATGTTCTTCCAACATATCAGCGGAGGAGGAAGAGGATAGACAATCAACATAACAGGACAGTCACTCAGCATCAGCATAGGCAGTCTTGAAGGGATGTGGTATTTCAAAAAAAATTATTCGGTTACATCAGCTTCAGGTGCTTGGTAGCTGTGGGTGATCCAAGACTGATTCATCTTGATGAAGGTCAGTCGATCAACTGATTCGGTGGACAGGCGCACCCTGTGATCGGTAACAAAGCCACCAGCAGCACTGAAGGTGCGTTCCGAAAGAACGCTGGATGCAGGACAGGCCAGTAGCTCAATTGCATACTGTGCAAGCTCTGGCCAGTGATCCATCCTCAAGACCCAGTAAGCCAGAGGATTTTCAGTGGGAAAGGTGTCCAAGTCTGACCTTGCCCCTAGGTATTCCCCTAGGTATTCCTGCACCATGTAAATCAGACGCTGGCGATGGGTGCTGGAACCAATCATACCTTGGGGCTGCGGACTAAAAAATTGTCTGAAAGCATCAGTCAGACGGCCACCTTCTCCACCGCTCCTTCTGACTGATGCCTCAGCAACACGTTGTCCAGGACCAGGAGTTTGTGACCTCCCAGTCTCTAGGAACGCGTTGCACAGACCTTTCTGCAAGGCCTCCCGGAAATGTCTCATCCTCTGCTCCCTCTGCGATGGCAAGATAAGGTCGGCAACCTTTCCCTTGTACCATGGATCAAGGAGAGTGGCCAGCCAGTAATGGTCCCTGTCACGTACCTGGTGGTGAGAGCCCGGAGTGCAGGGAGCGGCCTCTCGTAAGCCTCTGGCTCGAGACCCCCTGGGAGTGAGAACAGGGGTTCTGGAGGGCAGAGGGCACAAGTGCCAAGTCCGTGTAGGTGGGCCTGGTCCAGGAACTGGCGTCAGACAGCAGTGGATGAAGACAGGTGACTCTGGAACGGCTGGAGGTCAGTAGCTGGCAGCAAGCAGGTGGGCACACCGGAAGGGCTGACAGGCAGGCGGCAGGCAGCGGTGGTCACAAAACACGGACTGGAACAGCAGGCAGAAGCGGGGTAAACACAAGCCGGGTCGTCAACGGGCTGGCAGCAGAGGTACCGAAGGAGAAGGCAGAAGAATAGTCAGGAGGTCCGAAGGTCAGGGCTGGCAGCAGGCAGGATAATCAGGAACAAGCCGAAGTAGATCAGAGACAGGAACAATCAGGTAATCAGAGGCAACTCTCAGGAACGCTGTAGACAGGACAGCAACGGGCCACTAGAATGAATCACTTAAGAAGCCTTCTGGGCGCCAAGGGCGGTCGCACGGCACGTCCGTTCGCGCCCACGTCAAACCGTGCAACCGACCGCGACCCCGCGCACCCGCGTGCGCACGTTTGCAACCCTGCGCACCCGCGTGCGCCCGATCGTACCTGCTCGCACCCGCGTGCGTCCGTTCGCGCTAACGCGCGCCCGGGAAGACCTATCAGCGCTCAACGGACCAACATTGTGGGTAAGTCTTCCACGGGCTGCTGGGACTCGGGACCGACCATGACATTGCCCCCCCCCCAAGGGGCAGCCTCCGGATGCCCAATTGGGCCATTTTACCAGGATGGGCCCTTCTGAAGGCGAGAATCAATCTTCTGGCATGAAGGTTGGATTCAGGTTCCCAAGAATTCTCTTCAGGTCCGTACCCTTTCCACTTTACCAGGAATTGGACTTGATTCCGTCTACGCCTGCAGTCCAAGATAGACTCCACCTCGTACTCGACTTCACCGTCGACGACCACAGGTTCAGGTGGGACAATCCTCCGACTGACGAAGGGGTCCGGAACGGCTGGCTTGAGTAACGCCACATGGAATACGGGGTGAATCCGGAATGACTCAGGCAATTTCAGCTCAAAAGCTACATCGTTAATCTTCTTCACAATAGGGAAGGGACCCACAAACCTTGGCCCCAACTTCTTAGTAGGGCAGGCCATCTTCAGGTTCAATGTGGAGAGCCACACCTGGTCCCCAACCTTAAGTTCAAGCTCCCCCCTTCTCTTCCTGTCAAAAATTTCTTTATTATGTCTTTGGGTCTTTGCCATGGTCTCCTGCAGAAGCTTGTTATTGGCACTAAAGAAGTCGATATTCTCCTGGACTGCTGGTACCGGGCTTTCAGGCAGGTCTTGGGACAAGAATGAGGGGTGGAAGCCGTAATTGGCGAAGAATGGAGACTGACTAGTGGCAGAGTGGATGGAGTTGTTATAGGCGAACTCCGCTAACGGGAGCAAGGAAGTCCAGTTGTCCTGGGAAAAGGACGAGAAGCAGCGTAAGTATTGCTCCAGCGTCTGGTTCGTCCGTTCTGTTTGCCCATTGGTCTGTGGGTGGTAGGCAGACGAAAGACAGAGATCAATCTTCAAAGCCCTGCAGAGTGCTCTCCAAAACTTGGACGTGAACTGCACACCCCGATCCGAGATAATGTTTGCGGGGACACCGTGCAGCCTCACGATCTCTTTAATAAAAACCTCAGCGGTCTCTGCAGCGGACGGGGTGCCCTTCATCGGCAGGAAGTGGGCCATCTTGGTTAGCCTATCCACCACCACGAAGATTGTGGAGTGGCCTTCTGATGGAGGAAGCTCTACGATGAAATCCATCGAGATCATTCGCCAAGGCCTCTCTGGAACAGGTAATGGTTTCATCAGACCCCAGGCCCTGGACTTGCTGCTTTTATTACGGATGCAAATGGCACAAGCCTCCACATACCTCTTGCAGTCGGATCTCAGCTGGGGCCACCAAAAGGTGCGCTGGACCAACTCGGTGGTCTTGAGGGCGCCGAAATGGCCGGCCAACGGGTGGTCATGACATGCACTGAGGACTGGCACCCGAGCCTCCTGGGGGACAAAAATTTTTTCTTCATGCCAGAGAAGTTCATCTTGGGTCAGAAGTGTGACATTAGGTGGAGGAGTGGCACCAACGGAGACTTGCTTAATCAGGGACAACAAATCGGCCTGAAGAAGAAGAAAGTTCCCTGAGGCCAGGATGGTATCCGGATGTGGAGAGGTCTCTGGCTCATTGTACATTCGGGACAGGGCGTCCGGTTTGGTGTTCTTGGAACCCGGACAATAAGTTATGTGGAACAGAAACCTGGAAAAGAAAAGAGCCCATCTGGCCTGGCGTGGCTTCAACCTCTTGGCGGACTTCAAGTATTCCAGGTTTCTGTGATCCGTGTAGATGAGGATTGGATGCGTAGCTCCCTCCAGTAGGTAACGCCATTCCTCGAGGGCCGCTTTAATGGCCAATAGCTCTCGATCTCCGACATCATAATTTGCCTCAGCTTCAGTTAGCTTGCGGGAGAAGAATGCTACTGGGTGCAAGCGGGCCCTAGGCCCATGTCTCTGGGAGAGAATCGCCCCAACCGCGATCTCAGAGGCGTCAACCTCTAAGATATAGGGCCGGGTTGGATCAGGGTGTTTGAGGATGGAAGCCGACACAAATAAGTCCTTCAGGGTAGAGAAGGCTTCCTGAGCCTCTGGAGACCATTGAAACTTCAGACTCTGCCTGGTCAGTCTGGTGATGGGGGCTATAATAGTAGAAAACCCCTTAATAAATTTCCTATAGAAATTTGCGAATCCCACGAAACGCTGGACCCCTTTTTCTGTCAGTGGGAGCGGGCCAATCCCGGATAGCGGAGACCTTCTGAGGGTCCATCTCGATGCCATCTACAGAAATTATCAGCCCCAGGAATTGAATACTTGATTGCTCAAAGGTACATTTCTCCGGCTTGGCGTATAACCCATGCAGACGAAGTCGGGATAGTACCTTCCTGACATGCTCCCGGTGTTCTGCCAGAGAAGAGGAGAAGATCAGGATGTCGTCCAAGTAGGTAATGACGAACAGGTCTAGGTAGTCCCTGAAAATATCATTGATAAAGTGCTGGAACGTGGCGGGAGCGTTACATAAACCGAAGGGCATGACAAGGTACTCGAAGTGCCCGAAGCGAGTACGAAAGGCAGTCTTCCACTCGTCGCCATCACGGATGCGGACCAGATTGTAAGCCCCCCGGAGATCTAGTTTTGAAAATACTGCCGCTGACCCCAGTCTCTGAAAAAGCTCCGGCACGAGTGGTAGGGGATAACGGTTCTTGATCGTTATTTTATTAAGGGCCCGGTAGTCAACGCAGGGGCGCAGGGTCTGGTCCTTTTTTTCTACGAAAAAGATCCCTGCTCCCGCCGGTGAAGTGGAGGGACGAATAAATCCCTTCCTGAGATTATCGTCCAGGTAGGACTTCAAGGTCACCAACTCAGTCTCTGAAAGCGGAAAGATCCTCCCAAAGGGAATTTCTGCCCCAGGAAGTAATTCAATGGGACAGTCGTATGGCCTGTGAGGGGGTAAGGTCTCTGCACCCTTTTTGCTAAACACGTCTAGGTAATCATGGTAGGCAGCAGGTACAACTTGGCGGGTTTCTTCGTCAACTTCCAGACAGAGCAAAGAAGAAGAAGAGGCCTGGTCGGTTCCCGACAGACAGTGTTGGAGGCAGTAAGGTGATGGAAATCTCAGCTCCCCGGTGGTCCAGTCAACAAGGGGGTTATGTGCCCTCAGCCATGGCATGCCGAGAATGATAGGGAAGAGAGGAGAAGTGATAATGTCCAGACAGAGTAATTCTTGATGGGTTCCGGCAATAGTGGTTAACGGGCTGAGTCTGCTGGGTAACAGGTCCGGACTTGAGGGCGGAACCATCGGCCAGATGTATAGAAAGTCCCCTTGCCCTGGGCCGAAGTGGGATGTTATGTTTAGAGGCAAAGGTTAAGTCCATAAAGCCACTGCAAGCACCCGAGTCAATAATGGCTTTGGTCTGGACGTTCCCTCCTGGTAGCTGCAAGGAAATGGACACAGTCAAATGGGAGGTAGTACTAGGACAGTCTAATGTAAGGGCAGGAGAAACGAAGAGGGACTTACGGAGCTTAGCAGGGCAATTGCGCACGAAGTGTCCAGACCCACCACAGTAGAGGCAGAGATTTCTTTCCCGGCGGCGCTGGCGTTCTTCAGGCGTTAAGGAAGGCCGGAGTAAACCCAGCTGCATGGGCTCAGGGAGGTCTTGACTGGTCGTGGTGACAGCAGGAGGGGTGAGATGAGGAGAGCTGGGGACTCGAGGAAGCATCCATACCGGACGAGAAGTGGTTGAAGACCGCTCCAGGCGGCGTTCTCTCAGCCGTCTGTCTATTTGGATTGCCAGTTCCACTAAGGCTTCTAGAGTCTCTGGAATGCCCACTCGGGCGAGCTCATCCTTCAATGGTTCCGATAGGCCCATCCGGAACTGATAACGTAATGCCGCATTATTCCAGTCCGTGTCAGAGCTCCAGCGTCGGAACTCCGACACGTAGTCCTCTACAGGCCGGCGACCTTGCTGCAGCGAATGCAGGGCTGCTTCAGCGGTGGCGGTTAGCTGTGGGTCTTCGTACAACCGCGACATGGCCTGGAAGAAGATGTCCAAGGTTTCAAGGGAATGATCCTTCTTTTCAAGTAGACGGTGGGCCCAAGACTGAGGTTCACCGGTTAGCAAAGAGATCACATAGCCCACCTTGGTGGCCTCGAGGGAAAAGGTCCTCGGCTGTAGAGCAAAGAACAGTTCACATGAGTTCCGAAAGGACCGGAATTTCCCTCGATCTCCAGAAAATCTCTCGGGTGTAGGCACCCTGGGTTCGGGTGGCAGCATTACTACAGCAGGAGTAGCAGAAGATCCGGAAGAAGCAGGAGAGGAGGCGGACAGAGCCTGGACCCGTTCCTCCAGTTGACTGTAGCCCTCCTGTAAACTCTTCACTGCTTGAGTGAGGCCTGCGAGATGGTGGCAAAGTTCGTCCATTGGAGACGCTCCCTGCGTGGGCTCGGACATGGCTGTCCTGTACTGTCACGTACCTGGTGGTGAGAGCCCGGAGTGCAGGGAGCGGCCTCTCGTAAGCCTCTGGCTCGAGACCCCCTGGGAGTGAGAACAGGGGTTCTGGAGGGCAGAGGGCACAAGTGCCAAGTCCGTGTAGGTGGGCCTGGTCCAGGAACTGGCGTCAGACAGCAGTGGATGAAGACAGGTGACTCTGGAACGGCTGGAGGTCAGCAGCTGGCAGCAAGCAGGTGGGCACACCGGAAGGGCTGACAGGCAGGCGGCAGGCAGCGGTGGTCACAAAACACGGACTGGAACAGCAGGCAGAAGCGGGGTAAACACAAGCCGGGTCGTCAACGGGCTGGCAGCAGAGGTACCGAAGGAGAAGGCAGAAGAATAGTCAGGAGGTCCGAAGGTCAGGGCTGGCAGCAGGCAGGATAATCAGGAACAAGCCGAAGTAGATCAGAGACAGGAACAATCAGGTAATCAGAGGCAACTCTCAGGAACGCTGTAGACAGGACAGCAACGGGCCACTAGAATGAATCACTTAAGAAGCCTTCTGGGCGCCAAGGGCGGTCGCACGGCACGTCCGTTCGCGCCCACGTCAAACCGTGCAACCGACCGTGACCCCGCGCACCCGCGTGCGCACGTTTGCAACCCTGCGCACCCGCGTGCGCCCGATCGTACCTGCTCGCACCCGCGTGCGTCCGTTCGCGCTAACGCGCGCCCGGGAAGACCTATCAGCGCTCAACGGACCAACATTGTGGGTAAGTCTTCCACGGGCTGCTGGGACTCGGGACCGACCATGACAGTCCCTCTCCTTGATCCGAAGAATACGAGGATCCTTCCGCAGGCTTTGCAGGATCAGGGAGGCCATGCAGCGTAGGTTAGCTGAGGCATTCGGTCCGGAGTCCTCTGGGTCACTAAGGACAACATGATCCGCAGCTACCTCCTCCCAGCCACGTACAAGTCCACGTGTTTCTTGGGACTGTAAATTATCCCTACAAGACTGCTGCTGCTGCTGCTGATGCTGAGTGCCAGCCTTCACCTCCATGCTGACACAATCATCCTCCTCCTCCTCTTCCTCCTCCTCACCCTCTTCCTGTGTGATGGGTGGCACAGCAGGAACACTGTCTGGATAAAGGGGGCCTTGAGAGGCAAGGAAGTCCTCCTCTTCCTGCCTCTGTTCTGCCTCAAGTGCCCTGTCCATTATTCCACGCAGTGTATGCTCCAAGAGGTGGACAAGAGGTACAGTGTCACTGATGCATGCACTGTCACTGCTCACCATCCTTGTGGCCTCCTCAAACGGTGACAGGACAGTGCATGCATCCCTGATCATGCCCCACTGGCGTGGTGAGAAAAAACCAAGCTCCCCTGACCCTGTCCTGGTGCCGTAGTCACACAGGTACTCATTGATGGCCCTCTGCTGCGTGTGCAGCCGCTGCAGCATGGCCAATGTTGAGTTCCATCTGGTGGGCATGTCACATATAAGGCGGTTCTTGGGCAGGTTCAACTCCTTTTGGAGCTCAGCCAGCCGAGCACAGGCATTAAATGATCGGCGGAAATGCACACAGACTTTCCTGGCCTGCTTCAGGACATCATGTAAGCCGGGGTACCTGCCCAAGAACCGCTGCACCACCAGGTTAAGGACGTGAGCTACACAGGGCACATGGGTCAGTTGTCCCTGTCGGAGGGCGGAGAGGAGGTTGGTGCCATTGTCGCAAACCACCATTCCTGGCTTAAGCTGGCGTGGCGTCAACCACCTCTCGGCCTGCCCCTGCAGAGCTGACAAAACATCCGCCCCAGTGTGGCTCCTGTCCCCCAAACAAACCAGCGCAAGCACGGCATGGCATTGTTTTGCCTGCGTACTTGCGTAGCCCCTGGAACGCCTACGGAGCACCGCTGGTTCTGAGGACAGAGCACTGGAAGAGGCCATGGTGGAAGAAGAAGAGGAGGGGGTGGAGGAGAGAGGTGTGTCACAACCAATAGTAGCATTTTGGAGGCGTGGTGGCGGAACAGCCTCCAACACTACTGCACCTTGTCCTGCATCCTTCCCAGCAGCCAGCAGAGTGACCCAATGGGCCGTGAAAGACAGGTAACGTCCCTGTCCATGCCTGCTGGACCATGAGTCAGCGGTAATATGCACCTTACCGCTGACCGCCCTGTCCAGCGAGGCAAGGACATTGCCTTCCACATGCCGGTAGAGAGCCGGAATCGCCTTCCGTGAGAAAAAGTGGCGTTTGGGGACCTGCCACTGAGGAACCGCACATTGTACAAACTCACGGAAGGGGGCCGAGTCTACCAACTGAAAAGGCAGCAGTTGAAGTGCTAGCAATTTAGCCAAGCTAGCATTCAACCGCTGGGCATGTGGATGGCTGGGAGTAAACTTCTTCCGCCGGTCCAGCAGCTGGGGCAGGGACATTTGCCTGCTATAATCGGACGTGGGTGTACCGCTAGCAGAGTTCCCGGAAGCACTTGGCTGTGACACACCTAATTCTACACCTTCATTCCTCTCAGAGCAGGTTTCAGAGAGGACTGAAGGTCTAGTGGGTTGGAGATGCCAGCTGATGAGGAGCAAGGAGAGGTCCGCTTTGTTCTTTGGTGTGGGTCTTTGAGGTACGCTTGCCAACGAGCTGCATGGCAGGTCAACATATGTCTGGTCAAGCATGTGGTGCCCAAGCGGCTGATGTTTTGGCCACGTGAGATACGCTTGAGACATATGTTGCAAATAGCAGCGGTGCGATCTGATGGACTCGTCTCAAAAAAGGCCCACACCAAAGAACTTTTAGAATAACGCGCAGAGGAAGCGCTCTGCGAAGGCGGAGCTCTGCGGTGTGATTCAGTTGGTGTGCTGCCCCTAAGCTGACCCCCAGAGGGCATCCTGCCTCGTTGGACATGTGCCTCCTCCTCCTCCTCCTCCCTCCTTCCAGGCACCCACGTGGAGTCAGTGCCCTCATCATCCCCTCCCTCTTCATCGCTGTAGCAAACCTGGCAGTATGCTGCAGCTTGTGGAACATGACTGCCAGATTGCTGTCCTTCTTGAGCATCCCCTCTCTCTGCGCTCACGCTACTGCCTTCCTCTAGCTGAGTGTCATCATCAGAGCCCACCAAACACTGGGCATCCTCCTGGAGCATGTACCCAACACTGTGCTCAAAGAGTTCAGGAGACTCCTCAGGAGGACGTGGTGGGTCTAGGGAAGGAGTCACTGATGATGACATTGAGAGGAGGGAAGACGATGTGTTGGCAGCTGCTTTGCTACTACCCTGAGACTGGGTGAGAGAGGATGAGGAGGATGAAGAGGGCTTGGTCATCCACTCTACCAAGTCGTTGGCATGTTGCGGTTCAACATGTCCAGCTGCAGAAAAGAAGGACAAGCATGTCCCATGGCCACGTGCTGATGACAATGCACCGCGTCCACGACCAGCACTGTTGTCTCTAGACACAGAGCCTGCTTGCCCTCTTTTATCGGCTCGCGCCTGTCTGCCTCTCCTTGCTGGCCTTCCAGACATGGTAATGGCCTGAAGGGAGTTGGGTAAAACAGTAGTTGGGTAGTTTATATTGTGCTGGAGGCACACAACACCCACTAACTCCTGCAGATGCCTTTTTTATAAAACAGCAGAGATAAAGGGGTATATACAGATGTATACTGTGCTGTGCTGGAAGCACACACAACTTCCAATAACTCCTGCAGATGACAATTGGGCCCAAATAGAGAACAGCTATGTAGGTGGATATAGCGGTATGTACTGGGTACAGAGCACGCAGACAGCACGCACTATCTCCTAACACTACTGACTGCAAGCGCTATTATTAAAGATGGACCACTAGCTATATAGGTGAGGTGAATATCACGGTGTATACTGCGGTCAGGGCACGCAGACAATAACCAGAAAACAGCAGAGTTAAAGGGGTATATACAGATGTATACTGTACTGTGCTGGAAGCACACAAAACTTCCAATAACTCCTGCAGATGGCAATTGGGCTCAAATAGAGAACAGCTATGTAGGTGGATATAGTGGTATGTACTGGGTACAGAGCACGCAGACAGCACGCACTATCTCCTAACACTACTGACTGCAAGCTCTATTATTAAAGCTAGATCACTAGCTATATAGGTGAGGTGAATATAGTGGTGTATACTGCGGTCAGGGCACAGACAGTAATAGGGATGAGCTTCGTGTTCGAGTTGAACGTACGTTCGACTCGAACATTGGCTGTTCGTGCGTTCGGCGAATTCCGAACGTTTTGGCCGTTCGCGTCAAAATTCGAGTGACGCGCGCGCGGACCACAATGCACTGCGTTGGCGCAGTGCATTGCTGCCCGATGATTGGCCAAGCATGCACTGTGACCCCGCATGCTTGGCCAATCGCAGCGCCGGCAGCGAGGAGAGCCATGATTGGCCACAGGCATCCTGCCTGTGGCCAATCATAGCTCAGACTGTGTAGTGCACGCCCCACACTATATAAGGCCGCCTTTAAGGCGGCCTCCTGTAGTGTGTTACTTTGCATCTGAAGCAGTGGGTGTTCTGTGTACCTTCAACACAGTACACACCAATCGTTTTTTGGCTGATTTCCTATCTTGCTGCTGTGTAGTGGTTGTTGTCTGTGCCCTGACTGCAGTATACACCACTATATTCACCTCACCTATATAGCTAGTGATCTAGCTTTAACCACTTAACAACTGCCCATTGCCGATTAACGGCTTCAGGGCGGTTGTTTAACTCAGAGAGGCCGTTAATTAACGGCCTCCCAGAATTCTGCTCTCGCGTGCCCCGAGGTGTGCGCACTCGAGAGCATCCGTGACCGCCGGGTCCATAGGACCCAGCGCATCACGGTAAACGGCCGCTCATAGCGGCCGTTTACCACGTGATTGCTCCGTCAAATGACGGAGTGATCACTTGGAAACAAACCGGCGTCATGTTATGACGCCTGTTCCTCCCTCCCCTTTCTGTACCGATCGGTACAGCGGAGGGGAAAGAGATCGGTGTCAGCAGCGATGTGGGCTGCATCTGCAGTCGCTGCTCACCGAATTTAACCCCTCAATTCCCTGCCAATACTCTGCAATACCAGTGCATACTCTGCAGTACCCTGCCATTACTCTGCAGTACCCCGCCATTACTCTGCAGTACCCCCAATACTCTGCAGTACCCTGCTATTACTCTGTAGTACCCCGCCAATACCCCGCCAATACTCTGTAATACCCTGCCATAAATTGCCATACCCAGCCATACTCAGAGATACCCAGCCATACTCGGTGATACCCTGAAGTACCCAGCCATAGACGCCCCCCACCCCTCACCGCCCTCCGGTGCTTCTACCAACTCGCCAGTACGATCAAAGCCAGAATCTTTTTTTTTATTTTTTATTTCAGGCTTCCCAGCCTAGAGGTGAGATGTGGGGTCATATTGACCCCCCAGATTTCACTGTAAAGAGGACCTGTCACCCCATATTCCTATTACAAGGGATGTTTACATTTCTTGTAATAGGAATAAAAGTGATCAAAAATATATTTTTGGGAAAAAAAATGTCAAACTAAAATAAAGTAAAATGAACAATAAAAAAATAAAATAAAAATGAAAGCGCCCATGTCCCCATGTGCTCGCATGTGCCACACATGTGAGGTATCGCCGAGAATGTTAGAGCGAGAGCAATAATTCTAGTCCTAGACCTCCTCTGCAGCTCAAAACATGTAACCAGTAAAAAAATATTTAAAGCGTCGCCTATGGGGATTTTTTAAGTAGCGACGTTTGGCGCCATTCCACGGGCATGTGCAATTTTGAAGAGTGACATGTTTGATATCTATTTACTCAGCATAACTTCATCTTTCACTTTATGCAAACATTGGGCTAACAAGTGGTTAATAATAGAGCTTGCAGTCAGTAGTGTTAGGAGATAGTGCGTGCTGTCTGCGTGCTCTGTACCCAGTACATAACGCTATAATATAGGGCAGGCCCCTACTTTCAAACATCCAACTTACAAACATCTCCTACTTGCAAACGCAAGGAGACAGCAGAAAGTGAGATGAAAAAAGATGGACGACAAAACAAATTATACAGGGGTGATAACCCTTCCCTATGTTTTCCAAAAAGCTTAAAGATAGTTTTTTTGACTGGAGCTACACTTTAAAAATGTACCGGTTGAAAATGACAAACAGATTCAACTTAACACAACAAACCTACACAGTCCCTGTCTTGTTTGCACCGCCTGTATACTGCTGTTCTGAGTATATAGGGCCTGGGGGCCACACGCATTTCCTTTTTTTAATATGGGTACGGGGTTCCCCTTAATATGCGTACAAGACCCAAATAGGCTGGTAATGGGCAGGGAGGGCTACCCATGCCATGTTTCTCAATGATTTTCATCCATATTGCAGGAACCAGATATAACATTAAAACCGCAAGCAGTTTTAAATGGTGTTATTTCCGTTTAATGTCATTTTGTGCAGGGACTGTTCTAAACACGGGAAACACGTGGCACTTCACAGGCATACTACAGACACCCCCCAGGCACCATATTTAAAGGAATATTTCACTTTTTTTTTCACTTTAATCGTCATTAAAATCAGTGCTCCCGCCAAAACAGTAGTTTTTAAAACTTTTTTTTGCAGTGACCCATGTCCCCTGAGGCAGGAGGCAGGTCGCTAAACCCTTTTTAGCACACTATCTTGCATATTAGCCGTTAAAATGAGCACTTTCCAATTCGAACGTTCGAGTCCCATAGACTTCAATGGGGTTCTAACGTTCGTACCGAACGCGGGGGTCGTTCGCAAGTTCTGGTGCGAACCGAACCGGGGGGTGTTCGGCTCATCCCTAGACAGTAACCACTACACAAGAGCAAGATAGGAAATCAGCCAAAAACGATTGGTGTGTAACTGTGTTGAAGGTACACAGAACACCCACTGCTTCAGATGCCAACACACTACACGAGGCCGCCTCAAAGGCGGCCTTATATAGTGTGGGGCGTGCACTACACAGCCTGAGCTATGATTGGCCACAGGCAGGACGCCCGTGGCCAATCATGGCTCTCCTCGCTGCTGGCGCTGCGATTGGCCAAGCATGCGGGGTCACAGTGCATGCTTGGCCAATCATGAGCCAGCAATGCACTGCGCCATCGCAGTGCATTGTGGGCCACACGAATTTTGCCGCGAACGGCCCAAACGTTCGGAATTCGGCAAACGCCCGAACGACCAATGTTCGAGTCGAACGTATGTTCGACTCGAACACGAAGCTCATCCCTACTCTTTACCATGTGATCAGCCGTGTCCAATTACGGCTGATCACAGTGTAAATAGGAAGAGCCGGTGATCGGCTTTTCCTCACTCGCATCTGTCAGACGTGAGTAGAGGAGGGCCGATTGGCTGCTCCTCTGACAGGGGGGGGGGTCTGTGCTGATCGATTATCAGCGCAGCCCCCCCCCTCCCCGAGGATGCCCACACTGGACCACCAGTGATGCCACCAGACCACCAGGGATGCCCAGCACCAGGTATGCCACCCTAGACCACCAGGGATGCCAGTCAGTGCCCACAATGGATGCCAATCAGTGCCCACAATGGATGCCAATCAGTGCCCACAATGGGCATCACTGATTGCCGTGCATTATTGTTTGGCACTGATTGGCATCCATCAGTACAGTATAATACAATACAATGCCGCCTATCAGTGCCCATCCGTGCCAACTATCAGTGCCCATCCGTGCCCATCTGTGCCGCCTATCCATGCCAATCCGTGGCAGCTATCAGTGCCAATTTGTGCCACCTATCAGTGCCCATCCGTATTTCCGCCCATCAGTGCCACCTATCAGTGCCACATATCAGTGTCCATCAGTGCCCATCAGCGCCACTTCATCAGTGCCCATCAGTGCCGCCCCATCAGTGCCCATCAGTGAAGGGGAAAACGTACTTATTTACAAAGTGAAACAAAAAAAAAAACACATATTTTTTTTTCCAAATTTTCGGTCTTTTTTTATTTGTTTAGCAAAAAATAAAAACCTTAGAGGTGATCAAATACCATCAAAAGAAAGCTCTATTTGTGGGAACAAAATGATAAAAATGTAATTTGGGTACAGTGTTGTATGACCGCGCAATTGTCATTCAAAGTGCGACAGCACTGAAAGCTCAAAATTGTTCTGGGCAGGAAGGTGTTTAAGTGCCCCCCCCCCCCCCCCCGGTATTGAAGTGGATAAAGTATCCCAGTCTTCGCCCAGATATTCCGCCATAGTACAAAAATGGTGTACTCAAAGTCCAAAAGACAGAGTTGCCATATAGGGAAGATTGTATATCCTAATGCTGTGTAGACACGATCGGAAATGCCGCCAGCAAAAGACCGATGTGAGCTTTTGGTTGGAAAATGCGACCGTGTGTACGCTCCATTGGACTTTTGCTGGTCGGCATTTCCAGCCAGAAAAACATCGAGAGCAGGTTCTTTGGTCGGAAAAACATTTTTTTCGATCTTCTGTACCAAAATGCAAACAATTCGAATTCGACGCACGCTCGGAAGCATTGAACTTCATTTTCTCGGATCGTCGTGGTGTTGTACGTCACCGCGTTCTCGACGGTCGAAAGTTCCCGAGAACTTTTGTTTGACCCGTGTGTATGCAAGACGAGCTTGAGCGGAATTCCGTCTGAAAAACCATCCAAGTTTTGTCTGGTGGAAATTCCGCTCGTGTGTACAGGGCATTAGTCTGTGTATAACGAAAACCTAAAAAGCTAAATACAGTAAGATATACACATATATATATATATATATATATAAAAAAAAAAAAACCTTCAACAAGTAGTTTAATAATTATTGTAAACACAAATCGCCGATAACTCTTGTGAAGGGATTTGTGGGCGGTAAACACAAATAGAAATAAAATATGGCGAGGCAGGGATCGGCAGTGTGTGTGTGAGCCACCTGGTCTGACTGAGCCAATAGAAAAACAGGAAAAAGGGAAGAACCTAGTGCCGGTAAGGCACGGTAATACCCCTCTGGATTTTATAGGCAGACCAGGTAATGCAGTAAAAAAAAGCATTTTATTATACATATACAAAATAGCAAAAAAAAAGATACATACATAGACATAAAACGGTTTGTAGCAAATTGTACTTAAAGAGGGATTCCACCAAAAAAAAATATTAAAAGCCAGCAGCTATAAATACTACAGCTGCTGACTTTTAATAAATGGACACTCACCTGTCCCGGGTTCCAGCGATGCCGGCAGCCGAGGTTGATCGATCGCTCGGCTCTCGGCTGCTGCCGCCACCATTCTAGGTGAGGGAATCAGGAAGTGAAGCGAATCGGCTTCACTTCCCGGTTCCCTACTGCGCATGCGCGAGTTGCGCCGCGCAATAGGAAATCTCTGCGCTGTCACTGGGACCCGTGTGTGTCCCAGCAGACAGCGCGGCAGGGCAGGAAATGGCGTAGACTCCCACGGGAGTCTATGCCCGGAAGTGGGTGTAAATACCTGTCTTTGACAGGTATCTCCACCCCCCTCCCCCCTGAAAGGTGTCAATTGTGACACCGGAGGGGGGGAGGGATCCGATCAGCGGAGGTTCCACTTTAGGGTGGAATCCCGCTTTAAGTAAACATAGGTATGAAACTCAGCTGTCCTGTAGGAAAAGTCGGGCTGGCAAGAGCACATACTGGAAATGATGCCTGACGTGTTTCGGACCTCGTAGTCCTTCTTCAGAGGCTTATATCATTTTTTCTATAAAGAACCATAGGTGTTCCAAAATGTAGATACAATGATACATTAATATAACAAAAAGTGGGTGCGGTAATTGAATTTATGATAATCTCAACAAGAGTGTTTTATCGCAAAGAACTGAGACGAAGCGATCAAAAATTATTTTAAAAAGGTACCACATCCCAATATTTTATAAAACACAAGAAAAAGGAAAGGGGGAGGAGAAAGGGCTGGAGAGTAACCAACCCCGTGGACTTTAAACGGTAACATGTAAAGTGGATCACAGAATACCCATATAAAAATAGTATTTTATTATTCACAGAAAATATATAAAAACCACAAAATAGACATCAATGAAGATATTAGTACATTAAAGTTCATACAGGATTGGCACAAGTCATAGATATATGAGATATTACCAGTCCTACAGATATGACAATGCCGCTGTTTTCTCTACATGTTTTGCTCCATCGAGCTTCCTCAGGAGATGCAACTTACATTTAAAAACTACAAAGGATACAAAAGGAAGAAATTTATTTATATACTGAATATGGATACATATGAGTATTCTACATACAAACAGGTTAAGTTACAAGGACATTAAAAAAAATCTGAAATAACATGACATGTGAAGGACTTATCCCCCCAGTCTCTTCCACCCCCCTAATAAAATCTCCAATCCCTCCCCACAAAAACGTAACAAGGTATTGGAGTAAATGGCCTTGCCGGCCTTTTATTAACAAAATTAACATAAACATAAATAAATAACATTTTAAAATAAACTTTATAATAACCTTCTCTGTACTTTTTATGGGTCTTGGAGGGGAACACACACCCCTGGTCACTGCGACAAACTTTGTATCAACTTTTAGGTCTCCAGTCGCAAACCCTTGACTGTAAGATGTACCCAACCTTCGCAGTGACCTACCTTTTCCACCCCTTCCTGGTTAACCCCTTGTAACCAGAAGGTACCTGATACCCCAGCTGGGTAACAACCATGTTATATCTCCATATAACATACATCTCCTCCTCCTCCTCACAGACCCAAACCACTGCCACTACTGCCCCTATTAAATACACTCTACATAAGGGAGGGTGGGTGGGAATCTCTCTCCCCGCCGCTCACGACTGACGTCACTTCCTCCCCTTGCCTCCTTCCTCTCCCGGCGAAAAGATTTCTCCTGCTGAGGCACCTCCCCTTTTCTTAAAGGGAACATGCCTCAGCCTCCCCCCTGACAGCGTGAATGTGCAGTCTGCACGTGTCATGCTGTCCCTGCGCTAATGCTCTGCTCCGGGACTCCCTGGATGCAGAGATTAAACAGACAAATAATATCTCACAAATACATATAGGCTCCGAAAGCTTGGTTTTTTTAACAGGTGAGGGGTGGGTAACACCCTGATACATATAGCAAAGAACTGAGATGAAGCGATCAAATTTTTTTTAAAGGTACCACATCCCAGTATTTTATAAAACACAAGAAAAAGGAAAGGGGGAGGAGAAAGGGCTGGAGGGTAACCAACCCCGGGGACTTTAAACGGTACCAAGTAAAGATATGGCAATGCCGCTGTTTTCTCTACATGTTTCGCTCCATCAAGCTTCCTCAGGAGATGCAGCTTACATTTAAAAACTACAAAGGATACAAAGAGAGTCGGCAAATGTCCCATCTGCAAGGACTTCAGACGTGTGGAGTGATGTACTCCAGCCTAGATCCTGACCACAAAGTGAATGGAGTCCTGATGTGCATTGGGTTCTCTTACATATGTAAAGAAACAAACAAAGGGGAATATAAAAAGAGGAGTACTTGTAGGTAATTCTCATGTAGCGCTGGCTCCTGACGAGCAGGCGCTATGGTTTTGAAAAAGTTAATTTGCCCGAAGCCACAGTTGGGCTTTGGGACCTATTTCTCTAAATTTCTGGTCTCAGTACCAGCCTAGCTGGGTTGCACCGGGATCTCCTTGACCACAGGTGTTGATGTCACCGCTGGCAAGAGTAGAAACGCAGTCTAGCTGGGTGTATTAAAGAGGAAGTAAACCCTGATGGGTTTACTTCCTCTTTTTTTCCCTGCAAAGGTAAAGCATAATGGACTACTATGCATCGCATAGTAGCTCATTATGTGTCACTTACCTGACACAGGAGCCAGCGAAGTCGCCGCTGTCCCCTGTAGTCCGCCGCATCCATGTTGCTTGTGGCGTCTCGCAGCTCCGACGAATCACAGCGGCGCAACCGCGATGACGTCACTCCCGCGCATGCGCACGGGAGTCGCGCCTCGCAGCTCCGCCGCTGTCATACGGCGTAGCCGCGATGACGTCACTCCCGCGCATGCGCACGGGAGTCGACTAATTTGGCAAATCCATTCTTGGATTTGCCGCATTTAGTGCGCATGCGCGCCGCTGTCTACGGCGCATGCGCCGTAGACAGCGGTGCCCATTTTCGGGCAAATATCTCCTAAACCATATAGGTTTAGGAGATATTGCTTGGACCTACAGGTAAGCCTTAATCTAGGCTTACCTATAGGTCCAAGTTGTTTGGAAGGGTTTACTTCCTCTTTAATGCCACTATCCCCTCAGAACCAGCCCAGTGGGAGTGTTCTCCTGCTGTGCATTGTGGGGGGGGGGGGGGTGTTATTTAAGGTACCGATGCCATGTTCCAGGGTTTGTGTGGATTTTCTGTCTGTTTGGTTCTGGCAGTCCTCCTGACCCAGTCCCATGGCCCTCCTGGCTTGGGGTGCGGAGCCATGTATCCTGAGTCTCGGGGCCGGCTGGCCCGAGGCGACGCCGCTGCAGGGACAGGCTCGAGAGAATTTTGGGGGCTTACTGATCCAAAGGTGGTCTGGTGCCGTCTGATCTGAAGGGAGAGGCCCAGCAACTGAAGAACCCCAGGGGAGGACTCTTTCAGGAGAAGGCCGTGCGCAAGGCTGGCTTCTCTGAAGGAGCCTGGAGACTTAGTTGAAGGATGCAACCTGGATCAACACTCGTATGATATCGCCGGATCGGCTGAGAGATACTGGTACTGTATGATAGCTCTTCAAGTTTATCTACGTCCCTCAGTAACGCTCAAGTGTACATCATAAGTTTGTGGCAGAGACTTTACTGAGCATCCCACCGGCTGCTAGGCCTAGTGAGAGGAGGTCTATCCGGGGGTTGTTAAATCCAGCTGTAAAACAGTTGCTATTCTCTGGATTTTTCTCTAAAGACTTAAATTTTTCTTGCAATCTAAGTACCTGAATTCACTCCTAACCCTCTACCCTTTATTGAAAGACTCTGTTTCTGTTCTAAATAAATAACCTAAAAGAAGATTCAGTGTCAGTTTTCACATTTCTTTGGGCCATCTACCACCGGAACCCCTAGACGGAGAAGCAAACAAGGAGGTAACGGTAAGCCCAAATAAAACCAGCAGCTCCTTCGGGGGTCAGTGCTACATGTAGGTACAATGATACATTAGTATAACAAAAAAAAGGGTGCGGTAATTGAATTTATGATAATCTCGACAAGACTGGAGAGTAGGGATGAGCTTCGTGTTCGAGTCGAACATTGGCTGTTCGCCCGTTCGGCGAATTCCGAACGTTTTGGCCGTTCGCGTCAAAATTCGAGTGACGCGCGCGCGGACCACAATGCACTGCGTTGGCGCAGTGCATTGCTGTCCGATGATTGGCCAAGCATGCACTGTGACCCCGCATGCTTGGCCAATCGCAGCGCCGGCAGCGAGGAGAGCCATGATTGGCCACAGGCAGGATGCCTGTGGCCAATCATAGCTCAGGCTGTGTAGTGCACGCCCCACACTATATAAGGCCGCCTTTAAGGCGGCCTCCTGTAGTGTGTTACTTTGCATCTGAAGCAGTGGGTGTTCTGTGTACCTTCAACACAGTACACACCAATCGTTTTTGGCTGATTTCCTATCTTGCTGCTGTGTAGTGGTTGTTGTCTGTGCCCTGACTGCAGTATACACCACTATATTCACCTCACCTATATAGCTAGTGATCTAGCTTTAACCACTTAACAACTGCCCATTGCCGATTAACGGCTTCAGGGCGGTTGTTTAACTCAGAGAGGCCGTTAATTAACGGCCTCCCAGAATTCTGCTCTCGCGTGCCCCGAGGTGTGCGCACTCGAGAGCATCCGTGACCGCCGGGTCCATAGGACCCGGCGCATCACGGTAAACGGCCGCCCATAGCGGCCGTTTACCACGTGATTGCTCCGTCAAATGACGGAGTGATCACTTGGAAACAAACCGGCGTCATGTTATGACGCCTGTTCCTCCCTCCCCTTTCTGTACCGATCGGTACAGCGGAGGGGAAAGAGATCGGTGTCAGCAGCGATGTGGGCTGCATCTGCAGTGCCCACATCGCTGCTCACCGAATTTAACCCCTCAATTCCCTGCCAATACTCTGCAATACCAGTGCATACTCTGCAGTACCCTGCCATTACTCTGCAGTACCCCGCCATTACTCTGCAGTACCCCCCATTACTCTGCAGTACCCCCCAATACTCTGCAGTACCCGCCATTACTCTGCAGTACCCCGCCATTACTCTGCAGTGCAGTACCCCGCCATTACTCTGCAGTGCAGTACCCCGCCATTACTCTGCAGTACCCCACCATTACTCTGCAGTGCAGTACCCCGCCATTACTCTTCAGTACCCCGCCATTACTCTGCAGTGCAGTACCCTGCTATTACTCTGCAGTACCCCCAATACTCTGCAGTACCCTGCTATTACTCTGTAGTACCCCGCCAATACCCCGCCAATACTCTGTAATACCCTGCCATAAATTGCCATACCCAGCCATACTCAGAGATACCCAGCCATACTCGGTGATACCCTGAAGTACCCAGCCATAGACGCCCCCCACCCCTCACCGCCCTCCGGTGCTTCTACCAACTCGCCAGTACGATCAAAGCCAGAATCTTTTTTTTAATTTTTTATTTCAGGCTTCCCAGCCTAGAGGTGAGATGTGGGGTCATATTGACCCCCCAGATTTCACTGTAAAGAGGACCTGTCACCCCATATTCCTATTACAAGGGATGTTTACATTTCTTGTAATAGGAATAAAAGTGATCAAAAATATATTTTTGGGAAAAAAAATGTCAAACTAAAATAAAGTAAAATGAACAATAAAAAAAAAAAAAAAAAAATTAAAGCGCCCATGTCCCCATGTGCTCGCATGTGCCACACATGTGAGGTATCGCCGAGAATGTTAGAGCGAGAGCAATAATTCTAGTCCTAGACCTCCTCTGCAACTCAAAACATGTAACCAGTAAAAAAATATTTAAAGCGTCGCCTATGGGGATTTTTTAAGTAGCGACGTTTGGCGCCATTCCACGGGCATGTGCAATTTTGAAGAGTGACATGTTTGATATCTATTTACTCAGCATAACTTCATCTTTCACTTTATGCAAACATTGGGCTAACAAGTGGTTAATAATAGAGCTTGCAGTCAGTAGTGTTAGGAGATAGTGCGTGCTGTCTGCGTGCTCTGTACCCAGTACATACCGCTATAATATAGGGCAGGCCCCTACTTTCAAACATCCAACTTACAAACATCTCCTACTTGCAAATGCAAGGAGACAGCAGCAAGTGAGATGAAAAAAGATGGATGACAAAACAAATTATACAGGGGTGATAACCCTTCCCTATGTTTTCCAAAAAGCTTAAAAATAGTTTTTTTGACTGGAGCTACACTTTAAAAATGTACCAGTTGAAAATGACAAACAGATTCAACTTAACACAACAAACCTACACAGTCCCTGTCTTGTTTGCACCGCCTGTATACTGCTGTTCTGAGTATATAGGGCCTGGGGGCCACACGCATTTCCTTTTTTTAATATGGGTACGGGGTTCCCCTTAATATGCGTACAAGACCCAAATAGGCTGGTAATGGGCAGGGGGGGCTACCCATGCCATTTTTCTCAATGATTTTCAACCATATTGCAGGAACCAGATATAACATTAAAACCGCAAGCAGTTTTAAATGGTGTTATTTCCGTTTAATGTCATTTTGTGCAGGGACTGTTCTAAACACGGGAAACACGTGGCACTTCACAGGCATACTACAGACACCCCCCAGGCACCATATTTAAAGGAATATTTCACTTTTTTTTTCACTTTAATCGTCATTAAAATCAGTGCTCCCGCCAAAACGGTAGTTTTTAAAACTTTTTTTTGCAGTGACCCATGTCCCCTGAGACAGGAGGCAGATCGCCAAACCCTTTTTAGCACACTATCTTGCATATTAGCCGTTAAAATTAGCATTTTCCAATTCGAACGTTCGAGTCCCATAGACTTCAATGGGGTTCTAACGTTCGTACCGAACGCGGGGGTCGTTCGCAAGTTCTGGTGCGAACCGAACCGGGGGGTGTTCGGCTAATCCCTACTGGAGAGTGCTTTATAGTCCAAAGGACCTGCACCTCCAATCATGCTTAGTCTCAATGTAACAGCTCAAGAGATTATACTTACAAAAGATTAACCAATCGCTGATAAGAACAAACGAGGGGGGCCCAAGGTGGATTACCAAGAATACATCACAAGACCAAGACCTCGATAATGTGCCAAGTGAGAAAAGATGGACATGCACACAGGGGGGGGGGGCAGGCAACATTAGGCCTGGGGGGCAAGTCCAGTTAAGTGGCCCATTGAACCACTTAATCAGCTAGGTGAGTCCACTGGTTGGGGGGGTGTTAGATAAGTCCGCTGGTTGGGGGGGGTGTTAGACAAGTCCGCTGGTGGGTGGGGGGAGGGTGTTAGATAAGTCCACTGGTGGGTGGGGGGAGGGTGTTAGATAAGTCCACTGGTGGGTGGGGGGAGGGTGTTAGATAAGTCCGCTGGTGGGTGGGGGGAGGGTGTTAGATAAGTCCACTGGTGGGTGGGGGGAGGGTGTTAGATAAGTCCGCTGGTGGGGGGAGGGTGTTAGATAAGTCCGCTGGTGGGGGGGAGGGTGTTAGATAAGTCCACTGGTGGGGGGGAGGGTGTTAGATAAGTCTGCTGGATGGGGGGGAGGGTGTTAGATAAGTCCGCTGGTGGGGGGAGGGTGTTAGATAAGTCCGCTGGTGGGGGGGGGAGGGTGTTAGATAAGTCCACTGGTGGGGGGGGAGGGTGTTAGATAAGTCCGCTGGATGGGGGGGAGGGTGTTAGATAAGTCCGCTGGTTGGGGGGGAGGGTGTTAGATAAGCCCGCTGGTTGGGGGGGTGTTAGATAAGTCTGCTGGTGGGGGGGAGGGTGTCAAGTCCTCTGGTGGGGGGGGAGGGTGTTAAGTCTGCTGGTGGGGGGAGGGTGTTAAGTCCTCTGGTGGGGGGGAGGGTGTTAAGTCTGCTGGTGGGGGGGAGGGTGTTAAGTCTGCTGGTGGGGGGGAGGGTGTCAAGTCCTCTGGTGGGGGGGGTGTTAAGTCTGCTGGTGGGGGAGAGGGTGTTAAGTTTGCTGGTGGGGGGGAGGGTGTTAAGTTCGCTGGTGGGGGGGAGGGTGTTAAGTTCGCTGGTGGGGGGAGGGTGTTAAGTCCGCTGGTGGGGGGGAGGGTGTTAAGTCCGCTGGTGGGGGGAGGTGCTAGGAAAAAAAAACAACACACGCTGCCACCACACGCTACCACTGCCAAAATTTAAATTGTCATGATGACTATGCATTATTAATTAAATTTACAACTGAAGCGGATTTTCCCATTCTATTCCATTTTGTGAAGGTTATCATAGATGCCTTGCTTCAGGCTGGGGAGCATTGATTCAGTGAGGACTGGAGACACTGAGCCAGGTCCTTGCCACTCTTCGGGGGGGGGGGGGTGATGATCCTGAAGCAGGTCTCATCTTCTCTGCAGACTGCAGCTAGCCACTGCTCCCCATAAGCCCAGCAGGTCACGTGCGACGTGACGTTCTTGACGCCGGGCGTCCCCTCCCCTAAAGTGCCACACAGCTGGCCTGCCTCTGAGACTCCTGGGAGGTAGGAGTTGTAGTCTGCTGTGCTCACACCAGGGGCGTACCTAGAGCATTTGGCACCCGGGGCGGATCCTATATCTGGCACCCCCCCCCCCACCATAAAATGTAAAAACACCCACTGTGTCCCCTGCATACCTCTGCATCCTTCAATATCTTTTTGTCACTACTGTGTACCCCCCCTCTCCACAACTGCACCGCTGGACCCCTTTAAATTACACAGCACCCTGCATCTCTGGACCCCTTTACATTACACAGGACCCTGCACCTCTGGACCCCTTTACATTACACAGGACCTTGCGCCTAAGGACCCCTTTACATTACACAGGACCCTGCACCTAAGGACCCCTTTACATTACACAGGACCTTGCACCTAAGGACCCCTTTACATTACACAGCAGCCTGCACCTCTGGACCCCTTTACATTACACAGCAGCCTGCACCTCTGGACCCCTTTACATTACACAGCTGTTGTACCTCTGGACCCCTTTACATAACACAGCACCCTGAACCTCTGGACCCCTTTACATTACACAGCTCTTGTACCTCTGGACCCCTTTACATAACACAGCACCCTGAACCTCCTGACCCCTTTACATTACACAGCCCTTGTACCTCTGGACCCCTTTACATTACACAGCACCCTACACCCCTTTACATTACACAGCCCCTCACAGCTCTGGACCCCCTGCATGTTACAGTGCAGACCCCCCTCCCTACCATACAGACCCCCATCTACAGTGTAGACCCCCCTACAGTACAGAATCCTCCCCTACAGTGCAGACCCTCCTACAGTACAGACCCCTCCACCCTACAGCGCAGACCCCCCCCCCCTACAGTACAGACCCCCCTACAGTACAGACTCCCCTACAGTACAGAATCCTCACCTACAGTGCCGAATTTTCCCCTACAGTACAGACCCCTCCCCCTACAGTGCAGACCCCCCTACAGTGCAGGACCCCCCCCCCCTACAGTGCAGGACCCCCCCTACAGTACGGACCCCCTCTACAGTGCAGGACCCCCTCTACAGTAAAGAACCCCCCCACAGTAAAGAACCCCCCTACAGTGCACAGACTCCCCTAAGGACCCATAATGTACCTCGAGCCCAAGGCAGTGGCATTGCAGGGGGGAGGTGCGAGCAGCACCAGAGTGGAGTGACATCTGTCGGCTCAGTGATCCGGGACCCGGCGCAATAATCCCCGTCTCTCTGTGGTCGCGTGACTCACGTCGTGCCGCTCTGATCAGTTTCGGCAGCGGCTGTCACTCACAGCCGAGCAGAGTGAAGCCGCCTCCCCCTCCTCCTTTATGTCTACACAGTGCTGTGCATGGAGGAGGAGGGGGAGGCGGCTTCACTCTGCTCGGCTGTGAGTGACAGCCGCTGCCGGGACTGATCAGAACGGCGCGACGTGACCACAGAGAGAAGGGGATTATTGCGCCGGGTCCCGGCTGCCCGTCACAGCGTGAAAAAAAAAAAAAAAAAGAAATTAACAAACAGCCAGCGGCCGTTTTAAACATAATGTAGGCGCCGGGCTGGGGGGAAATTTCCACCCTGCCCCCCGGCCCAGCCCGCCCCTGCATTCACAGAAGGGGCAAGAGAGCAGAGAGACGGCAAATGTCCCATCTGCAAGGACTTGAGACGTGTGGAGTGATGTACTCCAGCCTAGATCCTGACCACAAAGTGAATGGAATCCTGATGTGCATTGGGTTCTCTTACATATGTAAAGAAACAAACAAAGGGGAATATAAAAAGGGGAGTACTTGTAGGTAATTCTCAGAATGAGTATAAAAGTCAGAGTCGTAGCGGTAATGGGATGATTGTCCCAAGCATAAAAATATCCAATATAAGTGAAATAGTAAAAGTAGTAATGAGAATATACAGCAAATTAGCAGAGAGGGATTTCTTTGGTTATGGTGTAAATGCTACTCACATGCCTCTGCCTGATGTCCAATGTGCTGCGTTGTCTTCTCACCTCCACAGGATCGCTATGTATGGGGTGCAGGTTAATATACCATAAATCTAGCACAGCTGAGATCGATTGCACATGAGTGCAAGCAAGATCAGCTGGTGGCCAGTAGACAGGTCAAGGCGCCTAGCCAATGGCAGCCTCGATCCACCAGGAAGTCCCTTGGCGAGACAGCACGTGGCGCAAGCCGGCCCTAAGGGGCGGGGACACATCCCGCGCCATTGGACACGCGCAGTAACCCTCCGCTCTGCGCCTCAGAGTGAAGCGCAGGCCAGAAGGAACCAATCAGGAAGACAGGCTCCACTGGGCAGGGGTGTCTCAGGTGGGGACACAAGGTTGTGTCCGCACCGGGGACCCCCACGCGCCGGGCAGTGGGAGCATAGTCCCAAATCCGCACACCCAAGGCACACAGCATGTCTGCAGCCCAAGGCACACTAAGGAGGTATTATATAGTACATTTTATTAAATAAAATGCTAGTTAGAATGATTGATATATACAGATAGATGCAATAAACTATACAGAATAGAACAGATAAATATCCCAAAGAATTCTACATACATCACGTGTGCATATCAAAAAGACATGCAAACACATGCTTGCAATAAATGTACAGACCGTATCTATAAGTCCAGTTCCCAGACACCTGACTGGAATCCTTTTAAATATGGTTTCAAATTAGAGGCCTCGTTGAGGCCAGGTGGTGAAGCAGCCTTGAAAATCCATCTCAATTCACTTTGTAAAATGAGTTTGTTTAAATCTCCACCCCTAGGATTGTCAAGGATATGATCGAATGCCAAAAAAACACACTTTCGGGGTGCAATCTCCATGTACCATACGGCTGTGTCTCCCAAGAGGTAGAACGGGGTCTTTCTTATTTATGCAAATAATGTGTCTATATATTCTTCGCCATACCACAAGTTTGGTTTACCCCACATAATAGCATCCACATTCGCACAGCAGTAGGTGTATCACTAGAGGGGTCACAAACAGGAGGAAGGAGGTCCTGATTCCTCTATATAGATCTTTATATCACTAGAGGGGTCACCAGCAGGAGGAAGGAGGTCCTGATTCCTCTATATAGATCTTTATATCACTAGAGGGGTCACCACCAGGAGGAAGGAGGTCCTGATTCCTCTATATAGATCTTTATATCACTAGAGGGGACACCAGCAGGAGGAAGGAGGTCCTGATTCCTCTATATAGATCTTTATATCTCTAGAAGGATCACCAGCAGGAGGAAGGAGGTCCTGATTCCTCTATATAGATCTTTATATCACTAGAGGGGACACCAGCAGGAGGAAGGAGGTCCTGATTCCTCTATATAGATCTTTATATCACTAGAGGGGTCACCAGCAGGAGGAAGGAGGTCCTGATTCCTCTATATATATCTTTATATCACTAGAGGGGTCACCAGCAGGAGGAAGGAGGTCCTGATTCCTCTATATAGATCTTTATATCACTAGAGGGGTCACCAGCAGGAGGAAGGAGGTCCTGATTCCTCTATATATATCTTTATATCACTAGAGGGGTCACCAGCGGGAGGAAGGAGGTCCTGATTCCTCTATGTAGATCTTTATATCACTAGAGGGGTCACCAGCAGGAGGAAGGAGGTCCTGATTCCTCTATATAGATCTTTATATCACCAGAGGAGTCACCAGCAGGAGGAAGGAGGTCCTGATTCCTCTATATAGATCTTTATATCCCTAGAGGGGTCACCAGCAGGAGGAAGGAGGTCCTGATTCCTCTATATAGATCTTTATATCCCTAGAGGGGTCACCAGCGGGAGGAAGGAGGTCCTGATTCCTCTATATAGATCTTTATATCCCTAGAGGGGTCACCAGCGGGAGGAAGGAGGTCCTGATTCCTCTATATAGATCTTTATATCCCTAGAGGAGTCACCAGCGGGAGGAAGGAGGTCCTGATTCCTCTATATAGATCTTTATATCCCTAGAGGGGTCACCAGCGGGAGGAAGGAGGTCCTGATTCCTCTATATAGATCTTTATATCCCTAGAGGAGTCACCAGCAGGAGGAAGGAGGTCCTGATTCCTCTATATAGATCTTTATATCACTAGAGGGGTCACCAGCAGAAGGAAGGAGGTCCTGATTCCTCTATATAGATCTTTATATCCCTAGAGGGGTCACCAGCAGGAGGAAGGAGGTCCTGATTCCTCTATATAGATCTTTATATCCCTAGAGGGGTCACCAGCGGGAGGAAGGAGGTCCTGATTCCTCTATATAGATCTTTATATCCCTAGAGGGGTCACCAGCGGGAGGAAGGAGGTCCTGATTCCTCTATATAGATCTTTATATCCCTAGAGGAGTCACCAGCAGGAGGAAGGAGGTCCTGATTCCTCTATATAGATCTTTATATCCCTAGAGGGGTCACCAGCGGGAGGAAGGAGGTCCTGATTCCTCTATATAGATCTTTATATCCCTAGAGGAGTCACCAGCAGAAGGAAGGAGGTCCTGATTCCTCTATATAGATCTTTATATCACTAGAGGGGTCACCAGCAGAAGGAAGGAGGTCCTGATTCCTCTATATAGATCTTTATATCCCTAGAGGGGTCACCAGCAGAAGGAAGGAGGTCCTGATTCCTCTATATAGATCTTTATATCCCTAGAGGAGTCACCAGCAGGAGGAAGGAGGTCCTGATTCCTCTATATAGATCTTTACATCACTAGAGGGGTCACCAGCAGAAGGAAGGAGGTCCTGATTCCTCTATATAGATCTTTATATCTCTAGAGGGGTCACCAGCAGGAGGAAGGAGGTCCTGATTCCTCTATATAGATCTTTATATCCCTAGAGGAGTCACCAGCAGGAGGAAAGAGGTCCTGATTCCTCTATATAGATCTTTATATCACTAGAGGGATCACCAGCAGGAGGAAGGAGGTCCTGATTCCTCTATGTAGATCTTTATATCACTAGAGGGGTCACCAGCAGGAGGAAGGAGGTCCTGATTCCTCTATATAGATCTTTATATCACTAGAGGGGTCACCAGCAGGAGGAAGGAGGTCCTGATTCCTCTATATATATCTTTATATCACTAGAGGGGTCACCAGCAGGAGGAAGGAGGTCCTGATTCCTCTATATATATCTTTATATCACTAGAGGGGTCACCAGCAGGAGGAAGGAGGTCCTGATTCCTCTATATAGATCTTTATATCACCAGAGGAGTCACCAGCAGGAGGAAGGAGGTCCTGATCCCTCTATATAGATCTTTATATCCCTAGAGGGGTCACCAGCGGGAGGAAGGAGGTCCTGATTCCTCTATATAGATCTTTATATCCCTAGAGGGGTCACCAGCGGGAGGAAGGAGGTCCTGATTCCTCTATATAGATCTTTATATCCCTAGAGGAGTCACCAGCAGGAGGAAGGAGGTCCTGATTCCTCTATATAGATCTTTATATCCCTAGAGGGGTCACCAGCAGGAGGAAGGAGGTCCTGATTCCTCTATATAGATCTTTATATCCCTAGAGGGGTCACCAGCGGGAGGAAGGAGGTCCTGATTCCTCTATATAGATCTTTATATCCCTAGAGGGGTCACCAGCGGGAGGAAGGAGGTCCTGATTCCTCTATATAGATCTTTATATCCCTAGAGGAGTCACCAGCGGGAGGAAGGAGGTCCTGATTCCTCTATATAGATCTTTATATCCCTAGAGGGGTCACCAGCGGGAGGAAGGAGGTCCTGATTCCTCTATATAGATCTTTATATCCCTAGAGGAGTCACCAGCAGGAGGAAGGAGGTCCTGATTCCTCTATATAGATCTTTATATCACTAGAGGGGTCACCAGCAGAAGGAAGGAGGTCCTGATTCCTCTATATAGATCTTTATATCCCTAGAGGGGTCACCAGCAGGAGGAAGGAGGTCCTGATTCCTCTATATAGATCTTTATATCTCTAGAGGGGTCACCAGCAGGAGGAAGGAGGTCCTGATTCCTCTATATAGATCTTTATATCTCTAGAGGGGTCACCAGCGGGAGGAAGGAGGTCCTGATTCCTCTATATAGATCTTTATATCTCTAGAGGGGTCACCAGCGGGAGGAAGGAGGTCCCGATTCCCCTATATAGATCTTTATATCACTAGAGGGGTCACCAGCGGGAGGAAGGAGGTCCTGATTCCTCTATATAGATCTTTATATCTCTAGAGGGGTCACCAGCGGGAGGAAGGAGGTCCTGATTCCTCTATATAGATCTTTATATCTCTAGAGGGGTCACCAGCGGGAGGAAGGAGGTCCCGATTCCCCTATATAGATCTTTATATCACCAGAGGAGTCACCAGCAGGAGGAAGGAGGTCCTGATTCCTCTATATAGATCTTTATATCCCTAGAGGGGTCACCAGCGGGAGGAAGGAGGTCCTGATTCCTCTATATAGATCTTTATATCCCTAGAGGAGTCACCAGCAGGAGGAAAGAGGTCCTGATTCCTCTATATAGATCTTTATATCCCTAGAGGGGTCACCAGCAGGAGGAAGGAGGTCCTGATTCTTCTATAAAGATCTTTATATCACTAGAGGGGTCACCAGCAGGAGGAAGGAGGTCCTGATTCCTCTATATAGATCTTTATATCACTAGAGGGATCATCAGCGGGAGGACGGAGGTCCTGATTCCTCTATAAAGATCTTTATATCACTAGAGGGGTCACCAGCAGGAGGAAGGAGGTCCTGATTCCTCTATATAGATCTTTATATCACTAGAGGGATCATCAGCGGGAGGAAGGAGGTCCTGATTCCTCTATATATATCTTTATATCACTAGAGGGGTCACCAGCAGGAGGAAGGAGGTCCTGATTCCTCTATAAAGATCTTTATATCACTAGAGGGGTCACCAGCAGGAGGAAGGAGGTCCTGATTCCTCTATATAGATCTTTATATCACTAGAGGGATCACCAGCAGGAGGAAGGAGGTCCTGATTCCTCTATGTAGATCTTTATATCACTAGAGGGATCACCAGCGGGAGGAAGGAGGTCCTGATTCCTCTATATAGATCTTTATATCCCTAGAGGAGTCACCAGCAGGAGGAAGGAGGTCCTGATTCCTCTATATAGATCTTTATATCACTAGAGGGGTCACCAGCAGAAGGAAGGAGGTCCTGATTCCTCTATATAGATCTTTATATCCCTAGAGGGGTCACCAGCAGGAGGAAGGAGGTCCTGATTCCTCTATATAGATCTTTATATCTCTAGAGGGGTCACCAGCAGGAGGAAGGAGGTCCTGATTCCTCTATATAGATCTTTATATCTCTAGAGGGGTCACCAGCGGGAGGAAGGAGGTCCTGATTCCTCTATATAGATCTTTATATCTCTAGAGGGGTCACCAGCGGGAGGAAGGAGGTCCCGATTCCCCTATATAGATCTTTATATCACTAGAGGGGTCACCAGCGGGAGGAAGGAGGTCCTGATTCCTCTATATAGATCTTTATATCACTAGAGGGGTCACCAGCAGAAGGAAGGAGGTCCTGATTCCTCTATATAGATCTTTATATCACCAGAGGAGTCACCAGCAGGAGGAAGGAGGTCCTGATTCCTCTATATAGATCTTTATATCCCTAGAGGGGTCACCAGCGGGAGGAAGGAGGTCCTGATTCCTCTATATAGATCTTTATATCCCTAGAGGAGTCACCAGCAGGAGGAAAGAGGTCCTGATTCCTCTATATAGATCTTTATATCCCTAGAGGGGTCACCAGCAGGAGGAAGGAGGTCCTGATTCTTCTATAAAGATCTTTATATCACTAGAGGGGTCACCAGCAGGAGGAAGGAGGTCCTGATTCCTCTATATAGATCTTTATATCACTAGAGGGATCATCAGCGGGAGGACGGAGGTCCTGATTCCTCTATAAAGATCTTTATATCACTAGAGGGGTCACCAGCAGGAGGAAGGAGGTCCTGATTCCTCTATATAGATCTTTATATCACTAGAGGGATCATCAGCGGGAGGAAGGAGGTCCTGATTCCTCTATATATATCTTTATATCACTAGAGGGGTCACCAGCAGGAGGAAGGAGGTCCTGATTCCTCTATAAAGATCTTTATATCACTAGAGGGGTCACCAGCAGGAGGAAGGAGGTCCTGATTCCTCTATATATATCTTTATATCACTAGAGGGATCACCAGCAGGAGGAAGGAGGTCCTGATTCCTCTATGTAGATCTTTATATCACTAGAGGGGTCACCAGCGGGAGGAAGGAGGTCCTGATTCCTCTATATAGATCTTTATATCACTAGAGGGGTCACCAGCGGGAGGAAGGAGGTCCTGATTCCTCTATATATATCTTTATATCACTAGAGGGGTCACCAGCAGGAGGAAGGAGGTCCTGATTCTTCTATATAGATCTTTATATCACTAGAGGGATCACCAGCAGGAGGAAGGAGGTCCTGATTCCTCTATGTAGATCTTTATATCACTAGAGGGGTCACCAGCGGGAGGAAGGAGGTCCTGATTCCTCTATATAGATCTTTATATCACTAGAGGGGTCACCAGCGGGAGGAAGGAGGTCCTGATTCCTCTATATAGATCTTTATATCACTAGAGGGGTCACCAGCAGGAGGAAGGAGGTCCTGATTCCTCTATATAGATCTTTATATCACTAGAGGGGTCACCAGCAGGAGGAAGGAGGTCCTGATTCCTCTATATAGATCTTTATATCACTAGAGCAGTGGTGGTGAACCTCGGCACCCCAGATGTTTTAGAACTACATTTCCCATAATGCTCCTTCACTCTTCAGTGTGGTTGAGCATCATGGGAAATGTAGTTCCAAAACATCTGGAGTGCCAAGGTTCGCCATCACTGCTCTAGAGGGATCACCAGCAGGGATGAGCTTTATGATCGAGTCAGACTCAAGCCGCGTACACACGGGCGGATTGTATGGCCTACTTAGTCCGCCGAAACACATTTCAGCGGACAGTCCGCTCGTGTGTGGGCTTCAGCGGACTTTTTCAGCGTGCAGTCTGGCGTACTAAGTATTTCGGAATTTCCGTAATACTGTCCGTCATACTTTGGTTTCAGCGGACAATCCGCTCGTGAGTAGGCTAGTTCGACGGACTAAGAATGGTGCATGCTCAGAAAGGATTTACACGGCGGAAGGTTGCATTGCAGTGTATTGGACTTCCTATTTCTAGTCCCGTCGTACGTGCTGTACACGTCATCGCGCAAGCTTTCGACGGACTGTTTGTGCATCCGTGTGTGGTCAAGTCCGTTCATTCAAAAGTATGACGGACTGTCCGTCGGATTGTATGACGGACTAAGTAGGCCATACAATCCGCCCGTGTGTACGCGGCTTCATGTTCAACTCCAACATTGAGTGTTTGCGAGTTCACCGAACAGCGAATAATTTTGGGTGTTTGCGGGAAATTCCAAAGCCACGGAACACCCTTTAAAAGTCTATGGGAGAAATCAAAAGTGCTAATTTTAAAGGCTTATATGCAAGTTATTGTCATAAAAAGTGTTTGGGGACCCGGGTCCTGCCCCAGGGGACATGGATCAATGCAAAAAACAGTTTTAAAAACAGCCGTTTTTTCAGGAGCAGTGATTTTAATAATGATTAACGTGAAACAATAAAAGTGTAATATTCCTTAAAATTTCGTACCTGGGGGGTGTCTATAGTATGCCTGTGAAGGGGCGCATGTTTCAAACAGTCTGACAGCAAAATCACATTTCTAAAGGAAAAAAGTAATTTAAAACTACTCGCGGCTACAATGAATTCTCAGTCCGTAATACACATAAAAGTTCATTGATAAAAACGGCATGGAATTTCCCCACAGGGGAACCCCGAACCAAAATTAAAAAAAAATGTGTAGGGGCCCCCCTAAATTCCCTACCAGACCTGAAGGACCCTCACGCATTTTTTTTTTTCATACTAAGGGGAACCCCCGCGCCAAAATGGAAAAAAAAATGGCGTGGGGGTCCCCCTCAAAATCCATACCAGACCCTTCAGGTCTGATATGGATTTTAAGGGGAACCCCGCGCCAATTTTTTTTTTAAAAATGCCATGGAGTCCCCCCAAAAATCCATACCAGACCCTTATCCGAGCACGCAGCCTGGCAGGCCACAGCAAAAGACCTTAAAAGGCCATATGCCCTCAACATTGGGAGGGTGCTTTAGGGTAGTGGTTCCCCTCAAAACACCATGTCCCCATGTTGATGAGGAGAAGGACCTCATCCCCACAACCCTTGCCCGGTGGTTGTGGGGGTCTGCGGGTGGGGGGCTTACCGGAATCTGGAAGCCCCCTTTAACAAGGGGACCCCCAGATCCCGGGTAAACCCCCTGTGTGAATTGGTAATGGGGTACAAATGTACCCCTACCATTTCACAAAAAAGTGTTATAAGGGTTAAAAAACACAAGAGATGGTTTTTGACAAGTCCATTATTAATTTCTTATTTTTTCCGCTTCTTCTTCCATCTTCTTTCTTCTGGTCTTCCTTCGGTGTTCTTCTTCTTCCTCCACCTTCTTCTTCTCCATCTTCTTCTTCATCGCCTTCTTCTTCCTCCGCTCTTCTCGTCCCGTAACTTGCTCCGGCTTCTTCTCCACTCCGTCCGCACAATACACCTCTGAGGGAGTCTTCCACCGCGTGACGCTTCGGTTCTTCTGACACTTCTTATATAACGGAGAGTGGGGCCACCCGGGGACCCCCCCCCTCTTACGCAAGGGGACTTCCCTATGGCTTTTCCCGTGTTGCCATGGGGGCATGGTCACCTCATTTACGTAAACCACCATGATCCTGCCCCCCTCTGACAACACAGGGAAAGCCATAGGGAAGTCCTCATGCGTCAGAGGGGTTGGCGGGGGTCACCGGGTGGCCCCGCCCTCCGTTACATAATAAGTGTCAGAATAACAGAAGCGTCACACCGCGGGAAGACTCCCACTGAGGCAGATCATCCTTTAATTCGATTTCTATATCACTAGAGGCGTCCTCAGCAGGAGGACGGAGGTCCCTATTGCGCTATATCAGGCATATGCAATTAGTGGACCTCCAGCTGTTGCAGAACTACAAGTCCCATGAGGCATAGCAAGACTCTGACAGCCACAAGCATGACACCCAGAGGCCGAGGCATGATGGGACTTGTAGTTTTGCAACAGCTGGAGCTCCGCTAATTGCAGATCCCTGCTCTATATAGATCTTTATATCAGTAGAAGGGTCACCCAGGGGCGGAGTGACCATTCGGGCACTCGGGCACTGCTGAGGGCCCCATGCCACTGAGGAGCCCCATCAGGGTTGCCAGCCTCAATAACACCAGGGACAGTATGTAAAAAATCTGTGTTTTTTTTAAAAATCCCATAGCTGCCCCTCCTCTCCAGTACCTTTTCAATGTGTGTATGTGTATTCTGTGTGTGTATACTGTGTGTGTATATTGTGTGTCTGTGTGTGTGTATACTGGGTGTGTATATTGTGTGTCTGTGTGTATATACTGGGTGTGTATATTGTGTGTCTGTGTGTATATACTGGGTGTGTATATTGTGTGTCTGTGTGTATATACTGTATACTGGGTGTGTATATTGTGTGTCTGTGTGTATATACTGGGTGTGTATATTGTGTGTCTGTGTGTATATACTGGGTGTGTATATTGTGTGTCTGTGTGTATATACTGGGTGTGTATATTGTGTGTCTGTGTGGCCCCATAATCTATTGCCTGGGGGTCCCATAATCTATTGCCCGGGGGCCCCATCTCCTATTGCCCGGGGGCCCCATCTCCTATTGCCCGGGGGCCCCATCTCCTATTGCCCGGGTGCCCCATCTCCTATTGCCCGGTGGGCCCCATAATCTTCCCTATTGCCCGGGGGCCCTATGAGTTGTCACTCCGCCCCTGGGGTCACCAACAGGCGGAAGGAGGTCCTTATTCCCCTATATAGATAATAAATAAATACATAAATAAGTAAAAGGATCAGATGTATGCAGCCTATGGATTCCATTTTGGGGGAACCCTGCCTCGCATGGTCCGGTATTGGAGGGTCTCATTGGGTGATTCCCTGTGTTGCCTGGACCGGCTCTTTCTGAAAAGGTTAATGCGTGCAAATAACGAAGAATTCTGCCACCAGACTATTTTTCCAGCAGGCTAAATATGATCTGCTGCGAGCAGTTTAAAGTATTTTTGACTGTCCCTGTCATCATCAGGTTTACGGATGGTTAATTTATTCTTTACAGCGCAGTCATTGATGGCTGTTAAATCACAAATGAGAACCAATAAAGGGAGAATTGCAGTTGAAATTACACTGTTTATGCGACAGCCGAGTGTAGACTAAAAGATTCATATGCTGCCCGCAAAGTACGTTATAAATTTTAATTACCACAGTTTGTACAAATGACATGTTTGAAATGCCGTTGAGTAATGCGACCCCTGATAATGAAACTATAAAATAAATCATTAAGTTTTCGAACAAGTTTCTCTTTATTATTATTCTTGTGGCGGTTAACCTATTGGATCTCCTGGAATTCTGTTATGAAGCCGGAACAGACAGCGGGTGGCGTAAAATGCCGAGATGTCACATGGGCTATTACCGGAGATGGAGTGATGTCATTCTACAGCCAAACCGTAGACGCTACAAGAATGTCACAATGACTTTGGTTTTTATTCTTGTTATTATGATATCCATGACAACGCCAAATGTTTTTAGTTTTTTTTTTTTTTTTTTTGCTAATGCACTTTTGAATTGTATTATCAATAGTAGTTTTGTTGTTGTAATTATAGTGCTTTAGTACAACTATAATAGTTTTATATAGTTTTGTAGGGGGCCCAGCACACAGAGGGGCCCGAACAGCAGGCGGAATTAGTGTGGTCGGATGGAGGGGCAATTACAGAAAGATGCCCTGTGTGTCTCTCTGCAGCAGCTGAAAGCCTGTTTCTCTCACTCCTATCAGCTTTCAGCTCCTGCAGGGAGAGACATAGACACAAGGCATTGCTCCTGTAATTGCTTCCCCTGCACTGATCCCCCTTCCCTGTTCTATTATAAAAGGGAGATGGAGTGATGTCATTCTACAGCCAAACCATAGAAGCTATAAGAATGTCAAATGACTTTGGTTTTTATTCTTGTTATTATGATATCCATGGCAACGCCAAATGTTTTTAGTTTTTTTTTTTTTTGCTAATGCACTTTTGAATTGTATTATCAATAGTAGTTTTGTTGTTGTAATTATAGTGCTTTAGTACAACTATAATAGTTTTATACCCAAAACCAGGTTTAAAACTTCACTATAATGCAGCTTACCAGTCCTTAGATGTGGTGCCTGCATTCGTTTTCCTTTTTTTTTTTTAAGAAGTGTTAATTTTGGCATCGAATTTTGATTTAGTCTTATGCCCTGTACACACGACGGAAAATGTGCGATCGGAGCTTGTTGTCGGAAAATTCATGTGTAGGCAGGGCTGCTGATGGGGGGGGGGACCACCGATCCTCCTGTAGGGGGCCCAGCACACAGAGGGGCCCGAACAGCAGGCGGAATTAGTGTGGTCGGATGGAGGGGCAATTACAGAAAGATGCCCTGTGTGTCTCTCTGCAGCAGCTGAAAGCCTGTTTCTCTCACTCCTATCAGCTTTCAGCTCCTGCAGGGAGAGACATAGACACAAGGCATTGCTCCTGTAATTGCTTCCCCTGCACTGATCCCCCTTCCCTGTTCTATTATAAAAGGGAGATGGAGTGATTTTATTCTACAGCCAAACCGTAGACACTATAAGAATGTCACAACGACTTTGGTTTTTATTCTTGTTATTATGATATCCATGGCAACGCCAAATGTTTTTATTTTTTTTTATTTTTTTTTGCTAATACACTTTTGAATTGTATTATCAACAGTAGTTTTGTTGTTGTAATTATAGTGCTTTAGTACAACTATAATAGTTTTATACCCAAAACCAGGTTTAAAACTTCACTATAATGCAGCTTACCAGTCCTTAGATGTGGTGCCTGCATCCGTTTTCCTTTTTTTTTTTTTTTAAGAAGTGTTCATTTTGGCATCGAATTTTGATTTAGTCTTATGCCCTGTACACACGACGGAAAATGTGCGATCGGAGCTTGTTGTCGGAAAATTCATGTGTAGTCTCTCCCTTCTATCAGCTTTCAGCTCCTGCAGGGAGAGACATAGACACAAGGCATTGCTCCCGTAATTGCTTCCCCTGCACTGATCCCCCTTCCCTGTTCTATTATAAAAGGGCTCATTTACACACGGTCTCTGTTATGTTTGTGTCCACTAATAACAATTTTAGCGTATTTTTAGTGAATATATTTTTTGATATATGGGGGGCCCTGCCTGGTAGGCTGTATGGGGCCCCAAGATTTCTAACAGCAGCCCTGTGTGTAGGCTCCATCGGACAGTTTCCATCGGAAATTTCCGTGGCACAAAATTGGAGATCTGGTTCTCAAATTTTCCGACAACAAAATCCGCTTGTGTAAATTCCGATCGTGTTTGTGTACACAATTCCGACGCACAAAGTTCCACGCGTGCTCGGAATCAAGTAGAAGAGCCGCACTGGCTATTGAGCTTCATTTTTCTCGGCTTGTCGTAAGTCACCGCGTTCTTGACGTTCAGAAATTCCGACAACTTTGTGCGACCGTGTGTATGCAAGACAAGTATGAGCCAACGTCCGTCGGAAAAAATCCCATGGATTCTGCTTTCAGAATGTGCGATCGTGTGTACGCAGTGTTAGTGTTTTCACTAAAATGCCTGTAGCGCTAACCCCCGAAGGAGCTGCTGGTTGGGATCAGAGGGTTGGAAAGGAAAGTTCAGGTACTCTTAATGTCAAAGTCAAAATTGAAGAAAGTTGAAAGTTGAAGGACTTGCTTACTTTGACTGCATCCAGAGAATAGCCATTCCCAACTGGATGTTCACTCAAGTTAGACAGTCCCTCTCTCACAAGGCCTAACAGCCAACAAGGTCTGCCACAGATGTTGCTGTAGAACATACAAGATAATATCTCTACCACAGACATTGTTGTAGAACATGTAGGGAAACTAAACTTGAAGAACACTCGTGGGATACCTGGATCTTTCAGCCAGCTTGGAGATATCCACGAAACTGGATTCTCTTGGGTACTTCAGCCCTTCCAGGTTTTTACTAAGAAACTAACCTGTATGTGGTCTTCTTCTGAAGACTCCTCCCCTGGAATGCTTGAAGTTACTGGTTCTCTCCCAAACCGGAGACGGCAGCCAACCACCTCAGAATCCTCCTTTAGTTTCCTTTCCTCAGGCTAGCCAGCCCCGAAACATCAAGATCGGGTGGATCCGCATCCCAGGCCATAGCCTTCCTGGGGCCTGGCCAGGAGGACCAGGACCATGAAGTCAGTACAACATTCTGGACCGGAACCCCAAACCACGTGACGTCCGCATCTTATGTACCTTCTCCCAGAAAGGACGGCGAGAGCGCCACTCCCACTGGGCAGGCTCCGAGAGAGAGTAACTTAAGCACCTAACCAGACCATAGTTACATGCCTGCCAGAAGAGACAGCGCCCCCTGTGGCCAGGCTGAACATCTCACAGTCCAGTCAGACTGATGCTGAAGTCAAAATTTAGACAATTGTACCCAAACCAAACTGCAGTCCAGGCATAACTTTAACTTTGAAAAACACATAGCGCGTGCTCTTCAGGAGCCGCCGCTACACACTCCCCCTCCTTATTTAGACAATGTCCTCATCGTCTGGGAAAGACAGGAAAAAAGAAATCCAGAGATAACAAACTAGCTCTATCAAAAACCTTAGGCCGCGTACACACGCGGGGACTGTTCGCTCAACTTTGTCCGCTGAACAGTGTTTCGGCGGACAGTCCGCTCGTGTGTGGGCTTTCAGCGGACAGTTTCAGCGAACAGTCTGCTGAACAAAGTTTTTCGGAAATTCCAAAAAACTGTCCGCTGAAACTTCGTTTCAGCGAACAGTCCCCTCGTGTGTAGGCTTGTTCGTCAAACTAAGTTCCGCGCATGCTCAGAAAGGATTTACACGCCGAAGTTTGCATTGCAGTGTATAGGACGTCGTTTTCTAGTCCCGTCGTACGTGCCGTTCACGTCATCGCGCACGGTTTCAGCGGACTGTTCGTTCGTCGTGTGTGGGCAAGTCCGTCCATGCTAATTTTGAGCGGACTGTCCGCTGAAACTGTTTGACGGACAAAGTTGGGCGAACAGTCCCCGCGTGTGTACGCGGCCTTAGAGTACCTGAATGTTGGGGGTAGGAATGGGAAAAAGGGAAGGAAAACAATAAACTTTCCAGTATGTGTGAAGACATTGTTAAACACAGAATTATCATACAGTAAAGATTACCACCCAAGCCTGTCTATCTAAACCACCCATTCTCCGGCAGCTTGATAGATGCTCCTTGGTGAATCCTGAAAGAGAAGAAAAACATGCAAACAATACACCGTACACAGGCTATTAGAAGGCAGAATTCCATCCAATCTCAATGGATTCCTCTCCTCTAAACTTTTAAACTTTTAAAACCCTTTTTTTGTTTCTACTTATAGAACAGTGCTAATTGCGCCAACTCATGCCACCTAGTTGTAAGCGCCGCTAAGGTGCAGTCTCTTATTATAACAGGTTATGTGTCCGGTAAAGTGATCTTGACACGGCGGTTGTCTCTTCCTCTGTGTGACTGGCTCTGTCTAACTACCCCATAGTTCAGTAGTTCCAAAGGAAAATGCAAAGAGACAAAGACCAAGAGAAACTCTCCTTGCAAATTCAGAACAATTCACCGATAGAAACAGGGATCAGGCAAAGTTAAATCTTTCCCCTGTGCATCCACAGTAGTAATAAAATAAAAAGCACTGTACCTGTCCGGTCTGCAAATCACAATTTTGTCTCCATAAATGTGCCGACCATAACTCCAATGCTGTAGACATCCGATAAACCGTTCATACAGCTCCGGTGAAAAAGCCTTGACATTTGTATTGTCTGACCCTTCCACCACATTTCCACCAATACCACCAACTCCTCCCTTTCCTCCAAGCCCCTCACACCCCATTAACCAGACCAGACTATGTTTGGCGTAAATGGCCGAAGGCCTTGATTTATTAACCAAAATATGTATAAATATAACAAATATAAACTTTCAATAAATAACTTTTATTAACATGTAAACTTTTCCTTAACACTGAAACATGGGTCATTAGCATACCCAAGACCCTACTGGTCACTGCACCATATATTTGACCTCTTGACCTCCAGACGGACTCCCCTGTCTCGGAGGCTATACCCAAACCAATGCAGTGACCTACCCCTTTTACTCTTCCGGTTACCCCCTTGTAACCAGGAAGTACATCACCAACCATCCCCATGGATGGGTACAACCTAATTACCACCTGCACCACTTAACCTTCTCAACTGACCCCCCAAACAACCTGCCCACCCTGTAAACATACCCCCAGAAAAAACAAAATCCCACTAACAAAAAGGGAGGGTGGGTGGGAATCTCTTCTTCCTCCGCTCTCCAACTGCCCTGGCTTCCGCTCGGCTTCCCGGCCGAACGTTTCAGCTCCGCCCCTAACTCTAAAAACGGCGACAGTGCATTCAAAGCAACTGTCATGCCGTCCCTTCGCCTACAGCCTTTGGCTGTTGCTACGTGGACTCTCTTTTTGCGAAGTGGCTTTGGTACTTTTAAGTAGCTCCAAACATCGTCCTCGCACCATGCTTCGCGGTTCTCCTCAATAATGTTCATAATATCACTTGGGACATAGGGGAATTCCAACCCCATACTCTGTTGCCATCCGCTTATTTTTCAAAGTCTTTGAGGCCAAGATCGGTCTCGTCATAATCGGGAGATTATTTTTTTGTTTATATCACAGAATGGCGTAACAAATTAAAAGCCTTTTAAATAAAAGTTCAAAAGTACTCACGGCAACCTAGGCTCAAAATGCCAGTCATCGTCTTCGCCGGAGCCGGAACTTGTCCCTGAACTTTGTGACGACTTCCCTGTGGGCCGACAGTTTCCAGTGGCAACACCTGCAGTTTTCCGGTGCCTGTCCATGACCTCTGGGATAGTCTCCTGAGCTTCGGAGGAGGCAACATCCCTTCTTGAAATGCGGGCTCCAATAGATGATGCTGAGGCATAAACAATCGACTCCTCGCTTGCTATGTCTGTGACTAAGTTCATGTGGTAGGCCCGAGGCAATTCAGTGGGCTGCTCCACTTTAAAGGCGTACTCTCCACACCTTCTGCATCTTGCAAACGGCCGAGGGTTGGCAATCAGGCCGTCACACTTCCCACATAACACGCCGAGCCCCTCAATATCTCCTGTGGTATACAACACAAACCGTGTCAGCACGGTACCGGGCAACTGCATGCCAGTAGGCATCCAGGGTCCTGATACAGCCTGCATACCCCGAGCACGGCACATTCTCAGAATCCTTCTCTTCAATACTTCGAGAAAAACTAGACTGACTTCTTTTCTTTCTGTGATACACTCTCACGCGGTGCCACGTGCAGGAAAAGAACAACTCAGATTCCTCCCACTGATCGCTTGGGCTGGGTAACTTCGTGGGCTTTTCAGCAAGGGCTCCTCCCACACTTACGCACCTCAGTGAAAGTCAGAGTAAAGATGGCGCTGATGACGTTGTTGTAGAACATGTAGGGAAACTAAACTTGAAGACAACTCGTAGGATACCTGGATCTTTCAGCCAGCTTGGCGATATCCATAAGACCGGATTCTCTTCGGTACTTCAGCCCTTCCAGGCTCTTACTAAGAAACCAACCCGTACGTGGTCTTCTCCTGAAGAGTCCTCCCCTGGAATGCTTGAAGTTACTGGGTCTCTCCCAAACCAGAGATGGCACCCAACCGCCTCAGAATCCTCCTTTAGTTTTCTTGCCTCGGGCTAGCCAGCGCCGAGAAATCAAGATCGGGTGGATCAGCACCCCAGGCCATAGCCTTCCTGGGGACTGGTCAGGAGGACCAGGACCATGAAGTCAGTACAACATTCTGGACCGGAACCCCAAACCACGTGACGTTCGCATCTTAAATACCCTCTCCCAGAAAGCACAGCGAGAGCGCCACTCCCACTGGGCGGGCTCCGAGAGAGAGTAATTTAAGCACCTAACCAGACCATAGTTCCATGCCTGCCAGAAGAGACAGTGCCCCCTGTGGCCAGGCTGAACATCTCACAGTCCAGTCAGACTGATGCTGAAGTCTAAATTTAGACAATTGTACCCAAACCAAACTGCAGTTCAGGCATAACTTTAACTTTGAAAACGCATAGCGTGTGCTCTTCAGGAGCCGCCACTACATGCCATTTTAACTTTAGACACATTTTATTCATCTGCAAAGTATTTAGTCGACTAAAATCGAATCGGTTTAGTTAAATTGTAATGCATTATTTAAAGCGGACCATCGGAACCCTCCCCCCCTCCGGTGCCACAATTGGCACCTTTCAGGGGGGAGGGGGGTGAAGATACCTGTATAATCCAGGTATCTGCACCCACTTCCGGGAATAGCTAGCCGCAGATGCCCCGCCTCCCACCCCCATTGTGTTCCGGGAAACACACAGTTCCCAGGACACAGCAGGGACCAGTAAAGACGTGCAGCGCGACTCGCGCATGCGCAGTAGGGAACCCGGGCAGTGAAGCCACAACGCCTCACTTCCCGATTCCCTGACAGAGGATGGCGGCGGGGGCAGCTGAGAGACGAGCGATTGCTCGTCATCGGCTGCCGACATCGCTGGACCCTGGGACAGGTAAGTGTCCATTTATTAAAAGTCAGCAGCTGCAATATTTGTAGCTGCTGGCTTTTAATATTTTTGTTTAAGGTGGCACTCCTCTTTAAGGATTTCTCTAGAATTTTTAATCTCGTATACTCCTGGAGTAAAAAAAATCTAATATCAGGTTATTTTTTATGGTATTAAGGTTTGAACAAACTACACACACTCTGGACGGTCTAGGGAGGCCTTTAATGCACAGTGCTCTGAACAGTGGTCTAAGGAGGCCTGTATTGCTGCACATTGCTCTGGATGGTCTGTGGAGACCTCTAATGCACACAGAGCTCTGGGTGGTCTGAGGAGGCCTGTAATGCCCTGTACACATGGTCGGACATTCCGACTACAAAATCCGTCTGTTGACAACGCCCACTCACTGCATGTATGGGGGAGCAGCATTGTCACCCTAAAGCTGCCATTAGATGGAGCAATTTTCTTTCCTGTTACCAGTGGTGTGTTGATGGGATAATCCGGGGGTCTCCAAACTTTTGAAACAAAGGGCCAGTTTACTGCCCTTCAAACTTTAGGGGGGGCTGGACAGTGGCCAGTGGAAGTATAAAATACCCTGGCATCGGTGGGAGTAAACCATGCCATAGGCTTAGCGGTCAATGGGAGAAAAAAAATGACATAAATGGTGTCAGTGGGCGAATTAGATCCCCATCTCTTGTGTCAGTGGGAGGGATAGTACCCCATTGTTGGTGTCAGTGGGAGGAATAGTGCCCTATCTTTGGTGTCAGTGGAAGAAATGGTGCCCCAAGGGCCAGATAAAGGCAAGCAAAGGGCCACATTCGGCCCGCGGGTCGCAGTTTGAAGTAATCCCTCCTGCAGAGATGTTATGTTCTCCTCGCTGGGAGTGCAGGGAGCTGCCCTGGCCTGGAAAACACACAGCGATTATTGGCAGCATGTATACCCGCTAGCAATAATCGCATGAAAAATCCAACATACTGGTTGTACCCAAGATGATTGATCGATCAATTTTAGTGCAATCAACCTGCTCATACATGGCCACGATTCAAATCCATTATAGTCAGCTAAAGACAGGACGCATATAAGGCCTTCAACATACCCCCCCCCCCCCCGCCCATTCTTCTCATCTCCATAAAAGATCTGAATATGGCAGGACTGATAGTTTTGCCCAGCAGGGTGCACCGGTCACAAGACAGCAATGGATTTCTGGCAGGATCAACTGGTATTTTTTGCACTCATTGAACAGAAATAGCTAGACACTTTCAGTGGTGAACCTAACAGACCAAAATGGAGCAAATAAAAGAAGTTTGTTGGGGTTTACATACTCTTTATTAATATCACCATGGGTAATATGTGATGACATTTGTGCAAGAAGCATCTATGTTACCGCGGGTTTCTGTGGCGTTCCCCCAGAGGTGGATAGAGGTTCCCCGAGCAATCAACAGTTTGTGCCTCTCAAGCCGCGTACACACGGGCGGATTGTATGGCCTACTTAGTCCGTCATACAATCCGATGGACAGTCCGTCATACTTTCGAATGAATGGACTTGACCACACACGGATGCACAAACAGTCCGTTGAAAGCTTGCGCGATGACGTGTACAGCACGTACGACGGGACTAGAAATAGGAAGTCCAATACACAGCAAAGCAACCTTCCGCCGTGTAAATCCTTTCTGAGCATGCGCCATTCTTAGTCCGTCGAACTAGCCTACTGACGAGCGGATTGTCCGCTGAAACCAAAGTATGACGGACAGAATTTAGAAAAATCTGAAATACTTAGTACGCCAGACTGCACGCTGAAAAAGTCCGCTGAAGCCCACACACGAGCGGACTGTCCGCTGAAATGTGTTTCGACGGACTAAGTACGCCATACAGTCCGCCCGTGTGTACGCGGCATCAGTTATAAAGCTAGTAACACCTATTATCTTATTAGCTATCTCTATAGCACTGACCATCAATCTAAGAAGACTCTTCTCCACTGACCACCTATATACCTATACAAGAAAACTCTTCCCCACTGACCACATTTATTCCTATACAAGGAAACCCTTCTCCACTGACCTATATAAGAAGAGCCTTTTCCATTGACCTTTACACCTATATAAAAAGGCACTTTTCCAGTTGACATCTATACATCTATATAAGAGGTTTCTTCTTAACTGACCAACTATGAGCCTATCTAAGAAGACCCTTCTCTTCTGTCCATCTTTACACCTATATAGGAAGGTTCTTCTCCACTGACCACCTATATAAGAGGCCCTTCTCCACCGACCACCTATACTTCTAGGTAAGAAGACCCTTCTCCATTGACCACCCATACACTTATATAAGAATGCCCTTATAAGAAGGTTCTTCTTCACTGACCACCTATATAAGAAGTCAGTTCTCCACTGACCACCTACCATATTTATCGGCATATAACACGCACAGGCATATAACACGCACAGGCATATAACACGCACAGGCATATAACACGCACAGGCATATAACACGCACAGGCATATAACACGCGCACACTATTTGCACCCGATTGGAAAAAGTGGGTGGAAAAAGTGCGTGTTATACGCCAATAAATACAGTATATAAGAAGTTATTTCTCCACTGACCACCTATACACATATATAAGAAGTCAGTTCTCCACTGACCACCTATACACATATATAAGAAGTTAGTTCTCCACTGACCACCTATACACATATATAAGAAGTCAGTTCTCCACTGACCACCTATACACATATATAAGAAGTTAGTTCTCCACTGACCACCTATACACATATATAAGAAGTTAGTTCTCCACTGACCACCTATACACATATATAAGAAGTTAGTTCTCCACTGACCACCTATACACATATATAAGAAGTTTGTTCTCCACTGACCACCTATACACATATATAAGAAGTCAGTTCTCCACTGACCACCTATACACATATATAAGAAGTTTGTTCTCCACTGACCACCTATACACATATATAAGAAGTCAGTTCTCCACTGACCACCTATACACATATATAAGAAGTTAGTTCTCCACTGACCACCTATACACATATATAAGAAGTTAGTTGTCCACTGACCACCTATACTTCTATTTAAAAAGACCTTTCTCCACTGATTCCACCGACCACCAATATAAGGGAGAATTTCACTGACCATCAATCAAGGAGAAGTTCCTTCTTCTCTGACCATCAGCGTAAGTGGGAATGTCATTGACCACCAGTTTAAGGCAGCACTTTTCCAATCCAGTTTAAGTGGGAATTTCTTCACTGATCACCATGCAAAGGAATGCCGCAATTTAAATCATCTGCCCTCATTTTCTTGCCATCATTATTATTATTATTATTATTAGTAATTGTTTAATTTTATTATTACTTCTGAAAATAATGTTCTGGTATATACAGTAGAACATCTGTGTTATGATTCTGTGTATTTTAGGCACTGCTCTTGTTCTAGGTCTTGTTTATGTAGGCATTCAGTTGGGTTAGCTAAGATGGATCTTTATAACAAGTAACAACAAAATTGTGAAAGCTTTACCCCATACAATCTACACCAGGTTTTCCCAGCCAGGGTTCAATGGAAACCTAGGGTTCTTCCAAGGGTTGATAGGGGTTCTTTGAGCACCAAGCAAGTTCTGCCTCTCAGATAAGTTCCTACTGACACCATTGATATTTAGAGATATCTGTAAGAGGGTACATCTTCCCAATCACCACAAGTGTGAGGAGCATTCTTTCCGCTGACTATCACACTAAAGCAGTGGTCTCCAAACTGTGGCCAGGGGGCCGGAGGTGGCCCGTTGCTTGCTTTTATCTGGCCCTTGGGGCACTATTTCATTGACTGACACCAGCAACGGGGCCCGATGACACCAACGGTGTAGTATAATTCCTCCCAATGACACCAACGATGGGGCACAATTCCTACCAATGACACCGACGATGGGGCACAGTTCCTACCAATGACACCAACTATGGGCCCCAATGATGGTACACAGTTCCTACCAATGACACCAACTATGGGCCCCAATGATGGGACACAGTTCCTACCAATGACACCAACGATGGGACACAGTTCCTACCAATGACACCAACTATGGGCCCCAATTATGGGACACAGTTCCTACCAATGACACCAACTATGGGCCCCAATGATGGGACACAGTTCCTACCAATGATACCAACTATGGGCCCCAATGATGGGACACAGTTCCTACCAATGATACCAACTATGGGCCCCAATGATGGGACACAGTTCCTACCAATGACACGAATGATGGGACACAGTTCCTACCAATGACACCAATTATGGGCCCCAATGATGGGACACAGTTCCTACCAATGACACCAACTATGGGCCCCAATGATGGGACACAGTTCCTACCAATGATACCAACTATGGGCCCCAATTATGGGACACAGTTCCTACCAATGACACCAATTATTAGGACACAGTTCCTACCAATGACACCAATTAATAGGACACAGTTCCTACCAATGACACCAAATATGGGCCCCAATAATGGGACACAGTTCCTACCAATGACACCAATGATGGGACACAGTTCCTACCAATGGCACCAACTATGGGCCCCGATGATGGGACACAATTCCTACCAATGACACCAAAGCTGGGGCATTGTTTACTCCAACTGATGCTGGGACTTTTTCTATTCCCGATGTCCACAGTCTGGCCCCCCTGAAGTCTGAAGGACAGTAAACCAGCCCTTTGTTTGGAAAGTTTGGAGACCCCCTGCGCTAAAGTATCAGAGGTGTAGATATAGTCATTTTTAGCAGGGGGTTCCCTGAGACCAGAAAGTTATTTCAAGGGTTCCTCTGCGTTGAAAAGGTTGAGAAAGGCTGGTCTACACTTAAGGAAAGAGAGTTGGATTTGGTAAATTTGTATGAAATCCCTTGCATGTGTGAGAACGGTAACATAACTTGATGAGTAGGTGACTTGCTGTAGTCACACCTAACACATGCAATATGATGCAACCTTATGGAGACATAAAACATATCTGACTTATTGTTCAGGTGACGGGGAATCTGTATATGTCGTGGCATGAAGTCAGGATGTTCCTGGTAATATAGGCGAGGGCAGTTACTCGTATGTTGTTGTCTCTGTAGATCACATCAGATTAGCCACCAGGACAACATCCATGGGCCACATGCATTTATATGACATGCGCTACTTTTATGGGGTGATTCATTTCAAGGCTCTTTTGAGAATTATATACAAGTGACGGGATCAGTCCAAACTGTGGGCATGTTTGTTAGATCTGGAAAATGAAACACTTTTTTTTTTTACAAGATGTTTGTATAACTATGAACATCTGTCTCTTTCTCGGATTTCCCCTCTTCATTGATGGGGTTTATCCTGGAACACTGCAGATGGAATTAAGTTAACACTCTCCATGCCAATATTGAGACATTATTGTCGAATTTTTCCCATGATAATAGGTATGTGGCAGGCCAATTCCACGAATATAGTAAGTAAAGGTTCCATATACAGCAGGGGCGGACTGACCATTTGGCCACTCGGGGGAAACTGCCCGAGGGCCCCGGGCCACTAGGAGGCCCCATCAGGGTTGCCAGCCTCAGTAAAACCAGGGACAGTATGTAAAAATCTGTGTTTTTTTTTACATCTGTCTCTGAAATATCCCTTACCGACATCCTTTGGGTCTAAAAATCCAGATATTATAGCTGCCCCACCTCTCCAGTACCTTCTCAGCCAATAGAAACATGTCTGTGTATACTGTGTGTACATGTATGTGTATACTGTGTGTGTGTATCAGAGCCTACGTATCTGACCGGTGAGTCCACTTGGGCAGAGGGTGGTCTCCCTTACGTGTCCGACTCGCGGCCCCTGGTAGAGAAGACAGGTGGCTCAGGAGTGCGGAGGAGTATGAGAGCCTGGTAGGTGAGTCCTGATGCTGGAAGAGAAGGGTCTTCAGACAGCTAGGCGGAGAGCAGGAATGCAGGCAGCGGATACTGAGCAGGAACCGGTAAGGTAAGTCCAGGTACAGGCCGGGTTCAGCAACGTGCAGGCAACGAGGTACAAGGGAGCGCACAGGAGCAAAGGTCAAAAACGAGCCAGAGGTCAGGTGCGGGGGCGGATATCCAGGAAGGTCAGAAGAGCAAGCCGAGTCAATAGGTAATCAAGCCGGAGTTCAGGTTCAGGGAACAAGGGGAGCTGTTGGTCAGGCAGCACTGATCAATGGGTTCAGCCAGACTAAATAGGCCAGCCGGCGCCAAATAGCGCGCACGCGCGTGCGCCAATGAGCACAGGCGCATGCGAACCTGCATGCCCACGCGCCCGAACACCCACGCGCGCACCAGCACCCCCGGAAGCACACGAGTCACGCACCAACATGCGCACCAGGGTCAGCCAGCACACGCACACGCGTACCCACTGGAACGCGCACAGGAACACGAGCGCCAACGCATGCCGTCGTGAGCCAGGTTAGGTAACCTCTCTAACAGTGTGTGTGTGTGTGTTTGTGTATACTATGTGGCCCCATAATCTCTGATTGCCTGGGGGCCCCATAATCTCCTATTGCCCAGGGGCCCCATGAGTTGTCAGTCCACCCGTGATATACAGTATCTCACAAAAGGGAGTACACCCCTCACATTTTCTCACTGGCACCGAGGCAGAGACATTTTTACCTCTCATTAAAGCTGACAATTATTTTGCCTTCCTTTGGAACAACTGTGGGTTAGGATTGTGTATATGGAGGTTTTCTATTATTTTTCTTTCTATTTGTTGAACCACATGGACTTTTTCAACCTGACTAACTATGTAACTATGACATAGCGGCAGTTTTTTTCATCTCAGGTTAAGCCCCACTATTAGCGCAATGTGGCCACACCCACCATATTGTCACCCCCTACTATTCTGCGCTCTGTCCCTCCTGCATTGAAAGATACAATTAAAAGAAAACAAAAGTCATCCACAGGGTATTAAGGTAAAAGAAATGTTTGTAAATTATTACAGTAGAGGATTATTCAGCGCTAATAAAGTAGGGAAAATAATGATTGGCTCACGTGCAGATTGTAAGTTTGCCCCAATGATGGGACACAGTTCCTACCAATGACACCAACGATGGGACACAGTTCCTACCAATGACACCAACTATGGGCCCCAATGATGGGACACAGTTCCTACCAATGACACCAACTATGGGCCCCAATGATGGGACACAGTTCCTACCAATGATACCAACTATGGGCCCCAATGATGGGACACAGTTCCTACCAATGATACCAACTATGGGCCCCAATGATGGGACACAGTTCCTACCAATGATACCAACTATGGGCCCCAATGATGGGACACAGTTCCTACCAATGACACCAATTAATAGGACACAGTTCCTACCAATGACATCAGCTATGGGCCCCAATGATGGGACACAGTTCCTACCAATGACACCAATGATGGGACACAGTTCCTACCAATGACACCAACTATGGGCCCCAATGATGGGACACAATTCCTACCAATGACACCAAAGCTGGGGCATGGTTTACTCCAACTGATGCTGGGACTTTTTCTATTCCCGATGTCCACAGTCTGGCCCCCCTAAAGTCTGAAGGACAGTAAACCAGCCCTTTGTTTGGAAAGTTTGGAGACCCCCTGCGCTAAAGTATCAGAGGTGTAGATATAGTATAATATTTGATCCCCAACCAACCAACAATAATTCTGCCCCCCCACACACTGGCTCCAGTAGGTGCTCATGTGGTGCACAGATTAGTCCTGTCCATGTAGGAAGGTTCTCCTAATGACAACTCGTTATGTGTATAAAAGACACCTGTCCACAGAATCTCTTCCATTCAATCCTCACCATCATTGAACACTGAAGACCAAAGAGCTGTCCAAGAACATCAGGGAGAAGATTGAAGACCTGCACAAGGCTGGAATGGGCTACAAGACCATCAGCAAGAATCTTGGTGAGAGGAGACAACTGTTGGAGCGAATATTCACAAATGGGAGAAGTACAAAATAACCATCAATTGTCCTCAGTCTGGAGCTCCACGCAAGACTTGGCCTCATGAGGTGAGGATGGTCATGAGAAAAGTGAGGGATCCGCCCAGAACTACACGGGAGGAGCTTGTGAGTGATCTCAAGGCAGGTGGGACCACAGCCACCAAACACACCATCGGTAACACAATACACCGCCATGGATTGAAATCCTGCAGCGCCTGCAAGGTCCCCCTCCTCAAAAAGGGCTATGTACAGGAACATCTGAAGTTTGCCAATCAACATCTAAATGATTCAGAGAAGGATTGGAAGAAAGTGCTGTGGTCAGATGAGACCAAAATTGAGCTTTTATGCCGCGTACACACGACCGGCAGACTAGGTCCAACGGTCTTCCTGACAGACTTTCGGCGGCGTTCCGATGGACTTTACGAATGAACAGACTTGGCCACATGGGAATGGACTAAGTGCGTTGCGAAAGTTCGTTCTTTTTGAACGTGATGACATAAGACGGGACTAAAAAAGGAAGTTCAATAGCCAGTAGCCAATAGCTTCCCTTGCATCGTATTTGGTCTGTTGGACCAGCACACAGATGAACAGTTTTCCCGATAGGAATTGAGTCCGTCGGACAGATTTGAAACATGTTCTATTTTTAGGTCCGTCTGATTTTTTTTTTAATGAAAAACGATCGGATTAGCCCACACAAATGTCTGACGGACTGATTCCGTCGGACCTAGTCTGCCGGAAAGTCCAGTTGTGTGTACGCGGCCAGAAAGTCCAGTTGTCTGTACGCGGCCAGAAAGTCCAGTTGTGTGTACGCGGCCAGAAAGTCCAGTTGTGTGTACGCGGCCAGAAAGTCCAGTTGTCTGTACGCGGCATTAACTGGACTTAGAGTAAGAAAAATGCTGACTATGACCCTAAGAACACCAACCCTACAGTCAACCACGGAAATGGAAACATAAGGCTTTAGAACTGTTTCTCTGCTAAAGGTACAGGCCAACTTTGCCGCATTGAGGGCCCAATGGACGAGGGCCATGTATTGTAAAATCTTGGATGAGAACCTTCTTCCCTCCTCCAGAACACTGAAGATGGGTCATGGATGGGTCTTCCAGCATGACAATGACCCAAAACATACCGCCAAGGCAACAAAGGAGTGGCTCAAGAAGAAGCACGTTCGAGTCATGGAGTGGCGTAGCCAGTCTCCAGACCTTAATCCCATAGAAAATGTATGGAGGGACCTGAAACTTCAAGTTGCCAAGCGACAGCCAAGAAACCTTAAGGCTTTAGAGAAGATCTGTAAAGAAGGGTGGACCAAAATCCCTCCTGAGATGTGCGAACCTGGTCACCAACCGCAAGAAACGTCTGACCTCTGTGATCGCCAACAAGGGTTTCTCCACCAACTACCAAGTCATGTTTTGCTTGGGGATCAAATACTTATTTTACTCACTGAACTGCAACTCCATTTATAATATTTGTGTTTTTTTTCTGGATTTTTGGTTGATATTCTGTCTCTATAATATAAAATATGATATTTTATTTTTTTTACACTTTCATACTGATTATAAAGGGCGAGCACTATCATACGAATAATGAAGGCCGAACATAGTCATACAGATTAATAAGGCTGAGCACTGTCATACCGATTAGGAAAGCCTAGCACTATTATACTAATTATGAAGGTCTAGCTCTATCATACCAATTATTAAGGCCTAGCACTATCATACCGATTATGAAGGCCTAGCACTATCATACCGATTATGAAGGCCTAGCACTATCATACCGATTATGAAGGCTTAGCACTATCATACCGATTATGAAGGCCTAGCACTATCATACCGATTATGAAGGCCTAGCACTATCATACCGATTATGAAGGCCTAGCACTATCATACCGATTATGAAGGCCTAGCACTATCATACCGATTATGAAGGCCTAGCACTATCATACCGATTATGAAGGCCTAGCACTATCATACCGATTATGAAGGCTTAGCACTATTATACTGATTATGAAAGCCTAGCACTATCATACTGATTATGAAAGCCTAGCACTATTATACTGATTATGAAGGCCTAGCACTATCATACCGATTATGAAGGCCTAGCACTATCATAATGATTATGAAAGCCTAGCACTATCATACCGATTATGAAGGCTTAGCACTATTATACTGATTATGAAAGCCTAGCACTATCATACTGATTATGAAAGCCTAGCACTATTATACTGATTATGAAGGCCTAGCACTATCATACCGATTATGAAGGCCTAGCACTATCATAATGATTATGAAGGCCTAGCACTATCATACCGATTATGAAGGCCTAGCACTATCAAACTGATTATGAAGGCCTAGCACTATCAAACTGATTATGAAGGCCTAGCACTATTATACTGATTATGAAGGCCTAGCACTATTACCGTATATACTCGAGTATAGGCCGACCCGAATATAAGCCGAGGCCCCCAATTTACCCCCAAAAAACTGGAAAACTTATTGACTCGTGTATAAGCCGAGGGTGAGACATGGCTGTCCATCCCTGTGTGTCCGTCCATCCCTGTGTGTGTGTCCGTCCATCCATCCCTGTGTGTGTGTCCATCCATCCATCCATCCCTGTGTGTGTGTCCGTCCATCCATCCCTGTGTGTGTATCCATCCATCCATCCATCCCTGTGTGTGTGTGTGTGTGTGTGTGTATTCATCCATCCATCCATCCCTGTGTGTGTGTGTGTGTGTGTGTGTGTGTGTGTGTGTGTGTGTATCCATCCATCCATCCGTGTGTGTGTGTGTGTGTGTGTGTGTGTGTGTGTGTGTGTGTGTGTGTGTGTGTGTGTGTGTGTGTGTGTGTGTGTCCGTGCAGCCTTGTGTGTGTGTCCAGCCTACCTGTGTCCCAAGCCTCCGTCCCGAGCCGCCGTCGTCCCGAGCCTCCTCTGTCCCGTGCCTCCTCTGTCCCGTGCCTCCTCTGTCCCGAGCCTCCTCTGTCCCGTGCCTCCTCTGTCCCGTGCCTCCTCTGTCCCGAGCCTCCTCTGTCCCGTGCCTCCTCTGTCCCGTGCCTCCTCTGTCCCGTGCCTCCTCTGTCCCGTGCCGTGCCGATGGATCGCCGCTCCAGGATCGCCGCTCTTCTCGGCGGCCATTCTACAATTCAAAAGCCGCGCCTCCTTCTCCGCCTCCGCCTGTGATAGGCGGAACACTCAATTTCCCAGCAGCCTGTGTTCCGCCTATCACGGACATCCTCTCATACTCGTCCGTAGTATGAGAATGAACGGATGTCCGTGATAGGCGGAACACTGACTGCTGGGAAATTCAGTGTTCCGCCTATCACAGGCGGAGGCGGAGAAGGAGGCGCGGCTTTTGAATTTTAATGTCCGCCGTCTGTCTGCTCGATACGCTGATCGAGCAGTCAGACAGCGGTGACTCGAGTATAAGCCGAGGGGGCACTTTCAGCCTCAAAAAAGAGGCTGAAAATCTCGGCTTATACTCGAGTATATACGGTATACTGATTATGAAGGCCTAGCACTATTATACTGATTATGAAAGCCTAGCACCATCATACCGATTATTAAGACCTAGCACTATCATACTGATTATGAAAGCCTAGCACTATCATACCGATTATTAAGGCCTAGCACTATCATACTGATTATGAAAGCCTAGCACCATTATACTGATTATGAAAGCCTAGCACTATTATACCGATTATGAAGGCCTAGCACTATTATACTGATTATGAAGGCCTAGCACTATTATACCGATTATGAAGGCCTAGCACTATCAAACTGATTATGAAGGCCTAGCACTATCAAACTGATTATGAAGGCCTTGCACTATCAAACTGATTATGAAGGCCTTGCACTATTATACTGATTATGAAGACCTAGCACTATCATACTGTTTATGAAGGCCTAGCACTATCATACCGATTATTAAGGCCTAGCACTATCATACTGATTATGAAAGCCTAGCACTATCATACCGATTATGAAGGCCTAGCACTATCAAACTGATTATGAAGGCCTAGCACTATCAAACTGATTATGAAGGCCTAGCACTATTATACTGATTATGAAGACCTAGCACTATCATACTGTTTATGAAGGCCTAGCACTATCATACTGATTATTAAGGCCTAGCACTATCATACTGATTATGAAAGCCTAGCACTATCATACCGATTATGAAGGCCTAGCACTATCAAACTGATTATGAAGGCCTAGCACTATCAAACTGATTATGAAGGCCTAGCACTATTATACTGATTATGAAGACCTAGCACTATCATACTGTTTATGAAGGCCTAGCACTATCATACCGATTATTAAGGCCTAGCACTATCATACCGATTATGAAGGCCTAGCACTATCATACTGATTATGAAAGCCTAGCACTATCATACTGATTATGAAAGCCTAGCACTATCATACTGATTATGAAAGCCTAGCACTATCAAACTGATTATGAAGACCTAGCACTATTATACTGATTATGAAGGCCTAGCACTATTATACCGATTATGAAGGCCTAGCACTATCAAACCGATTATGAAGGCCTAGCACTATCATAATGATTATGAAAGCCTAGCACTATCATACCGATTATGAAGGCCTAGCACTATCAAACTGATTATGAAGGCCTAGCACTATCAAACTGATTATGAAGGCCTAGCACTATTATACTGATTATGAAGGCCTAGCACTATTACCGTATATACTCGAGTATAGGCCGACCCGAATATAAGCCGAGGCCCCCAATTTACCCCCAAAAAACTGGAAAACTTATTGACTCGTGTATAAGCCGAGGGTGAGACATGGCTGTCCATCCCTGTGTGTCCGTCCATCCCTGTGTGTGTGTCCGTCCATCCATCCCTGTGTGTGTGTCCATCCATCCATCCCTGTGTGTGTGTCCGTCCATCCATCCCTGTGTGTGTATCCATCCATCCATCCATCCCTGTGTGTGTGTGTGTGTGTGTGTGTGTGTGTGTGTGTGTGTGTGTGTGTGTGTGTGTGTGTGTGTGTCCGTGCAGCCTTGTGTGTGTGTCCAGCCTACCTGTGTCCCAAGCCTCCGTCCCGAGCCGCCGTCGTCCCGAGCCTCCTCTGTCCCGTGCCTCCTCTGTCCCGTGCCTCCTCTGTCCCGAGCCTCCTCTGTCCCGTGCCTCCTCTGTCCCGTGCCTCCTCTGTCCCGAGCCTCCTCTGTCCCGTGCCTCCTCTGTCCCGAGCCTCCTCTGTCCCGTGCCTCCTCTGTCCCGTGCCTCCTCTGTCCCGAGCCTCCTCTGTCCCGTGCCTCCTCTGTCCCGTGCCTCCTCTGTCCCGAGCCTCCTCTGTCCCGTGCCTCCTCTGTCCCGTGCCTCCTCTGTCCCGTGCCTCCTCTGTCCCGTGCCGTGCCGATGGATCGCCGCTCCAGGATCGCCGCTCTTCTCGGCGGCCATTCTACAATTCAAAAGCCGCGCCTCCTTCTCCGCCTCCGCCTGTGATAGGCGGAACACTCAATTTCCCAGCAGCCTGTGTTCCGCCTATCACGGACATCCTCTCATACTCGTCCGTAGTATGAGAATGAACGGATGTCCGTGATAGGCGGAACACTGACTGCTGGGAAATTCAGTGTTCCGCCTATCACAGGCGGAGGCGGAGAAGGAGGCGCGGCTTTTGAATTTTAATGTCCGCCGTCTGTCTGCTCGATACGCTGATCGAGCAGTCAGACAGCGGTGACTCGAGTATAAGCCGAGGGGGCACTTTCAGCCTCAAAAAAGAGGCTGAAAATCTCGGCTTATACTCGAGTATATACGGTATACTGATTATGAAGGCCTAGCACTATTATACTGATTATGAAAGCCTAGCACCATCATACCGATTATTAAGACCTAGCACTATCATACTGATTATGAAAGCCTAGCACTATCATACCGATTATTAAGGCCTAGCACTATCATACTGATTATGAAAGCCTAGCACCATTATACTGATTATGAAAGCCTAGCACTATTATACCGATTATGAAGGCCTAGCACTATTATACTGATTATGAAGGCCTAGCACTATTATACCGATTATGAAGGCCTAGCACTATCATAATGATTATGAAGGCCTAGCTCTATCATACCGATTATGAAGGCCTAGCACTATCAAACTGATTATGAAGGCCTAGCACTATCAAACTGATTATGAAGGCCTTGCACTATTATACTGATTATGAAGACCTAGCACTATCATACTGTTTATGAAGGCCTAGCACTATCATACCGATTATTAAGGCCTAGCACTATCATACTGATTATGAAAGCCTAGCACTATCATACCGATTATGAAGGCCTAGCACTATCAAACTGATTATGAAGGCCTAGCACTATCAAACTGATTATGAAGGCCTAGCACTATTATACTGATTATGAAGACCTAGCACTATCATACTGTTTATGAAGGCCTAGCACTATCATACTGATTATTAAGGCCTAGCACTATCATACTGATTATGAAAGCCTAGCACTATCATACCGATTATGAAGGCCTAGCACTATCAAACTGATTATGAAGGCCTAGCACTATCAAACTGATTATGAAGGCCTAGCACTATTATACTGATTATGAAGACCTAGCACTATCATACTGTTTATGAAGGCCTAGCACTATCATACCGATTATTAAGGCCTAGCACTATCATACCGATTATGAAGGCCTAGCACTATCATACTGATTATGAAAGCCTAGCACTATCATACTGATTATGAAAGCCTAGCACTATCATACTGATTATGAAAGCCTAGCACTATTATACTGATTATGAAAGCTTAGCACTATTATACCGATTATGAAGGCTTAGCACTATCATACTGATTATGAAGGTCTAGCACTATCATACCGATTATTAAGACCTAGCACTATCATACTGATTATGAAAGCCTAGCACTATCATACTGATTATGAAAGCTTAGCACTATTATACCGATTATGAAGGTCTAGCACTATCATACCGATTATTAAGACCTAGCACTATCATACTGATTATGAAAGCCTAGCACTATCATACTGATTATGAAAGCCTAGCACTATTATACTGATTATGAAAGCCTAGCACTATCATAATGATTATGAAGGTCTAGCACTATCATACCGATTATTAAGACCTAGCACTATCATACTGATTATGAAAGCCTAGCACTATCATACTGATTATGAAAGCTTAGCACTATTATACCGATTATGAAGGTCTAGCACTATCATACCGATTATTAAGACCTAGCACTATCATACTGATTATGAAAGCCTAGCACTATTATACCGATTATGAAGGCTTAGCACTATCATAATGATTATGAAGGCCTAGCACTATTATACCGATTATGAAGGCCTAGCACTATCATACCGATTATGAAAGCCTAGCACTATCATACTGATTATGAAAGCCTAGCACTATTATACCGATTATGAAGGCCTAGCACTATCATACTGATTATGAAAGCCTAGCACTATTATACCGATTATGAAGGCCTAGCACTATCATACCGATTATGAAAGCCTAGCACTATCATACCGATTATGAAAGCCTAGCACTGTTGTGCTGATGTTCTGTCAAACGGCATATATTATATTTGTAAATCACACAACATGATAATCCATACAAGATGAGAGCCTCATTTTGCTTCCGTCTTCCCATCGCTGACCCACTCCTATTAGGCTGGAGTAAGAAAATGATATGGAAAGAAAAAATAGAGTCAGCACCTTATTATCTACAATAAAACAATTTCTCCGGAGCTTCCCCACTGGCCGTTAAACACAAAGGCCACATTATCTCTGCTGTAAACCTTGATTAAAGTTTATAACAGCAATAAGCCCCTCAAAAATTCATTGTCCCCGCAGTTAATGAGACGTTTAATGGCGCTAACAAGCTATCGCTCACATATTATGGCTCGGATAACACTTCTCCCCCTGTGTCTACGGATGGCAGAGGCGGCTCTTCATCTTCTGCATGTTTGCGGCATAATTCAGACACAAATAATGGGTGATGTAGCTCATCCCTTCATTGGGTTACATTAAAGAGTACCTGTCACCACCTAATATAGCAACAAAGTTGTACTACAGTAACTATTGTATACTAGGAAGATACTAGGAAGATACAAAGAACAAGTGCAGTAACCCATCATAACCAGGTCCTACCATTTACTGGTCTATCTTTACTATGGTGAAAGTGGCTGTAATATTGCACAATTTTTTATATACCGTATTTTCCAGCGTATAAGACGACCATTTACACTTTAAAAAAAATTGCCCAAAAATCGATGGGTCGTCTTATACGGCGGGTATAAAATGCTACCCGCTGGATGCCTTTTGGATGTGCAGGCTACATAGAGTATACACCTCTGAGCCAATCACAGCGAGCGATGTATTCTATTAATGACTACAGAGCCTACTTGGATTGGAGTAACAACCGCTCCCAATCCGAGCAGGCTACATACAGTAGCCTGCTCGGGGTTGGCGTTGAGAGTCAGAGAGGCACGGGCTTATGATGTTACAGCCTCTGCCAATCCGAGCAGGCTTTGTATTCATTAAAAGAATACATCACTCGCCGTGATTGGCTTAGCGCGGTATGGCTCCAGCTCCAGCAATAAGAAGGAAATATGAAGCCTCGGAAGGCTCTTATACGGTGAGTATAACTAAAAACCTAGGTTTTCACTGTAAATTTAGGGGGTCGCCTTATACACTGGAAAATACGGTGTATTCTTCTCACATTTTATGTAGAATAAAAATAGTCATTTTATATAGATAGAAATTGCACACTTCAAGGGCCACATTAAAGTCAGATTGTCCATGTGGCGGGAGTCACTATGGGCGGGAGACTTGTGGAACCCAGCTTACCTAAGAGAGCTATGGAAACTCCTCGTCCAGCTCTTCCCCGGCCCCTCCTATGTGTAAGGCCGCGTACACACGGGCGGACTGTCTGCCCAACTAAGTCCGTCAGACAATCCGACAGACAGTCCGTCCTACTTTCGAATGAACGGACTTGACCACACACGATGAACAGACAGTCCGCTGAAAGCTTGCACGATGACGTGTACAGCACGTACGACGGGACTAGAAATACGACGTCCAATACACTGCAATGCAACCTTCGGCCATGTAAATCCTTTCTGAGCATGCGCCATACTTAGTCCGTCCAACTTGCCTACTCACGAGCGGACTGTCCGCTGAAACCAAAGTTGGACGGACAATATTACGGAAATTCCGAAAGACTTAGTCCGCCAGACTGTCCGCTGAAAAGGTCCGCTGAAGCCCACACACGAGCGGACTGTCTGCTGAAACACGTTTCAGTGGACTAAGTTGGACGGACAGTCCTCTCGTGTGTACGCGGCCTAAGTTACCCTGTGTCTATTAGGAGCACAGGGTGACAGAGAACCCCAGTCGGGTCTGCACTAATCAGACTCACCGTACAACCACAGCGGATTCAGTATTTCCTTTTACCCCTGTTATCCAGGGTCTTATATGTGTGGTTTGTGTTGAAAGAATATAGGGGCTTTTTCACGTGGGAAAGTAATATTTCTGAACAATCTCCTTCAAGAAATTATGAAGACAAAGTCCACCTTTTGTCTCAGACCATTGTTAGATGGTTTGATGTGCTATGGGGGTTGCTATGTGTTTGTTAAGTGCCTGCATTCCATTGTTCTATTGTTTCTGTCTGCCTTGGGAGCAAAGTATTATGGGATGTATATGTGGATGTGGATTAGCTGTGAGGGAAGGGGGGATTTCTCCAGCAGGCCCTCCCTCCTGATAACACAGTCTACTGCTGGAAAGTTGACCCTGTGTGTCTCGTGTTACTGGAGGAGGTAAAGTTTACCCTGCCCTGTGTCAATATGCAAAGAAGGGGGTTGCTTCCTGAGTGTATATCTGCCTGTGTTTGAATAGACAGTCTTATGTTTGTTTTCCACCTTGGGTGGGCTAAGGGATCTTGGATCGTACTGGTACCGAACAAAGGAAGCTTAAACAGCGGACAGACTCTTCTTGAGTATGAGGTCCGTGACATTTGGTGGCAGTGGTGGGATTGTGCTCCCTAGCTGTGAACATGTCCAAACCACCCTTGGAATCCAAGGTCTGGATAGCAGGAGAGGAGAGGTACAGATACCAGCCACCGTGGAAGAGGAATTTGAAAGGAGGTTGTGAGAGATGCGGATACAGCACAGGGGACCAGTGTCAATGCGGGTCCTGCTGGGATGGTATAATTCTGTTCACTTACAACTCTGGAAGAAATCACTAGTTCGGGAGCAGCACCACCAGGGAAAAATTCTCCCCTCCATCCATGTATGATACTGGTCGCATTATGAAGTGTGAGTGCTGTTGGGAAAACAATCGAACCAGGAGTGGACAGCTGAGTTAAGCAGGCTGATCCAGGCAGAGATGCGGTTGGATGAGAGCTATAGAGCCCTCCACTGGTGTGTAGCCCAAGTGTGCCCGTGGACAGTGGACGGCAGCCCCACAGAAAGCTTTGACTATGTCAACCTGGGGCTGTTGTACTGAAGGCTGATCAATGACCCTGGCTTTGGGAGTGATCTGAAGTGGCGTTTGGAGGAAATCATGGAGTACGGAGAATGAAGACCAAATGGCACGGACCCTCGTACTCAAGAAGAGCATAAGCGTTCTTTGTCCGGTACCATCATGGTCCAAGACCCCCTAGCCCACCCAGTCCCTTGTCGAGACATAGTGTAGGGTGAAAAGCAAACATAAGACTATTCAAACACAGGCATAAAGAGATATACACTCAGAGGACAATCCCCCTGATTTGCATAATGACACAGGGTGGGGAAAACTTTACCTCCTTCGGTAACATGAGACACACAGGTGTATTCAACTTTCCAGCAGTAGACTGTCTTATCAAGAGGGAGGGGCTGCTGGAGGAATCCCCCCTCCCCTCTCACAGCTAATCCACATCCACATATACATCCCATAATACTTTGCTCCCAAGGCAGACAGACACAATAGAACAATGGAATACAGGCACTTAACAAACACATAGCAACCCCCATACAACCTCAAACCATCTAGCAATGGTCTGAGAAGAAAGGTGGACTTTATCTTCATATTTTCTTGAGGGAGATTGTTCAGAAATATTACTGTCCCAAGTGAAAGAGCCCCTTCATGCTTTCAACGCAAACCACACATATAGAACCCTGGATAACAGTGGTAAAAGGAAATGCTGAGTCCGGTGTGGTGGTACAGTGAGTCTGATTAGTGCAGACCCACCTTGGGTTCTTGGTCACCCTGTGCCCCTAATACACATAGGGTCACTTACGCATAGGAGGGGCTGGGGGAGCTAGACAAGGAGTTTCCTGAGCTCTCTAAGGTAAGCTGGGTTCCACAAGCCCCCCGCCCAAAGTCACTCCTAACAAAGCCCAGATTTAGATTTATTCCAAGGTGATGTAGTCAGGTTTGCTAGTGCAGCGCACCCCCTGAGAGCCGCTGCTGAACTTAGTCCTTTTACTCTGGTTAGTGCACGACAGTACAGGTCCTTCTCAAAAAATTAGCATATTGTGATAAAGTTCATTATTTTCTGTAATGTACTGATAAACATTAGACTTTCATATATTTTAGATTCATTACACACAACTGAAGTAGTTCAAGCCTTTTCTTGTTTTAATATTGATGATTTTGGCATACAGCTCCTGAAAACCCCAAAATCCTATCTCAAAAAATTAGCATATTTCATCCGACCAATAAAAGAAAAGTGTTTTTAATACAAAAAAAGTCAACCTTCAAATAATTATGTTCAGTTATGCACTCAATACTTGGTCGGGAATCCTTTTGCAGAAATGACTGCTTCAATGCGGAGGATGGAGGCAACCAGCCTGTGGCACTGCTGAGGTGTTATGGAGGCCCAGGATGCTTCGATAGCGGCCTTAAGCTTATCCAGAGTGTTGGGTCTTGCGTCTCTCAACTTTCTCTTCCCAATATCCCACAGATTCTCTATGGGGTTCAGGTCAGGAGAGTTGGCAGGCCAATTGAGCACAGTAATACCATGGTCAGTAAACCATTTACCAGTGGTTTTGGCACTGTGAGCAGGTGCCAGGTCGTGCTGAAAAATGAAATCTTCATCTCCATAAAGCTTTTCAGCAGATGGAAGCATGAAGTGCTCCAAAATCTCCTGATAGCTAGCTGCATTGACCCTGCCCTTGATAAAACACAGAGGACCAACACCAGCAGCTGACATGGCACCCCAGACCATCACTGACTGTGGGTACTTGACACTGGACCTCAGGCATTTTGGCATTTCCCTCTCCCCTGTCTTCCTCCAGACTCTGGCACCTTGATTTCCGAATGACATGCAAAATTTGCTTTCATCCGAAAAAAGTACTTTGGACCACTGAGCAACAGTCCAGTGCTGCGTCTCTGTAGCCCAGGTCAGGCGCTTCTGCCGCTGTTTCTGGTTCAAAAGTGGCTTGACCTGGGGAATGCGGCACCTGTAGCCCATTTCCTGCACACGCCTGTTCATGGTGGCTCTGAATGATTCTACTCCAGACTCAGTCCACTGCTTCCGCAGGTCCTCCAAAGTCTGGAATCGGTCCTTCTCCACAATCTTCTTCAGGGTCCGGTCACCTCTTCTCGTTGTGCAGCGTTTTCTGCCACACTTTTTCCTTCCCACAGACTTCCCACTGAGGTGCCTTGATACAGCACTCTGGGAACAGCCTATTCGTTCAGAAATTTCTTTCTGTGTCTTACCCTCTTGCTTGAGGGTGTCAATGATGGCCTTCTGGACAGCAGTCAGGTCGGCAGTCTTACCCATGATTGCGGTTTTGAATAATGAACCAGGCTGGGAGTTTTTAAAAGCCTCAGGAATCTTTTGCAGGTGTTTAGAGTTAATTAGTTGATTCAGATGATTAGGTTAATAGCTTGTTTAGAGAACCTTTTCATGATATGCTAATTTTTTGAAATAGGAATTTTGGGTTTTCATGAGCTGTATGCCAAAATCATCAATATTAAAACAAGAAAAGGCTTGAACTACTTCAGTTGTGTGTAATGAATCTAAAATATATGAAAGTCTAATGTTTATCAGTACATTACAGAAAATAATGAACTTTATCACAATATGCTAATTTTTTGAGAAGGACCTGTATTTACTTCACCTTTCCATTGACTCAAAGGAACAGTCTAGGGGCATGTTTTAGGTTTTATTAGAACTTAGAACTTGGGTTGAGATGAGGGGCGTATAGGATACCCCGAAACTGAAGAACTGGATATCTTGAAGACTATTTAACTATCTTGCTGAACTGAGAAAAGGACATTCCGACCACAAAATCCGTTGGATTTTTTCAGACACATGGTCGCACAAAGTTGTCGGAAAATCTGATCGTTAGGAATGAGGTGACGTTCGTAACTTATGACGGGACTACATAGAGGCCAGTAGCCAATAGCTTTCATCTCCAATTTTTTTCTGAGCATGCGTGGCACTTTGTGCATCGGAAATTCTCTCCACACGTTCGAAAAAAGTCTGATCGGATTTTGTTGTCGGAGAATTTTAAATCCAGCTCTCAAACTTTTTCCGTTGGAAATTCTGACACATGAGCCCACACACGATCAGATTTTTCGACAACATAATCTGACTTTTTCCGAATTTCCAACCGTGTGTATGGGGCATAACCCATACTGTATCCATCAGGCTCTTCTCAGTGAGGGAGAAGCAGGCTCACACCACCATAGGACAGCTGGACACTCTTTCCCCAACTACCTGGCTCTCTCCACTGAGCTTCTCCAGACCCAACTTGATTTTAGGACTGCAAGCTTCCGAATAGGCCGCCCAGTTAAGCCTAGCTGGGACTTCAATGTTTTTCTGATGGCTCCTTCTAGTGTTCTGCCTATGGCTAGAGCTCTCCCTGAACAGAGGTCTCCTCAAGCAGGACAGGACCCAGGAACTCCCTCTGCCTGCCTCAGACTTCAAACTATTTCTGGGCTCTCTCACCACCTACTGGGCATGCCTCCCAATAGATTGGTTGGAATCCTATAAATATTCAGGCTGCTTTCTCTATTCTTCCTCCCACTAGATATCCATAATTCTCTAGAATACAGGGAAAAGCAATCAAATCAGCAGCCTGTTAGACACTCAGCAGACCTAAATAATCAACTGCTGCTCCACTAATTCCAGAGCTTAATACATTTATGTAACAGCATATACTACTCTAGGAGGGTGCTACACTAATGCTAACAAATGTTATTCCCTGTTGGGAAGCTTTGCTCCTTACCTGTGACACAAGAAGGTTAAATTAAGTGCCTGCAATGCTGAGCTGCGGTGCTGCACAGTCAAAAGTGGGTCAGTTAGGGTCTTTACTCACAAGTCCCCAGGACTGCTGCCTCCTTCCAGCTTCCTCCGGGCAAGGTCCAGTGAGACTCTACCTCTTCAAATTCTGCATTCAGTTCTAGATTATTCCCATGTCACCAGCCCTACCACAACCGAGACCTTGCAGAACAGCAATTCAGTCCATAGGATGCCTCAGAGGCAAGCAGCCTCCTGAGGCTTTCCGGAAACTTCCCTGTTGGGAAATAGAACAGTCTCACCAGGGCTGCAGACTATTTACCACCTCCCATTCCACCTTTTGGTCACACCACCCCAGGGATTGGCCAAGGCTTGAAAAATATTCAGACTAGTTATTTTAATTTTCCACCCTAAACTCTTGAAACTTCTTCCAGAGACAAGGGGAAACAATCAAACTCCCAGCCCGTGAAACCCTAAGCAGACCAGAGCAAGTGATCACTGTTCCCTTGATTGCAAAAGGAACCAAAAGCTAAATTTACCTAGCAGAGGAAAAAGCACAGGTGCCAATCTGAGTATAGTATGTGTAGCACTACCCCCCAAGGAGTTGCTGGTTAGATTTTGGCTTACTGTTACCTTCTGCTCTCCTCATTTCACGTCTAGGGGTGTCACGTGGTAGATGGCCCAGTAACTCGAGAGACTGACAATAGATCCACGTGAATGAATTTTATTTGCAAAACATAGACAATGAGCAGTCTCTTAAATTGGGATAAGAGGGTTGGAAAGGAGGTTCAGGTACTCTTAATGTCAAAGTCAAAATGTTGAAGAACTTGCTTACTTTGACTGCATCCAGAGAATAGCCATTCGCAACTGGATGTTCACTCAAGTTGGACAGTCCCTCTCTCACAAGGTCTAGTGGTCAACAAGGTGCGTACTGAGGAACAAGTCTCTGCCACAGACGTTGTTGTAGAACACGTAGAGAAACTAAACTTAAAGAACACTCGTAAGATACCTGGATCTTTCAGCCAGATTGGCGGTATCCTCTTGGGTACTTCAGCCCTTCCAGGCTCTTACTAAGAAACCAACCCGCACATGGTGTTCTTCTGAAGAGTCCTCCCCTGGAATGCTTGAAGTCACTGGGTCTCTCCCAAACCGGAGACGGCACCCAACCACCTCAGAATCCTCCTTTAGTTTTCTTGCCTCGGACTAGCCAGCCCCAAGACATCAAAATCGGGTGGATCCGCACCCCAGGCCATAGCCTTCCTGGGTGCTGGTCAGGATGACCAGGACCATGAAGTCAGTACATCATTCTGGACCGGAACCCTGAACCACGTGACGTCCGCATCTTAAATACCCTCTCACAGAAAGCACAGCGAGAACGCCACTCCTACTGGGCGGGCTCTGAGACAGAGTAACTTAAGCACCTAACCAGACCATAGTTCCATGCCTGCCAGAAGAGACAACGCCCCCTGTGGCCAGGCTGAACATCTCACAGTCCAGTCAGACTGATGCCTAAGTCTAATTTAGACAATTGTACCCAAACCAAACTGCAGTTCAGGCATAACTTTAACTTTGAAAAAACGCATAGCGCGTGCTCTTCAGGAGCCGCCGCTACATAAGTTAATGAGTTTAATACACATGTAGACTAAAGGTGCTCACAAAGGTAAAATGTCAGTAGGCGCAGAGCACAAAGTGCATATGGCATCTGCGGGAAGGGTACATTCGAATGGCTTCTGCGGTGGGTACGCGGGCCTGCGGAGCCCGGAACTCACAGGGAGCCAGAGATGATGCCACTTGCGGGAAGGGGTAAGGGGATAGGCAACACGTTTACGGAGCATGCGCTCCTTCTTCAGGCCTAGATGCAGTCATTTTCGATAAGGGCCTTATATACAATAGAACCGCTGCTGCTGGGTCTAAGAGTCCAGCGGTTTTCATGTACACATACCATGCTGACCATGATGGTGAATACTAACGGGCACCCTTCGCGCAGATGCCGTATGCACTTTGTGCTCTATGCCTACTGACATTTTACCTTTGTGAGTACCCTTATTCTACGTGTGTCTTAAACTCACTAACTTACTACACTCAGATTGGTCCTGGTGCTTTTTCCTTAGCTGCTTCTTGCTTTTCACTGGGCTGCCTCTCGAGGTGTTTTGGCATGGACCCCATGGACTTTATTACAGACTCTATTACAGTCCTGTCATGCCTCAGTAATTACCCCTATCATCCCTACTCCCCATGATGCACGTCATAATTGTGTGCTTATACTAGGCTTGATGCAAGTGCCAAATCATCTAACCACATCATTAACCTAGAATCCTACTCTAGGAGGGTGCTACAGAACGTTGGCACTGAGGAAGTTGCATATTTTAGTTACAAAACACGTCTTTGGTGTTAATCAATTAATTGAATACGATGACTTTGACCCATTCCTAAACATCCACACTATGGGTGCCTCTGCCATTCAAAAAGTCTGCAAGGCTTATTTCTCCTCTCAAAACCAGCCGACCAACCCCCTGATGTGCCGTATGAGGACCAAGGACTGGGTTTCTCAAGGCATCAAGAGTGACCTACCTTTTAGAGACCAATTTTTTGGAAGATTGTGCCCACCAAACCTCTCCTCTTTTTTTCAAGGGGGCCTTTTGGAGTCATGCTCCCTTCTTTATTTGTACACCCTTGAGGGCCACCACCCCATAATCACATGACTATTGATGCTTCCTTTGTTTTCCTGGTATATTGTATTATTACTTCTAGTAAAAAGGTAGGAGGGGGGTTGTGGGACTTTACATGAGGCAATGAATGGGTAGATTCATGCGCCTCCATCCCTATTGTTTTACAACATCAATAGAGGGAAAAGGTTGTGACTTTAAATGAAGCACAGCTAAGAAATAAAAATTGTAAAATCACATGACGATGGATTCCAGAAGAATGTGCATTGATTAAAAGAATAACATGATAAGATAAAGAACATCTTAAAGAGGGAGTAAACCCTGATGGGTGTTACTTCCTCTTTCATTCCCTGCAAAGTTAAAGCATAATGGACTACTATGCATTGCATCGCATCGCATCGCATAGTAGCCCATTATGTGTCACTTACCTGACACAGGAGCCAGCGAAGTCACCGCTGTCCCCTGTAGTCCGGCGCATTCATCTTCTCGGTGGGTCTCGCTGCTCCGCCGCTGTCATTCGGTGAAGCCGTGATGGCGTCACTCCCACACATGCGCACGGGAACCGCCACTCGCGGCATATCGCTGTTGACCGCAGCTGTCTACGGTGCCTGTCTTTTGGCAAATATCTCCTAAACCGTGTAGGTTTAGGAGATATTTCTTGGACCTACAGGTAAGCCTTAATCTAGGCTTACCTGTAGGTCAAAGTTGGTTGTAAGAGTTTACAACCACTTTAACAATTTATTATGCATGGTAATAACATAATTCCCAACCAATCTAGGGATAATAGATACTTTGGTATATAGTAGTACAATTGTAAGGGTTCATGGTCAACATAATTCTATTCATAATCATAATAAAAGAACCGTAAAAATGTCATAGCATTTGTAATGTGGAATCTCAGAATCGTGTGATTATATGGTGTAGCATAAGGCAAGGATTTACGCGTTTCGTGGAGTCTAGCCACTCATCAGGAGAAGTTACAAACGCAGAGATCTATAATAGAAAAGGGAAATTGCAAAAAAACAAAAACAAATGCTGGACATAGGGAAAGAAAGAATGAAGGTAAGATGAAGTATTACCAAGCGCTCATATATTTACGTGTAAAATGGATATATAATAGTATGATTTATTTTAACAGCTGGGGGCGCCATAGAGGAACATACGTTCCCACGGGGAGCTGAGGTCGCCAAGCGGCGGCCAGGTAGGTGGCCAAGGAGATAATGTGAAGAGCATGGATGATGTAGGGAACTCCTGTTGATGGTGGAAGGTGTCTGCCAATTCCAGTGGGCGTGCTGTAAAAAAAGTATGTAACTATGTTAGTGTAAAAAGCTAAACTGAGGAAGTTGCGTATTTTAGTTACAAAACACGTCTTTGGCATTAAGTAATTCATTGAAAACGATGACTTTGACCCATTCCTAAACATCAACACGTCACTATGGGTGCCTCCGCCATTTCAAAAAGTCTGCCAGACTTTTTTCTCCTCTCAAAACCAGACGACCAACCCCCCCGATGTCCCATATGAGGACCTAGGATTGGGTTTCTCAAGGCATCAAGAGTGACTTACCTTTTGGAGACCAATTTTTCAGAAGATTGTACCCACCAAACGTCTCCTTTTTTTTTTTTTTTACAGGGAAAAAGGGAGGATGCCCCAAGGAATAGTACGGGCAAGGAACCAACACAGGTCCATCCTGCGTTGGTTCCTTGCCCATACTATCCCTTGGGGAATCCTCCTTTTTCCAATTATTTCTTTGGGATGTGGTGAGGAACTTCAGGATTAGCTTATAGATAGTTTCTCTTCCAAATATTTTCTTATTCTTTTTTTCAAGGGGAACTTTTGGAGTCATGCTTCCTTCTTTTTTGTACACCTTTGAGGGCCACCACCCCATAATCACATGACTATTGTTGCTTCCTTTGTTTTCCTGTTATATTGTATTGTTACTTCTAGTGCAAGGACACGGAAAGTTTGCATACACTTTATTTTACAGACACCAAAAAAAAAAAAAAAAAAGCGCAGATCAAAAGCAGTAAAATAATTTCATGTTTCGCCCCCAAACCCCTCAGAGAAGGCTAAACCACGGCATTGGCAGACCGTGCCGTTGCCTTTTTTTTTTAAAGCGCCGTCAGCTACAGTGAAAAAAAAAAAAAGCCTCTTCATTCAGATCTTTGCAGGTGTCTGTCTGAGCGTGGGCTCATTTAGACGTGGACCTGAATAATTCAGAAGCACGAGAGTAATATTGCCGTATCAATAACCCTGTGTTATCAGTCTCTGGCCCTGAGCGTGACACTGATGCAGTCCATCCCTATTTTCTCCCATGAATAATTTAAGGCTGAATTGCTCCCCGTGTAGGACGGCCCTGCTGGGTTTTGCTGGGAAATTAATTTTCCCCGGTAAACGAGCGACAGGAAATCAATTAATCGCGTATTATTCTATAAGGAGACAAAGTAACAGAAACATAGGGATAGACTGCAGCCATAGATCAGCAAATGCTTTTATTGGCAGAGTGCTTCTCACCAATGTGAGTTCAGCCAGGGTAGACGCAATTTATGTCCCTAGAATGTATTAGTGTTCAGAGGCGAGCAGGGGGATTATGGGAAGGAAAATCGACCAATCAAAGATGTGATATGTTATGGTTGCAGACTGTTCTGGTGCACCATCAGACATTTTGTCTGCTCAACTGGGATAGGTGCAACCAAGGCGGCATATGAGTTTCATACAGCGCCTTGAAAAAGTATTCATACCCCTTGACATTTTCCAAATTTTTGTCGTTTTACAACTGAAAAACGTAAATGTATTTTATTGGGATTTTATGTGATAGACCAACACAAAGTGGCACATAATTGTGAAGTGGAAGGAAAATGATAAATGGTTTTCAAAATGTTTTACAATTAAATATCTGAAAAGTGTAGCCGTGCATTTGTATGGCGCCCCCCTTTACTCTGATACCCCCTAACTAACATCTAGTGGATCCAATTGCCTTCAGAAGTTAGTAATTAAAGTCCACCTGTGTGTTATTTAATCTCAGTATAAATACAGCTGTCCTGTGAAGCCCTCAGAGGTTTGTTATGCCGCGTACACACGTAGCGGACTATCCGGCGGACTTAGGCCGCGTACACACGGGCGGACTGTCTGCCCCAACTAAGTCCGTCAGACAATCCGACAGACAGTCCGTCCTACTTTCGAATGAACGGACTTGACCACACACGATGAACAGACAGTCCGCCGAAAGCTTGCACGATGACGTGTACAGCACGTACGACGGGACTAGAAATACGACGCCCAATACACTGCAATGCAACCTTTCGCCGGGTAAATCCTTTCTGAGCATGCGCCATACTTAGTCCGTCGAACTTGCCTACTCACGAGCGGACTGTCCGCTGAAACCAAAGTTGGACGGACTGTATTACGGAAATTCCGAAAGACTTAGTCCGCCAGACTGTCCGCTGAAAAGGTCCGCTGAAGCCCACACACGAGCGGACTGTCCGCTGAAACACGTTTCAGCGGACCAAGTCCGTCAGACAGTCCGCCCGTGTGTACGCGGCCTAAGTCTGGCGGACTTCCCGCCGGACTGTCCGCCAGACTGTCCGCCGGACTTTCCGAACGGGCTACTTGCCCACACACGGCACTTTTTCAGCGGACTAATATGGCGTACTAAGTCCGCCGGACTATCCGCCGTACTTTTGAAATGAACGGACTCGCCCACACACGCAGAGGAAAGTCCGCTCATTTTGAGAGCGTCTCCAGGTAGGTGGGGCCCGCGAAGGAAACGTCGCTGGCCCCGCCACCCGGTATGGACTTAAAGGGGAACCCCAACGCCGAAAAAATCGGCGTGGGGGTCCCCCCCAGGTCCACATCAGACCCTTGTCCGAGCACACTACCCGACCGGCCAGGAAAGGGGGTGGGGACGAGCGAGCGCCCCCCCCCCCTCCTGAGCCGTACCAGGCCGCGTGCCCTCAACATGGGGGGTGCCTTGGGGAAGGGGGGGCCGTGCGGCCTCCGCTAGTAAAAGAGCTAGAAGAAGATAGCGGAGGAGTCCGGCGAGAAGACCCCCGAAGACGGAAGACCCCCGGAGCTGTGCAATAAACTATTTTAACCCTTGTGTGTTTTTTTACTTTTTTTTACAGGTGGCTGGGTAGGGGTACATTGTACCCCATACTCATTCACAAAGGGTGGGGGGCCGGTATCCGGGGGCCCCCTTATTAAAGATCGGAATCCCGGATTCCGATAAGCCCGCCGCCCGCAGACCCCGACAACCAACGGCCAGGGTTGTCGGGAAGAGGCCCTTGTCCTCATCAACATGGGGACAAGGTGCTTTGGGGTGGGGGAGCCTGGTACGGCTCAGGAGGGGGGAGGGCGCTCGCTCGTCCCCCCCCCTTTCCTGGCCGGCCGGGTAGCATGCTCGGACAAGGGTCTGGTGTGGATCTGGGGGGGACCCCCATGCCGATTTTTTTCGGCTTTGGGGTTCCCCTTTAAGGTGGCGGGGCCAGCGACATCTCCTTCGCAGGCCCCGCCTACCTGGAGACGCGCTCAAAATGAGCGGACTTTTCCCCGGGCGGGAAAAGTCCATTCATTTCAAAAGTACGGCGGACTGGCATACGCACGGCCAGATTGTCCGCCGAAATGCAAGTCCGGCGGGAAGATTGGAGTGCAAAACTACTTTCTAAGTCCGCCGTACTTTCGGGTCAAAAAAGTCCGCCGGAGGCTACACACGGGGGGATTGTCCGGCGGACTTGAGTTTGCCGGACTTTTCCACCCGATTGTTTGATTGTGTGTACGCGGCATTAGAGAACCTTAGTGAACAAACAGCATCATGAAGGCCAAGGAACACACCAGATAGGTCAGGGATAAAGTTGTGGAGAAGTATAAAGCAGGGTTAGGTTATAATAAAATCTCCCAAGCTTTGAACATCTCACAGAGCTCTGTTCAATCCATCATTGGAAAATGGAAAGAGTATGACACAACTGCAAACCTACTCAGACATGGCCGTCCCCCTAAACTGACCGGGCCGGGCAAGGAGAGCATTCATCAGAGAAGCAGCCAAGAGGCCCATGGTAATTCTGGAGGAGTTGCAGAGATCCACAGCTCAGGGGGAGAATCTGTCCACAGGACAACTATTAGTCGTCTCTCCACAAATCTGCCCTTTATGGAAGAGTGACAAGAAGAAAGACATTGGAGAAAGAAAGTCATAAGAAGTCCTGTTTGTAGTTTGTGAGAAGCCATGTGGGGGAGGGGGCAGCAAACATGTGGAAGAAGGTGATCTGGTCAGAGGAGACCAAAATTCAACTTTCTGGCCTAAACGCAAAACGCTATGTGTGGGGGAAACTAACACCGCCCATCCCCCTGAACACACCATCCCCACCGTGAGACATGGTGGTGGCAGCATCATGTGGTGGGGATGGTTTTCTTCAGCAGGGACAGGGAAGCTGGTCAGAGTTGATGGGAAGATGGATGGAAACAAATACAGGACAATCTTAGAAGAAAACCCGTTAGAGTCGGCAAAAGACTTGAGACCGGGGGCGGAGGTTCCCCTTCCAGCAGGACAACGACCCGAAACATCCAGCCAGAGCTACAATGGAATGGTTTACATCAAAGCATATTCATGTGTTAGAATGGCCCAGTCACAGTCCAGACCTAAATCCCAGTGAGAATCTGTGGCCAGACCTGAAAATTGCTGATCACAGACGCTCTCCATCCAATCCGACAGAGCTGGAGATATTCTACAAAGAAGAAGAATGGACAGAAATGTCCTCTCTAGATGGGCAAAGCTGGTAGAGACACCCCCAAAAAGACTTGTAGAGAAAGGGGGTTCTACAAAGTATTGACTCCGGGGGGCGCCATACAAATGCCCCTCCCCCCCACACTTTTCACATATTTGTATCATTTATCATTTTCCTTCCACTTCACAATTATGTGACACTTTGTGTTGGTCCATCACATAAAATCCCAATAAAATACATTTACGTTTTGGTTGTAACGTGACAAGATGTGGAAAATTCCAAGGGGTGTGAATACTTTTTCAAGGCACTCTATGTATTGTTTAGCTGTAAATTGGCGTTATTTGTTGTGACGGTTTCGTGAAAGTGGAACTTTCAAAAATAGACCTTTGTAATTAGTAGTGCTGGACGGAGTATAGAGTGAACCTTTCACATACTTGGTCAAGGCCGAGTTTAGGAGAGGGCTTCCTAATAAAGTATTCAATTCCTAATACTGCCCAATACCGATAAACCAAAAAATCAATCCGCTCAGTCGCCTTAATAAATATACAAAAATGAAAATAGAAATGGATTGCAAGTGTAGCGCACCCCCCCCCCCCCTAAGGAGCCGCAAGTAGAAAGGGATCCCCCACCCTGCACAGCCAGGCACACCGCATCTTCACAGCACACTTGGGCCAGAGAACAGTCCAGTGCTTTGTTTTTATGTTTTATTGAGGGGAATAAACTTGGATAGGGATATTATGGGATGGTCACTTGACTTTAGTAGTTGAACTCTTGGAACACAACTATATACCGTCTGTATATACACTTCTCCTCCTTCGCCTCTTGATTGCAGCACTACAACTCCCAGCACCAGCTGGCACTATCTGGATAATCTGACAAAAGGCTCGCTCAGATAGGTAGTAAAAGCCCTTTGCAGGCAGGGACCGCGGCCCCCTTGTTTGTGCAGTAATGTCCTAGTGCCCAGCTGTCCTCCTGTGGCTTCTGATCCCAGCACCACCTCTTCAGACAGTGCCAATCCACCTGGCTGCAGCTGCCCCTTTATCCAGCCCTCCTGGCTAAACTTCCACAGTCCTCCCAGACTGACTCTGCATCCATCCCAGACTGCTCTAGTCTAGTCAGTGGGAGGAATAGTGCCCCATCATTGGTGTCAGTGGGGGGAATAGTGCCCCATCATTGGTGTCAGTGGGAGGAATAGTGCCCCATCATTGGTGTCAGTGGGGGGAATAGTGCCCCATCATTGGTGTCAGTGGGGGGAATAGTGCCCCATCATTGGTGTCAGTGGCAGGAATAGTGCCCCATCATTGGTGTCAGTGGGGGGAATAGTGTCCCATCATTGGTGTCAGTGGGAGGGATAGTGTCCCATCATTGGTGTCAGTGGGGGGAATAGTGCCCCATCATTGGTGTCAGTGGCAGGAATAGTGTCCCATCATTGGTGTCAGTGGGAGGAATAGTGCCCCATCATTGGTGTCAGTGGGAGGAATAGTGTCCCATCATTGGTGTCAGTGGGAGGAATAGTGCCACATCATTGGTATCAGTGGGATGAATAGTGCCCCATCATTGGTGTCAGTGGGGAGGAATAGTGCCTCATCATTGGTGTCAGTGGGGAGGAATAGTGTCCCATCATTGGTATCAGTGGGAGGAATAGTGCCCCATCATTGGTGTCAGTGGGGAGGAATAGTGTCCCATCATTGGTGTCAGTGGGGAGGAATAGTGCCCCATCATTGGTATCAGTGGGAGGAATAGTGCCCCATCATTGGTGTCAGTGGCAGGAATAGTGTCCCATCATTGGTGTCAGTGGGGGGAATAGTGCCCCATCATTGGTATCAGTGGGGGGAATAGTGTCCCATCATTGGTATCAGTGGGGGGAATAGTGCCCCATCATTGGTGTCAGTGGCAGGAATAGTGTCCCATCATTGGTGTCAGTGGCAGGAATAGTGTCCCATCATTGGTGTCAGTGGGGAGAAATAGTGCCCCATCATTGGTGTCAGTGAGAGGAATAGTGTCCCATCATTGGTGTCAGTGGGAGGAATAGTGCCCCATCATTGGTGTCAGTGGGAGGAATAGTGCCCCATCATTGGTGTCAGTGGGAGGAATAGTGTCCCATCATTGGTGTCAGTGGGAGGAATAGTGCCCCATCATTGGTGTCAGTGGGAGGAATAGTGCCCCATCATTGGTGTCAGTAGGAGGAATAGTGTCCCATCATTGGTATCAGTGGGAGGAATAGTGCCCCATCATTGGTGTCAGTGGGGGGAATAGTGCCCCATCATTGGTGTCAGTGGGAGGAATAGTGCCCCATCATTGGTGTCAGTGGGAGGAATAGTGCCCCATCATTGGTGTCAGTGGGAGGAATAGTGTCCCATCATTGGTATCAGTGGGGGGAATAGTGCCCCATCATTGGTATCAGTGGGGAGAATAGTGCCCCATCATTGGTGTCAGTGGGAGGAATAGTGCCCCATCATTGGTGTCAGTGGGAGGAATAGTGTCCCATCATTGGTGTCAGTGGGAGGAATAGTGCCCCATCATTGGTAAGAGCGATGCTCCAATAGCTGGATAAAGACAAGCAAAGGGCCACATCCTCCCTGGAGGCCGCAGTTTGGTAACGTAGAACATAATCTCCAGCGGTTTTGATAGTGAAATTTTCATTCCTTATGCAGCCGGTTTTAGGAGAATTCCGTCTTTCTGTGCCGCTGGACTTTGGACAACATTGGATTAAACGATTCAGGGAATATAAACTGCTCTCCTCGGCCGCGGCCCAGCTTGCTTACCCCAAAAATGGCCCCGTCTGTCGGAGAATAGGACAAAGCACGATAATGCTTTTATTTGCATGACTTTGTGCCTCACAGATACAAGGTGTCATTATTCAGGGGGATTTGCCGGAATGGCTTTTCACTCTGATAATGAAATGGGGCCGTTAGCGAATGTTCATGTCACGTTATTATAGACAAATGCCATAAACTTGCCTAAGCACTTCATTTGATGCTCTCTCTCGGAAAATCCCATTATTCACAATAACTAATAAACAGCAACATTATAAAACAGTGTGAAATCATTACTCTTAACGCGCGCGTATTTCTTCATTCTGAGCGAGAACGATATCACTCATTACCAGATCGCAATATGTTCCCTGTTAGCGTTCGGATAAATACACTTATTTGTCAAGAAGCCTAAAGAGCCTCGTGATTTAGACGATCGGAAAGAACTGTCTGTGTTGCTCAATGCAACCAATGCGTTTCAGCTTTATATTTTCTAATATGCCCTGGAAACATATCGGGGATAGATAGAGTTGGGCCAAACAACCCCCCCACCGGTTCAGTTTGTGCCAGAACTCTCCAACATCTCAAAAGTTCAGACCCAAACTCTGCACCCTATTAAAGTTTATGGGATCCTGTCGGGGCTGGCTTAACCCTTCCTTCTCTGGGCTGGCCGCTCAGCTGTCGGCTAATTGCCAGCTCCCATCTCTCTCCACAGTTACCAGCTGTTCCTGATGATGCTCATCTGACCTGCCAACTTAAAGCTGTCCAGCTCACTTCATCTCTGCCTTCGCCTTGGTCACATCACAAGAAACCATCTCCTGTGGTTCTGTTTAAAGACTGGCTTGCTGACATCCCTTCTGGCTCCTTATCCTTCTTGCTGTTGCTCTACTTGGATCCCTGACTTCTGGCCTGGCTGATTACCCGATGTGGTTATTGAACTCTGGACTGGCTGATTACCCGATGTGGTTATTGAACTCTGGACTGGCTGACTACTTGATCCGGTTACTGGGCTTTGACTACGCTTTTTCTATTTACCTTTTTATTTTTATTTAATAAACAAGTGTAATTTAATTGTACTTCTGTCTCAGTCGGATTCATGGAGAGCACAGTGGTGTAGTGGGTAGCACTCTTGCCTAGCATTAAAAAGGGTCACTGGTTCGAGTCCCAACCACGACACTACCTGCTGGAGTTTGCATGTTCTCCCTGTGCCTGCGTGGGTTTCCTCCGGGTACTCCGGTTTCCTCCCACACTCCAAAGACATGCTGGTAGGTAAATTGGCTTCTGTCCAAAATTGGCCCTGGTATATGAATATGAGTTGGGGACCTTAAATTGTGGGCTCCTTGAAGGTAGGGCCTGATGTGATGGCGCGATGTATGTGTGGAGCGCTGCGCAAATTAACAGTGGTATATGGGTACCTTAATTAAATAGGGATAATTGTAGACACTCACTCAGGTTAAGCTAGATGGACTAGTGTCTTTATTCAACCTTACTAACTATGTAACTATGGTTTCTGACAGATCCAAACTTGAAAAATCAGAAGTCCCTATTTTGAAGGCTTATATGGACGTTATTGGCCATAAAAAGGGGTATGGAGGTCCGGGTACTGCCCTGGGGGACATGTGCCAATAAAAGGTTAACCAAAAAAGCGAACAAAATAAAATACGTTGAAGTAATATATAGTACAGCCATTCACAACCAGGGTTCCGTGGAACCATAGGGTTCCTCCAGAGATGGCTAGGGATTCCTTGAGCTGTGGCTGACTTACCTCCTGTTTAATAGTTCCTACATAGATCTGAGCCAATGCCACTTGGAGGAGCCAGTGGTATGCCAAAGTACGGGGCATCGTTCCCACTGACCCCCAATTAATGGGTTTTATCAGGGTTCTCCTGGGCTAAAAAAGCTTGAGAAAGGCTGATATAGTGTGTAAGTCTGATATAATAAGGTAATGCAGTAGTGACACCTACAACAAAGTCTCTGTGAAGTGAACAGGTGACTAGAAGTAACTTTTTAGGATATAGTCTCTCTAAGGATGGTAGATATATCAAGCTCTGCGGTGATACAAATCTGAAGGGAGGGGAAGAATTCTCTGAGTTCTCAGCCGCCGCCAAGAGAAAGTGATGAAACCCTCTGTGGTGCGAGGTCCAGAAGAAATAAACACTCTTACCAGAAGATGTGGACCTCCTATCATAGCGAGGTCATATATACGCCAGCAGATATAGCCCTCTGCAAGGGTCTAAGATGGATCCTGGACCAAGAGGTGTAAATGAGCCACGAACGTCCTCCTCAGTCACAGGCCGCCAGCCGCCCACTTTCTTCCAAAAACATCAATCTCCCAAAATAAGCGTGGAGCAGGTAAAGAACAATAATAAAAGCTCCAATGGTGTGTTATCGTTTTTTAAAACACTGCTCATTTATTGTAAAAAGTTATTCGTAAAAATGTACAAAGGCGGCATAAAAAGCACTTGCCGGCAATAAAATATCAAACGAACGCCGGCACTTCCTGGGGGGTCACGGGAGGCGTGATGACGCGGCGCCCCAGGAAGACGCCACGTAGGACGAAACATAGAATGCATTAAGGTGAAAAAAACACAAGGGTTTACAACCCTTTTAAGGGGGGCAGGAATGACTGGCTATATAGTAGCCCTGCTGGTATGATGAGGGCTCTGAAGGCTAGGCTAGTAACGGCCGAAACAGAAACCGGGGCACCCAGAGGCAGTTGGGGCATGGGAGTAATTCCCCTGGGAAAACTGGGTGGGCCCAATTCCTCCTCGTTTTGAAAGGATCTACCTTGTCTGGCCATGGGCTGAGAAGACAGAGAGTGTGCGGTGTTTGTGCCCCCTGGGAGTGGTAGACCCAGGGGTGCACTTGGGTGTGGGACCCCACGGTGTGAAAAGGCACATGGTCACTGCACCTCTTTGGGCTAGGCCTTCTGGCTACAGTAAGTCCGGGGCAATTTTTGTTACCACGGCTCAGAGCCTAGCCAGTGCGCATTGCATTGACGCTTTTTATTTATTTAATTAATTTTTCTCCTCTTGTTTGTCTCCTTTCACTTTTGTGCGTGTTTTTTCTTCACTGGGTGGAGGGTGTGAGTCCTCAGGCTTGCCCTGAAGTCTAGAGGGAGGATGTGTGGCCATTAGGTTCCTTCCTCCCCTGAACCCGGGGGGGGCTCTCTCTTCAGGAGAAACCATTGACCTAGTACTTGGTGGTTGGCTTCAGCTGAAGGAGAAGGGATCTCACCTCTCCAGGAGCACACATGCAGGCTGTAAACTGTCTCTTCGGCTGGGAAGCCACAGGTGCTGGCTATTACCACTAGCAACAGACGAAAAACAAGCTCTGGACTGCAGCACTCTTCAGAAGGCCACTTTCTTCTATTGGAAAATCACATCACAGCTCAACAAACACAGCGAAAAAGGAAAAATTGCTGACGTTTCGCACTAGCTGTAGTGTATGAATAAGCACTACAGCTAGTGCGAAACGTCAGCAATTTTTCCTTTTTCGCTGTGTTTGTTGAGCTGTGATGTGATTTTCCAATAAAAGAAAGTGGCCTTTTGAAGAGTGCTGCAGTCCAGAGCTTGTTTTTCGTCTGTTGCTGGTCGGCTTCAGCTGGCTAGGAGGAGAGGGGTCCGCCAAGCCTTTTGGCTAGGCAGACCAAGTTCGTAACCTTGTACCTGTCGGGTGCCTTGCGCCCAGGGGCTTCAGTGAAAGATTCTGCCCATTCTGGGGGGTGGACAAAAGCACATCCTTGGGTGCACTTTTTTGTGTGTGTTCACATGCACGTTTTTTGTACATTTAAAATTTTTTGTTTAGTTTTCAGCACCACCGTGGATTCAAAAACCGCTTTAGCGGTTCTTCCTCTCTGAGGCGGATTTTTCTGGCGTTTGCTACAGTTTTTCGAGGTCCTACCGGTAGCTGTGGCAGAGTTCAGGGCCTATAGTTCTAATCTACTTTAGAGCTAACCAAGCAACATGACCTAAGGATCTGACCTGGAGGATTCGCTGAAAAGTGTGTAGCTGCCCCCGCACTCGACCCTCCACATCAATGTTCCCCCTCACACTTGCCCCTCCATGGTGATGGTCTCTCCTCCCTGCACTCGCCCCTCAACAGTCACTGTACCCCATGCACTCGCCCCACGATGGTGACGGTCTCACCCCCCGCACTCACCCCTCCACAGTGATTGTTCCCTCCCCCCGCGCCCCTCCATGGTGATGATCTTTCCCCCCTGCACTCGCCCCTCCACCATCACTGTTCCCCCCCCAGCACTCGCCCCTCCACAGTCACTATTTCCCCCCAGCACTCGCCCCTCCACAGTCACTGTTCCCCCCCAGCACTCGCCCCTCCACAGTCACTGTTCCCCCCCCAGCACTCGCCCCTCCACAGTCACTGTTTCCCCCCAGCACTCGCCCCTCCACAGTCACTGTTCCCCCCCAGCACTCGCCCCTCCACAGTCACTGTTTCCCCCCAGCACTCGCCCCTCCACAGTCACTGTTCCCCCCCAGCACTCGCCCCTCCACAGTCACTGTTCCCCCCCCAGCACTCGCCCCTCCACAGTCACTGTTTCCCCCCAGCACTCGCCCCTCCACAGTCACTGTTCCCCCCCAGCACTCGCCCCTCCACAGTCACTGTTCCCCCCCAGCACTCGCCCCTCCACAGTCACTGTTTCCCCCCAGCACTCGCCCCTCCACAGTCACTGTTCCCCCCCAGCACTCGCCCCTCCACAGTCACTGTTCCCCCCCAGCACTCGCCCCTCCACAGTCACTGTTTCCCCCAGCACTCGCCCCTCCACAGTCACTGTTCCCCCCCAGCACTCGCCCCTCCACAGTCACTGTTCCCCCCAGCACTCACCCCTCCATGGTGATGATCTCTCCCCCCCGCACTCGCCCCTCCACAGTCACTGTTCCCCCCCAGCACTCGCCCCTCCACAGTCACTGTTCCCCCCCAGCACTCGCCCCTCCACAGTCACTGTTCCCCCCAGCACTCACCCCTCCATGGTGATGATCTCTCCCCCCGCACTTGCCCCTCCACAGTGATTGTCCCCTCCCCCTGCACTCGCCCCTCCATGGTGACGGACCCCCACCCCTCGCACTCGCCCCTCCATGGTAATGGTCTCCGCTCCCCACACTTACCCCTTTGCGGCTTCGTCGGCTTCTCCTCCCGGCATGCTCGATCCACCCCCTGTCCTGATTGGCCGGGAGGAGAAGTCGGTTAACAATAGTGGATATTAATTTGCTATTGTCACAAGTGGGTGGGCTCAGGGCGCAGTGCTTTTTCAACCTTTTTCGGCCTCCGGCTCTAATCATGTGGCTTGACAAAAAAAAAATCAAAAAAAAAAAACCTCATACAAAAGCATGAGTCCGGCACCCTGCAGCCCCTAATAGACAGGCCGTCATTGGTTAGCATCCAAGAATCAGGTTGAGAAAGATCTCCTTTCCATTGTTTGATTTTACCCATCCAAGAATGTATATTATATACAACCAAATATACGATTGTACTAATAGCCAATGGGTGCTGGATGGGGGACATCCATCCATCCGCATTCCTCTTGTACCAAATTGTTATGTAACTGTAATCTCTGCCTTCATTTTGTTAAGCGCTGAGCAAACTGTTGGCGCTATATAAATCCTTCCTGTATATTAATAATAATAATAGAGGAATGTATTGATCTATCTGGGAGCAATCAATTTTTTTTTAGGAGTTTTAATGCAACATTAAAATTTGTGTGTATTTTTAAAATATTTCTACAAGTTTCGTCTTAAGTACCCTTATGCCGGCCACACACACGGTTCGAATTTTTCGAAAGAATTTTCTTTCGAAAATTTGTATCTAAGAATTTTCGTTACGGAATTTCACAAAACCATTAGTGGGGGCTTGCAGCAACAGCCGATTTTCGTGCCGGAAATCAAATTTGAGAAGTCGGACATGTTGGAAAATTTTTTTGAAGAACGAACGATTTTTCTAATCAATGATGGGAGAATCGTGCGAGAAATGTAATAATAATATTAATCAAAAAAAAATAAAAAATTACGGGGATAAAAGAAGATTCCCGGGTGACAAAAATTCTTTTCTGTAGCAACATGAGGTGAAAATGAAGGCTTGGTCGGCTGAATTTTCGAAAATCAATGGTGGCGCCATCGGATCACAAAAAAATAAAAAAAAAATTAAAAAAAATAATGAACTTTCTGATTTTGAAAAGAAAATTTGTTCGAAATTCGACCCCGTGTATGGCCTGCATAAAAGTCAACCAATCTTTTGTATCCTTTACATTTTTGGTGCATTACAAATTGGATGTGCCGCCCATTATCAACAGCCCACTTTCTGGCATTACTAATACAAAGGCAAAAGCAGAAATAAATTGGAATATATATATATATATATATATATATATATATATATATATATATAGATATAGATATAGATATAGATATAGATATAGATATATATATATATATATATATATAGATAGATATAGATATAGATATATATTTATATATATATATATATATATATATATATATGTATATATATATATATATATATATATATATATATATATATATATATATATTACAGTGCTGTATATTTTCTACATAATTCCTTTAGTTAGTTTTAACAGTAAATTTGTAACAATCTGCTTTGATAATTCATTTATGTGGCCAGTTATCTCCCCGTGTGACTTGATTGCGCACTCTTTGTGAAATGATGCTTATAAAAATTCTTACAGCCGAGGTTTATTGCTGCTCACGAAGGAAAAAATGTGTCATATCTTCATTTTCAGTACTGCAATATATGTACTTCAAAGTATACAGCAAACTACAGCTTTGATTTGGTGCTTTGAAATAGTGTGAACAATAGTGATGGACGAACTTCCGACGGGACGTTTCGCGAACGCGAAACGCGAACGGACACAAACGTTCGCGAAAACGACCGTTCGCCGCGGGCTCCATTGACTTCAATGGGAGGCGAATTTCGCAAACCTTTAGGTCGAATTTGCGGCCACGGGGTAATTATTAGGGGGTAGCACGTAGTCCCACCACCTGGACAATAGCATAATACATGTATGAGGTGAATTTGGGATCGATAACTACAAGCATTTTTTTTTTATTTGGGAAATTGTTCTGACAATTCAGGACTATGGAGCTAATGAAGGCAATGGAGGAGAGGGAAGGTCAGGGACCAGGGTAGGCAAACAAGAGGGTGCAGGAGATACAGAGCACTGACAGCAGCACCGTAATACAGAGCACTGACATCAGCACCGTGACATACAGCGCTGACAGCAGCTCCGTGACATACAGCGCTGACAGCAGCTCCGTGACATACAGCGCTGACAGCAGCTCCGTGACATACAGCGCTGACAGCAGCTCCGTGACATACAGCGCTGACAGCAGCTCCGTGACATACAGCGCTGACAGCAGCACCGTGACATACAGCGCTGACAGCAGCTCCGTGACATACAGCGCTGACAGCAGCTCCGTGACATACAGCGCTGACAGCAGCTCCGTGACATACAGCACTGACAGCAGCTCCGTGACATACAGCGCTGACAGCAGCTCCGTGACATACAGCGCTGACAGCAGCACCGTGACATACAGCGCTGACAGCAGCTCCGTGACATACAGCGCTGACAGCAGCTCCGTGACATACAGCGCTGACAGCAGCTCCGTGACATACAGCGCTGACAGCAGCTCCGTGACATACAGCGCTGACAGCAGCTCCGTGACATACAGCGCTGACAGCAGCTCCGTGACATACAGCGCTGACAGCAGCTCCGTGACATACAGCGCTGACAGCAGCTCCGTGACATACAGCGCTGACAGCAGCTCCGTGACATACAGCGCTGACAGCAGCTCCGTGACATACAGCGCTGACAGCAGCACCGTAAGCAGCCCCAGGAGGAAGTCAGCACAGCACAGGGATGGTGTGATCCCCTCATAATAAGAACCCCCAGGAGGAAGTCAGCACAGCACAGGGATGGTGGGAGCCCCTCATAATAAGAACACCCAGGAGGAAGTCAGCACAGCACAGGGATGGTGGGAACCCCTCATAATAAGCAGCCCCAGTAGAAATATGACACCGCTCAACCTCTTCAAAGAGGAGGGTAGGGGCATATAGTACGGTGTGCTTTTTTGGGTCAGGGAAGTGAGCCAAATGAATTAAGAAGGTCTGTGTGCTTGATTCCAAAAATTGTTTATAGACATATACATGGTCTACTGATCACATGTGTTGAATTCCTCCGAGATCCATGCCTCATTCATTTTTAGAAATGTGAGGTAGTTAACACTGTGGTGAGCTAGGCGAGTACGCTTATCGGTCACAATCCCCCCTGCTGCGCTGAACGTCCTTTCGGACAGGACACTGGATGAGGGGCAAGCCAACAGTTCGATTGCAAATTGGGCAAGCTCTGGCCAGAGGTCAAGCCTGCCCACCCAGTAGTCTAGGGGTTCATCACTCCTCAGAGCGTCCACATCGGCCGTTAACCCAATGTAGTCGGACACCTGACGGTCTAGGCGTTCCCTGATGCTGGATCCGGATGACACCTGTCGATGGGTCGGCTGAAAGAATGACCTCATATCCGAAGTCACCAACACATCTTCAAACCGGCCTCTTCTTGCAGGCGCTGTTGGATTGGTACCCGCAAATCCTTCTCTGGGAGTGGGAATTGCTCCTCTGCCAGCGCACGCAAAAGCAGAATGCAGCATTTCTCGAAGCAAGGCCTGGAAGTGCTGCATTCTGACAGCCCTCTGCGACGGCGGTAACATTTCCGCCATTTTGTGTTTGTACCGGGGGTCTAAGTACGTTGCCACCCAGTACTGGTCCTTGACCCTCATGCTTTTTATACGGGGGTCCCTATTAAAACACTGGAGCATGAAGGCCCCCATTTGCACTAAAGTGGAAGCGGTGTGGTGGCCTGGCTCCTGCTCATCATCCAGGATAATGTCGTCCTCTTCATTCTCCTCTCCCCATCCTCGCACAACAGGGATCCCAGAAAGGTTTAAAGCATGCTCTTCTTGCTCCTGCTCATCCGCCCCGGCACCATCCTCCTCTGACTCCTCATCAGACTCCTGTTGTTGACTTGTCTCAGATAGAGTAGCCCCCCCTGGGAATTCATCCAGCATTGCGACTTCCTCATCTTCCCGCTCCTGCTCCTCCACAGCCTGATCAATGACACGACGCAATGCACGCTCCAGAAAGAAGGCATAAGGTACCATGTCACTGATGGCGCCATGGCTGCGACTGACCAGTTTGGTGATCTCCTCAAATGGCCGCAGAAGTCTGCATGTGTCGCGCATGAGCAGCCACTGGCGCGGTGAAAAAAAACCCAGCTCCCCAGAACCGTTTCTTTCGCAGAGTTCATACAGGTAGACGTTAACTGCACGTTTCTGCTGGAGCAGCCTATCAAGCATATAGAAGGTTGAGTTCCATCGCGTCGGGCAATCGCAAATAAGACGTCTGACCGGCAGATGGTGTCGCCGCTGAATGTCAGCAAGGCGAGCCATGGCCGTGTAAGATCTTCTGAAATGGGCCGAGATTTTCCTTGCCTGCCGCAAGATGTCCTGGACCCCAGGGTATTTGACAAGGAATCGCTGCACGACCAAGTTTAAGACGTGTGCCATGCACGGCACGTGCGTGATTTTGCCCTGTTTCAATGCGCTAAGCAGATTGGCACCGTTGTCACACACCACTTTACCAACTGTCAAATTGAGCGGTGTTAGCCACTCATCTGCCTGTGAACGCAAAGCTGAAAGGAGTGCCGGGCCAGTGTGGCTCTTTGCTTCCAGGCACAACAGACGCAGCACGGCATGGCAACGTCTCACCTGGCATGTGGAATAGGTTCTGGGGAGCTTGGGCGGTGCAGTGGAAGAGACGCTAGCAGCGGAAAAGGAGGAGGCAGCTGAGGAGGAGAGGGAGGAGGATGGAGTAGGAGGAGGAGAAGAAGAGTCAGGCCTGCATGCAATCCGTGGCGGTAAAACCAAATCTACACGGGTGCCACGGGTTACATGCTTGACGGCCGTCAGAAGGTTCACCCAGTGGGCAGTAAAACTGATATACCTTCCCTGCCCGTGTTTGCTAGACCACGTGTCTGTGGTCAGATGTATCTTGGCACCGACACTGTGTGCCAGAGATACATTCACTTGCCGCTGAACATGGCCATATAGCTCTGGGATGCCCTTCTCTGAGAAATACTTCCTTCCTGGGACCTTCCATTGTGGTGTTCCAATGGCCACAAATTTGCGAAAGGCCTCCGAGTCCACCAGTTTATATGGCAGTAGTTGGCGGGCTATGAGTTCTGACAAGCCAGCCGCCAACCGTTGGGCAAGAGGGTTATCCGGCGTCATCATTTTTTTACGCTCAAACATTAGGCCCACGGAAGCCTGCCTTTTTGCAGAAAAATGTGAGCTTGGCGTGATGGAAGGTGGAGTGGAGGACAATTGTGAGGAGAGAGGAGAAGGAGAAGTAGAAGACGAGGCTGGACGGTGAGAGCCTGCAGTGTGGCTTTGTGTGTTCCGTTGCTCCCACTGGGCTCGGTGATGGCTGCTCATGTGCCTTCTTAAGGCGGTCGTCCCTAGGTGAGTATTGGGCTTACCGCGACTAACGCGTTGACTGCAAAGATTGCAGATGGCAACGCTATTGTCAGCAGCGGACACGTTAAAAAAAGCCCACACTGCGGAGCCATGTGCCGGTGTCCTGGGAGCGCCAGATGTGACCGTACATGGTCGATGACTCGCTCCTGATACATTTGCAGTCTGCTTTGTCCCTGCTGTGCAATGTAAGTCATTGCTGCTTCTCCTCCCTATCTGCTGGTCCATATCTCCCTCTGAACTCCCCTCCTCTTCCTCTCTTGTGGGCACCCACGTGACATCACTAGACACGTCATCATCAACGTCACCTTCCCCACCGCTATAAGTAGAGTAGGCAGCAACACCGGGGACCAACCTCCTCCTTGGGCTGATCTGGGTACTGGCGTCAGACTGCTGAGTAGCGCTTGTTGCTACCTCCTCTTCCTGATCCAATACCAAGAGTGGCTGCGCATCAGAAATGTCCTCTTGATATGGATCGGAAAATAATTCCAGTGACTCAAGCGGAAGGTATGTGGTGGTGGTGGTGGTGGTCGTGTTGTTGGTGGTAGTGTCTTTGGGGGTGCACATAGCAGAGAGTGAAGAAGAGGGTGCAGATCGAGAGGATGAGGAGGGTGCAGAAGAGTAAGGCTGAGCGAGCCACTCAACCAAGTCTGGTGCATCCTTTAAAGTAATTGAACGCACCTTCTGCAACTTCCCACTTTGGCTCAAGCCTGTTGCTCCTGCCCTACCCCTACCACCCCTGCGGAAGGGCCTGCCTCTTCCTCTGCATGTCATTTTTTAAATGACCCTGTGACAAAACTCTTAGTCCCTATACCGCTGAAGGACTGCTGCAGTATAGGTGAGCGGTCAGCAGTGGTGCACGTCAACCCTATCTATTGTGGACCGATAGCGGTCCTTACAGAACAGCAGACTGTACCGCACTCAAGCCTATGTACCGTAGCACCCTATACCAAGTTACCAGTCCTTATAAGAACTTTTGTGGACCAAGCAGGTTGTGTATTAGTGTTTAGCAGACTGTACGTCAGTCCCTATACCGCTGAAGGACTGCTGCAGTATAGGGCAGCGGTCAGCAGTGGTGCACGTCAACCCTATCTATTGTGGACCGATAGCGGTCCTTACAGAACAGCAGACTGTACCGCACTCAAGCCTATGTACCGTAGCACCCTATACCAAGTTACCAGTCCTTATAAGAACTTTTGTGGAACAAGCAGGTTGTGTGTTAGTGATTAGCAGACTGTACGTCAGTCCCTATACCGCTGAAGGACTGCTGCAGTATAGGTGAGCGGTCAGCAGTGGTGCACGTCAACCCTATCTATTGTGGACCGATAGCGGTCCTTACAGAACAGCAGACTGTACCGCACTCAAGCCTATGTACCGTAGCACCCTATACCAAGTTACCAGTCCTTATAAGAACTTTTGTGGACCAAGCAGGTTGTGTATTAGTGTTTAGCAGACTGTACGTCAGTCCCTATACCGCTGAAGGACTGCTGCAGTATAGGGCAGCGGTCAGCAGTGGTGCACGTCAACCCTATCTATTGTGGACCGATAGCGGTCCTTACAGAACAGCAGACTGTACCGCACTCAAGCCTATGTACCGTAGCACCCTATACCAAGTTACCAGTCCTTATAAGAACTTTTGTGGACCAAGCAGGTTGTGTATTAGTGTTTAGCAGACTGTACGTCAGTCCCTATACCGCTGAAGGACTGCTGCAGTATAGGGCAGCGGTCAGCAGTGGTGCACGTCAACCCTATCTATTGTGGACCGATAGCGGTCCTTACAGAACAGCAGACTGTACCGCACTCAAGCCTATGTACCGTAGCACCCTATACCAAGTTACCAGTCCTTATAAGAACTTTTGTGGAACAAGCAGGTTGTGTGTTAGTGATTAGCAGACTGTACGTCAGTCCCTATACCGCTGAAGGACTGCTGCAGTATAGGTGAGCGGTCAGCAGTGGTGCACGTCAACCCTATCTATTGTGGACCGATAGCGGTCCTTACAGAACAGCAGACTGTACCGCACTCAAGCCTATGTACCGTAGCACCCTATACCAAGTTACCAGTCCTTATAAGAACTTTTGTGGACCAAGCAGGTTGTGTATTAGTGTTTAGCAGACTGTACGTCAGTCCCTATACCGCTGAAGGACTGCTGCAGTATAGGGCAGCGGTCAGCAGTGGTGCACGTCAACCCTATCTATTGTGGACCGATAGCGGTCCTTACAGAACAGCAGACTGTACCGCACTCAAGCCTATGTACCGTAGCACCCTATACCAAGTTACCAGTCCTTATAAGAACTTTTGTGGACCAAGCAGGTTGTGTGTTAGTGTTTAGCAGACTGTACGTCAGTCCCTATACCGCTGAAGGACTGCTGCAGTATAGGGCAGCGGTCAGCAGTGGTGCACGTCAACCCTATCTATTGTGGACCGATAGCGGTCCTTACAGAACAGCAGACTGTACCGCACTCAAGCCTATGTACCGTAGCACCCTATACCAAGTTACCAGTCCTTATAAGAACTTTTGTGGACCAAGCAGGTTGTGTATTAGTGTTTAGCAGACTGTACGTCAGTCCCTATACCGCTGAAGGACTGCTGCAGTATAGGGCAGCGGTCAGCAGTGGTGCACGTCAACCCTATCTATTGTGGACCGATAGCGGTCCTTACAGAACAGCAGACTGTACCGCACTCAAGCCTATGTACCGTAGCACCCTATACCAAGTTACCAGTCCTTATAAGAACTTTTGTGGAACAAGCAGGTTGTGTGTTAGTGATTAGCAGACTGTACGTCAGTCCCTATACCGCTGAAGGACTGCTGCAGTATAGGTGAGCGGTCAGCAGTGGTGCACGTCAACCCTATCTATTGTGGACCGATAGCGGTCCTTACAGAACAGCAGACTGTACCGCACTCAAGCCTATGTACCGTAGCACCCTATACCAAGTTACCAGTCCTTATAAGAACTTTTGTGGACCAAGCAGGTTGTGTATTAGTGTTTAGCAGACTGTACGTCAGTCCCTATACCGCTGAAGGACTGCTGCAGTATAGGGCAGCGGTCAGCAGTGGTGCACGTCAACCCTATCTATTGTGGACCGATAGCGGTCCTTACAGAACAGCAGACTGTACCGCACTCAAGCCTATGTACCGTAGCACCCTATACCAAGTTACCAGTCCTTATAAGAACTTTTGTGGACCAAGCAGGTTGTGTGTTAGTGTTTAGCAGACTGTACGTCAGTCCCTATACCGCTGAAGGACTGCTGCAGTATAGGGCAGCGGTCAGCAGTGGTGCACGTCAACCCTATCTATTGTGGACCGATAGCGGTCCTTACAGAACAGCAGACTGTACCGCACTCAAGCCTATGTACCGTAGCACCCTATACCAAGTTACCAGTCCTTATAAGAACTTTTGTGGAACAAGCAGGTTGTGTGTTAGTGATTAGCAGACTGTACGTCAGTCCCTATACCGCTGAAGGACTGCTGCAGTATAGGTGAGCGGTCAGCAGTGGTGCACGTCAACCCTATCTATTGTGGACCGATAGCGGTCCTTACAGAACAGCAGACTGTACCGCACTCAAGCCTATGTACCGTAGCACCCTATACCAAGTTACCAGTCCTTATAAGAACTTTTGTGGACCAAGCAGGTTGTGTATTAGTGTTTAGCAGACTGTACGTCAGTCCCTATACCGCTGAAGGACTGCTGCAGTATAGGGCAGCGGTCAGCAGTGGTGCACGTCAACCCTATCTATTGTGGACCGATAGCGGTCCTTACAGAACAGCAGACTGTACCGCACTCAAGCCTATGTACCGTAGCACCCTATACCAAGTTACCAGTCCTTATAAGAACTTTTGTGGACCAAGCAGGTTGTGTATTAGTGTTTAGCAGACTGTACGTCAGTCCCTATACCGCTGAAGGACTGCTGCAGTATAGGGCAGCGGTCAGCAGTGGTGCACGTCAACCCTATCTATTGTGGACCGATAGCGGTCCTTACAGAACAGCAGACTGTACCGCACTCAAGCCTATGTACCGTAGCACCCTATACCAAGTTACCAGTCCTTATAAGAACTTTTGTGGAACAAGCAGGTTGTGTGTTAGTGATTAGCAGACTGTACGTCAGTCCCTATACCGCTGAAGGACTGCTGCAGTATAGGGCAGCGGTCAGCAGTGGTGCACGTCAACCCTATCTATTGTGGACCGATAGCGGTCCTTACAGAACAGCAGACTGTACCGCACTCAAGCCTATGTACCGTAGCACCCTATACCAAGTTACCAGTCCTTATAAGAACTTTTGTGGAACAAGTGAGTTGTGAATGTTTAGCAGACTGCAGCAGAAGGGCAGCAGTCAAGTATAATATCCTTTCTATATTTGGAAGAAAGAATATTATACATGTACAAGCCTATTACTGTACCACTGATACCAGTCCTGAAAAGAACCTTTGTGGAACTAATAATAACAGCAAGTCTTTAAAATTACCCTCACTGCCTGACAACACTGCTTCCTTCCTGTCCCTATACAAATTGGCAAAAAAAGAGAACGATTAGTGGTTACTGGAACAGCTCTTTTGTGGACCTTGATAGTAACAGCTAATGATGATGATGATGATGATGATGATGAAAGACTAATCTGGCTGTCCCTGTAGCATACACCGTCCTTTCCCTTTCTCTAAACTAACAAAAGACACTCAGGCTGCTGCAAGAATCAGCAGCACAGCAAACCTATCAACACCTAACACCTATACCAGTCCTGAAAAGAACTTTTGTTTACCAAATAGCTAGTGGTTTATCTCTCCCTACTCCACACAGGAACCTGTCCCTATCTTAACAGAAGAAAGAATGTAAAATGGCCACCGGATCGGGTGTATTTATAGGTTAGGGGGAATGTACAAGTGTCCATGTGCTGTCATGTCTCAATTGGCTGTCCTGTATCACATGATAAACGTGTCACCAAAGGTTAAAGTTCTTGTATACATTAAACACGTAAGTCCGCCGCGGCGAACGACGGAAAAAGGCGTTCGAACGTGCGGACCGCGAATGTCGGAAATTCGCCGCGAAACGACCGCCGGGCGAACCGTTCGGCCATCACTAGTGAACAAGAAAAATGAAAAGAGTTCATGCCCTGCAAGAGGATATTTCCATTCTCATTGGATGTTAAAGCGGAGTTCCACCTAAAAAAAAAAAAAAAAATTCCACCTTAAGTGATGGTGACCCCCCCCCCCCCGACGTGCCGCATTTGGCATGTCATTTTTTTTTTTGGGGGGGGGCGGAAACCCAGTTTTTATGAGCACCCAGCTCCCATTTCCTCCCCGGCGCCAGCAGGAAGTTCACCTCCCCCCCCCCCCCCCTTCCCTGCAATCTTCTGGGACATGTCACAGGTCCAGAAGACCGACTAGACCTACTAGAAGAAACTACTCGCGGCTATAATGAATTGTCGGTCTGACAGTACACATAAAAGTTCATTGATAAAAAACGGCATGGAATTTCCCCACCGGGGAACCCCCCGAACCAGAATAAAAAAATTAATAAATGCGTGGGGGGTCCCCCGTAAATTCCATACCAGGCCCTTAAAGTCTGCTATTGATATTAAGGGGAACCCCGCGCCAAAATGTAAAAAAAAAAATGGCGTGGGGGTTCCCCTCAAAATCCATACCAGACCTTTATCCGAGCACGCAACCTGGCAGGCCGCGGGAAAAGAGGGGGGGTGCCCCCCCCCCCCCGAACTGTACCAGGCCACATGCCCTCAACATTGGGAGGGAGCTTTGGGGTAGCCCCAAAGCACCTTGTCCGTTGAGCGTCTCTACTGCTATAGCTGCAGAACTCTTTCTGTTGCTCCATGTACAGAATGATCCCCACTACTCCATCTGAAGAATACCCCCCACTACTCCATCTGAAGAATACCCCCCACTACTCCATCTGAAGAATACCCCCCACTACTCCATCTGAAGAATTCCCTCCACTACTCCATCTGAAGAATACCCCCCACTACTCCATCTGAAGAATACCCCCCACTACTCCATCTGAAGAATACCCTCCACTACTCCATCTGAAGAATACCCTCCACTACTCCATCTGAAGAATACCCTCCACTACTCCATCTGAAGAATACTCCCCACTACTCCATCTGAAGAATACCCTCCACTACTCCATCTGAAGAATACCCTCCACTACTCCATCTGAAGGATACCCTCCACTACTCCATCTGAAGAATACCCTCCACTACTCCATCTGAAGAATACCCTCCACTACTCCATCTGAAGAATACCCTCCACTACTCCATCTGAAGAATACCCTCCACTACTCCATCTGAAGAATACCCTCCACTACTCCATCTGAAGAATTCCCTCCACTACTCCATCTGAAGAATACCCTCCACTACTCCATCTGAAGAATACCCTCCACTAGTCCACCTGAAGAATACCCTCCACTACTCCATCTGAAGAATACCCTCCACTACTCCATCTGAAGAATACCCTCCACTACTCCATCTGAAGAATACCCTCCACTGGTCCTTCTGAAGAATACCCTCCACTACTCCATCTGAAGAATACCCTCCACTACTCCATCTGAAGAATACCCTCCACTACTCCATCTGAAGAATACCCTCCACTACTCCATCTGAAGAATACCCTCCACTACTCCATCTGAAGGATTCCCTCCACTACTCCATCTGAAGGATATCCTCCACTACTCCATCTGAAGAATACCCTCCACTACTCCATCTGAAGAATTCCCTCCACTACTCCATCTGAAGAATACCCTCCACTACTCCATCTGAAGAATACCCTCCACTACTCCATCTGAAGAATTCCTTCCACTACTCCATCTGAAAAATACCATTCACTATTCCATCTGAAGGATACCATTCACTACTCCATCTGAAGAATACCCTCCACTGGGCCCTCTGAAGAATTCTCTCCCCTACTCCATCTGAAGAATACCCTCCACTGGGCCTTCTGAAGGATACCCTCCACTGGTCCATCTGAAGAATGCCCTCCACTGGTCCATCTGAAGAATGCCCTCCACTGGTCCATCTGAAGAATGCCCTCCACTACTCCATCTGAAGAATACCCTCCACTACTCCATCTGAAGAATACCCTCCACTGGTCCATCTGAAGAATACCCTCCACTGGTCCATCTGAAGAATACCCTCCACTAGTCCACCTGAAGAATACCCTCCACTACTCCATCTGAAGCATACCCTCCACTACTCCATCTGAAGAATTCCCTCCACTACTCCATCTGAAGCATACCCTCCACTACTCCATCTGAAGGATACCCTCCACTACTCCATCTGAAGAATTCCCTCCACTACTCCATCTGAAGAATACCATCCACTACTCCATCTGAAGGATACCCTCCACTGGGCCCTCTGAAGAATTCTCTCCCCTACTCCATCTGAAGAATACCCTCCACTGGTCCATCTGAAGGATACCCTCCACTGGTCCATCTGAAGAATACCCTCCAGTAGTCCATATGAAGAATGCCCTCCACTAGTTCATCTGAAGAATACCCTCCACTAGTCCATCTGAAGAATACCCTCCACTAGTCCATCTGAAGAATACCCTCCTCTAGTCCATATAAAGAATACCCTCCACTACTCCATCTGAAAATGCAGTCTGCTACTTCATCTAAGTAATGCTACAGGAAGCACCCAAGAAATACCAGTTACTAGTCCTCTGCTTGTCTATATTTGGTGCAGCTTCAACAGTACAGGTCCTCTTTAACCCCTTCAGGTTTTTTTTTCTGGGTCGTCCTCCATTAGCACTCCCAGAACAGTGACACCAACAGCTCAAGATCAGCTATTGACAACTGGGAGATGGTAGGATGGATTTCTGATGATATCATCACTCTGCAGCCAATCACAGTAATGCGTGATTAGGAGCTCTTTCTACCAGCCTCTGGCAACATGGCCCACTTAAAGGGCCAAGACCCGGCGGTAGCAAGGGGTTAAGCTCATTTTCCGACAGAGCGCTTCAGTGGACGTAGCCCTGTGGGGTGAGAGCAGCCACTTCATTCGATAAAGTTACTCAGCAGGAAAGAATATGGTGAGCAGCTTGATTTAGATTCAGGACCACCTGCACCACCGGCACCTACAAGATGTGGGACTACGGCTGCATCGCTGGAACGGTGCAGTGTTGTTGTTGCGGTGGTGACATCACAGACTCAGCTTGAGCTAGAATACAAGTAAAAGACCATTATTTCTGCTACTCTGTTATCAATGCCCCACCAAGTGGATCACCGCAGTAGTATATATCACTGTGTATGTTACTACATATAGAAATCAATGGAAGCTATTGCATTGTGACAGTGATTAATTACCTGTATTGATTACCAGTCATTCACGTCTTTATCACATGGGAACTGAATGTTGAAGATATCAGAGAATACTAGTCTATGAGAATGGGGATTATGAAGAAGAAGCCAGCGATGCACTTAAATCTGACTTCCAGTCATCATATCTATTGTATGCTTTAATTATATTGGTCCAGCTTAGCACAATGTAAGTACATATATCTCATACCTGAGGGGACTGCTAGGGAAGCCAACAGTCACTGTAGTAGTTGGCACTAGTACAGTGATAGCCACGATCTCCTAGGGCCTGTCCCCTCTGCAAACTGATCACGGGGGATGGGGGGGGGGGAATGGGGGAGCACTCACTCAGCACTGCCCTCCATTCACAGTACACCTTGGAATTTTTCTTAGCAACACAAGGCATTCTCTGGTTGAATGAGGTGGAGAGGAGCCATGGTCTCAACCTCATCCCCATGTTCTGTGAATGGTGGCAGTGCCCAGCAAGCAACCTTTGGTCAGCATGCAAAAGGGGAAGGACCCAGAAAATTGCAGCTATCACTGTAGTAGTGTTGACTACTACAATGAATGTCATCTTCCCCAGTGGCCCAGTGGAGTTACTTAAAGTGGAGTTGCCCCCCAAAAAATAAAACTACTTAAAATTCTTAAAAAAAATCAAAAAAAAATAATTGGCAAAAAAAAATTTTTTTACTCACCTCTAAATACCGGTTGCTAGGGGGTCCCTCGTAGTCTGCCTTCTTCATTGCCCGGGCTGGTGACATCACTTCCCCTCGCGCCGCACATTCACCTGGGACCTGTCACGTGTCCCAGGTGACTGTACGGCGTATCACGGCGCCCTGCGCCGCTCGCGCATGCGCAGTGGGTGCCCGGCTGTGAAGCCACAGCCGGGTGCCCACAGTATGCATGACGGCGCCGCGAGCGGAGCGGGGAGCGAGGGGGGGGCTTCGTTCCCCCGCATCGCTGGAACCCGGGACAGGTAAGTGTCCGATTATTAAAAGCCAGCAGCTGCAGTATTTGTAGCTGCTGACTTTTAATTTTTTTTTTTTAGGGGGTACCCCACTTTAATTATGTAGCCAAGTTCCGGGGCACTTGAGGCCTAATGGAGATCTCCAGGGTTAGGGACAGCTGACATCCTTCTGTGTAGAGTGGGTTACGAGGCATGGTGGGTGTAATGCAAAGTAGATTGATGGCCGCCAGACACTTCTTGAATGCAAAGAGATTTATTATCTCTTAAACAGAACTGTGGGAGAGAGGGTTGGGGCCAGGAAACCCTTCAGTAAATGCAATGTTCATTGGCAGACTCTGAGACTTCTATAGGTGGACAGCCATGCAGGGAAAGGCATGCAGCTAGACACCACATCTACATGAGTAGGACCGCTGTCTCCTATGGCAAAAATCTTTAAACAGTTTCTAACAAAGGTTGTGATGAACTCCTTTACTTTACAATCTCCTATTGTAGATCTTCATTAAACTGAGCTCTATGTCTATCACATAGACTTGCCACTGGATCCCCTGAGCTCTTTCAATCTTTTTACTCGGTATCTTCATCAAGCGTCACCCCCGTGTCCCTGCTGGGTCTCTAGCCTGGCACTCACAGATACTCTTCAAGCGTCACCCCACTGGCCTGCCTGGTCCCTGGCTTGGCACACAAGAATGTTCCGCGAGCGTCACCTCCACAGGCTGGGTCCCTGGATTGACATCTGCTGAAGTTTTCCAATTCTTTACCATCCCCGGTTGGTGAGAATACTGCTCCGGTACTGGCTTCAGCTACTCACTGCGGTCCCGGGTAATAAGGTGGATGGTCCCTTCATGGAGACAGCTTCCCCTCTACCTCCGACCATGACAGGTTCTCCGGCCGGCAGAACCATTACCTCTGGTTGGACTGCAAGCCGCAATCCCAACCCTATGCTGCTCTCTTGCTTCTGGATCGGCCCTCAGGCACCCTAGCAGCCAGATGTGCCCGGGATAGGCCTCATGTCTTTGGCCTAGCATTCTGGGGCAACACGACACATGTCCACCCAGACAGCCATCCAGGTGGCACAGAACCCCCGATCACCTGACTCCACGCAAATAAATAGGCTCTCCCAGCAGGCCAAGGGACTAAAGAATATCCCTGCCCATTGGCTGAGACACCCCATCCATTCCTAATCTGTCCTTGCAATGCCCTTGTCTTATCTAACGCCACCAGATAACCGGCCACCTAGTGACAGAAGAGAGAAGTGCAGCAATTCAAAATAAAACCTGACTAGTGAACAAAATATACCCAAAAGTACATTGATGGGGGGAGGGTGGAATCCAGATGAGGAAAGAGAACAAACCCAGTATTCATCCACGGTCACCAAAGAAGGGAGGAAGAGGAGGTGTATAGGAGTCCCCAATTGAATGGTGTTTTCACTCTGTGAGTGGGTTCCCTTACCAGAACTCATGAACCCCCCTTAGTGGCAAGGTCATATGCGCATGAAGAGATACCCCAGGAATGTGCCCCGGGAAGACGTCATCTATGACAAAACATGTAGGGCGGTGCCACGACGTGCTGACGCCATCACGCTAACACACCCCACGTGACCCCGGTACACGGGCATTTGTTTTTTTTCTGTGTTACTTATTAAGCTTGCCGGCTGTTTTATGTACTGTGTGGGTGACTCTGCTTGTTGTGCTCTCTTTTTTAACAATAAAAGCCTTTTTGTTATTGAAAATACTACACTATCGGAGCTTCCCCTCCTTTTTTACACTTACGGCCTGAGGGCTTATAAGTTATATTTTTTAGAGTGAAATTCCACCTTTTTTCTCATTGCTGACTGGTGTGGAGACTGGAGCCAAGCATCGAGATCACGGTGACTGAGGAGATCCACTGGTCCCTACAAAGGGGTATCTCTGCATGCGCATATGACCTTGCCACTAAGGGGTGTCCATCAGTTCTGGTAAGGGAACCCACTTTCAGAGTGAAAACACCATTCAATTGGGGACTCCTATACACCTCCTCTTCCTCCCTTCTTTGGTTACGGTGGATGAATACTGGATTGGTTCTCTTTCCCCATCTGAATTCCGCCCTTCCCCCATCAATGTACTTTTGGGTATATTTTGTTCACTAGTCAGGTTTTATACTAGACCTCCTCTGTAACTTAAAACTGGTAACCTGTAGAAATTTTTAAACATCGCCTATGGAGATTTTTAAGGGTAAAGTTTGTCACTATTCCACGAGCGGGCGCAATTTTGAAGCGTGACATGTTGGGTATCAGTTTACTCTGCGTAACATTATCTTTCACAATATAAAACAAATTGGGCTAGCTGTTGTTTTATTTGTTATATCAAAAGTGTGTATTTTAAAAAAAAATTGTGCTTGTAAGACCGCTGCGCAAATACAGTGTGATATAAAGTATTGCAACAACCTCCATTGCACCGCCAGTCCTTAAGTGGTTAGATTCTTAATTAAATCTTCCTTTCCTGATGCCAATCCATGGCAACATACTACCACATGTATGCTGCTGTGTTGGCACCGTGGAAATGGAAGATTGTATCAAGTTCTCACCATAAATATTATTTGCTGGCACCAATGCATGGCAGCATATTTCCACATCTATGCTGCCACGTTGGCACCAGGAAAATTGAAAACTGTGGTTTAAATTCTTACCTTAATTTTCCCTTCCTGATGCCAATCCATGGCAGCATACTACCACATGTAGGCTGCTGTGTTGGCACCATGAAAATGGAAGATTGTATCAATTTCTTACCTTAAATATTATCTGCCACCAATGCATGCCAGGATATTTCCACATCTATGCCACTGTGGTTTAAATTCTTACCTTAACTTTCCTTTATGATGCCAATCCATGACAGAATACTACCACATGTATGCTATTGTGCTGGCACCAGGAAAATGAAAAAATGTATTCAATTCTTACCTTATCTTTCCTTAATGATGCCAATCCATGACAGAATACTACCAGAATACTACCACATATGCTATTGTGTTGGCACCAGGAAAATGAAAAAATGTATTAAATTCTTACCTTAATTTTCCTTTCTTGGTGCCAATCCATAGCAGCATACTACCACATGTATGCTGCCGTGTTGGCACCAGGAAAATGGAAAATTGTTTTAAATTCTTACCTTAATTTTCCTTTCCTGGTGCCAATGCAGGGTTAGCCTATTACCACATGTATGCTACTTTATCTGCACCAGGAAAATTACATCAAATTCTTACCTTAATTTTCCTTTCTTGGTGGCAATCCATAGCCACATACTGCCACATGTGTGCTGCCATGTTGGTACCAGGAAAATGGAAAACTGCATCCAATTCTTACCTTAATTTTCCTTTCTTGGTGCCAAACTGCCAATCCATAGCTGCATACTACCATATGTATGCTGCCATGTTGGCACAAGGAAAATATAAAACTGTTTTAAGTACTTACCTTAATTTTCCTTTCCTGGTGCCAATGCAGGGCAGCATATTACCACATGTATGCTACTGTATCTGCACCAGGAAAATTACATCAAATTCTTACCTTAATTTTCCTTTCTTGGTGCCAATCCATAGCCACATACTGCCACATGTGTGCTGCCATGTTGGTACCAGGGAAATGGAAAACTGCATCCAATTCTTACCTTAATTTTCCTTTCTTGGTGCCAAACTGCCAATCCATAGTTGCATACTACCATATGTATGCTGCCATGTTGGCACAAGGAAAATGTAAAACTGTTTTAAGTACTTACCTTAATTTTCCTTTCCTGGTGCCAATCCATTTTAAGTACTTACCGAAATTTTTATTTCCTGGCACCAATCAACAGTCGCATATATGTGGTAGTAGGCTGCCATGTTGGCGGCAGGAAAAAGTTATAATTGTGAACTATTTTCTTTAGTTGTACCTGCCCTACCAAATACAGAAATTCAATATATTCTCTGAACTTTTGGGTGCATACAAGAAGCTACATTTGACCGAACAGATATTTTTGGATCTACAAAATTAAAAATTTGGAGCTTACTTTTAAAATATAACACTGAAAAAGAGTAAACTTTTTTTAACCCGCAGAACATTTCCTTTGTTTCAGTCGGCCCAGACTCCTCTGCTGAGCCGTGTTCTTTCTCCTAATCCTCGGTGTTCCTGAAATGTTCCTTTGAAAAATCAAAGCCGGAGATTGTCCAGGATTTTGACATCCCCCCCCCCCCCCCCCTGGCCTGACCTGTCTGCGCTTCCCATGACGTCACGGGGGTCTGTTCCTCGTCTTCTGGTGTTATTTCCAGGCATGACTGTTTAACTCTGACTATGATTTATGGCTTCTCTTATCCTCCCATACATTTTGTCCGCCATCAGTATGTTTAACACTTGTCACAGATGTTTTTAAGTGTGATAGAGCCTCCTCCTTCTGCCAAGAAATAAGTGGGAGCTGAGCTGGGGATTCTTCTGCACAAGCTGATTGGACAAAAAAAAAAGAACATTCCAGTTTGAAGGACTGCAGACTGCTAATTGCTTTCCATTCCTGGTAACCGGTTATCTGTTACCGGCCAAGGCAGTAAGGACCTGTGCGCCCATCCATCCATAACTCCTACTTTGGCATCCCTTCCAAATAAAGATAGTGAGAGGTGATTCATATTCCTAGCAAGACAATTATTGGCCCTGCTGGAGGAGCCAAGGAATGAGTAATTGGAGGAAGCTAAGAACTCTTTTACGTGCTATTTAAACATTCATGCCTGCCCTTGTTAAATAGTTAACGGTGTTTGAATGCATCTCTGCGTGGCGCAGGAGGTGCGATGGTTTCATTGGATCTGGGTTCTTCTCCCGTGGCTTCACAGCTCATTGACTAATAGGCCTGCTAGTTCGCACCCTTGAAAGTAGCAGTCATAAAGCTGTTCTAGACCAGGTGCCATTGTTGGCCCTGCCAGTATGCTGGACGTGCAATGTGTTCTGCAGATGAAGCAGCCAAGCCCAGGTGTGCACGGCGGGCACCTGTGCGCGGATGACTGTAAGGCTCATCCATAACTCTTGACGGTACCCGAGCTGTACACCGAAATGATACACATGAGATGCTGCCATGTACGCAGGGTGACCATATGGTGCTGGCTCCGCTTGTGAAAGACTGCAAAATAGTATCTAGTGATATTATCTTATATGGCATCAGAGTGCAAGTCTATGGCACCACCTATATGTGGAACACAGGTGCCCTTTGGGTGCACTATACAATGGAGTGTACTGACACAAAGAAGGATAACATTTATCCTTCTATGTAACATATATAGGAAGGCCAGTATGGTGGCCCCTTCTTAGGGCACTTCTCTTAAAATCACTTTCTCTACAAAACCATCCACTTATCTTGGGTATGCCCCCTTCTCTTGGCATACCGTCCTTCAGACCAGGGCACCCCTCGGGTCTACTTTATGTTGTTAGTCTTTTGAAGTGTTTATGTGGTTCACATCTCTCCCGGGCATAAGGCTCCAACCATACTTATGGCTTATACCTTACAGCAGGGGTAGGGAACCTTGGCTCTCCAGCTGTTTTGAAACTACAAGTCCCATGTGACATTGCCAGACCCTAACAATCACATACATGACTCCTAGAGGCAGAGGCATGATGGGATTTGTAGTTTCAAAACATCTGGAGAGCCGAGGTTCCCTACCCCTGCCTTACAGCAAGGAGATCATGGAGCCTCAAACATGCATCTTACTTTAGATCACAATTCATTCCTCCTTTATTCATTCTTCATTCATAAATATTATTATTATACAGGATTTATATATCGTCAACAGTTTACGCAGCGATTTCCAACATGGGGGCAAACAGTACAGTGCAAGAGATGTCCCCTCCACAGCTCGATCTCCACCAGGTACGTGACAGGGGTGGAGGACACTGAGCAGAGGGCAGTGGAGGGATTGGCAGAGAGGGGTGGAGGGCACTGAATGGAGGCCCGTGGAGGGATTGGTGGAGAGAGAGGGGTGGAGGACACTGAGCGGAGGCCAGTGGATGGATTGGTAGAGAGGGTGGAGGGCACTGAATGGAGGACAGTGGAGGGATTGGCAGAGAGGGGTGGAGGGCATGGAATGGAGGCCAGTGGAGGGATTGGCAAAGAGGGGTAGAGGACACTGAATGGAAGCCAGTGAAGGGGTTGGCAGAGAGGGGCGGAGGGCATGGAATGGAGGCCAGTGGAAGGATTGGAAGAGAGGGGTGGAGGACACTGAATGGAGGCCAGTGGAGGGATTGGCAGAGAGGGGTGGAGGACACTGAATGGAGGCCAGTAGAGAGATTGGCAGAGAGGGGTGAAGGACACTAAATGGAGGCCAGTGGAGGGATTGGTAGAGAGGGTGGAGGGCACTGAATTGAGGACAGTGGAGGGATTGGCAGAGAGGGGCGGAGGGCATGGAATGGAGGCCAGTGGAGAGATTGGCAGAGAGGGGTGGAAGATACTGAATGGAGGCCAGTGAAGGGATTGGCGGAGAGGGGTGGGGGACAATGAATGGAGGCCAGTGGAAGGATTGGCAGAGGGGGGTAGCAGATGCTGAGTGGTTGGTAAGGTGGATGAGTCTGGCAGCAACATTCATGATGGACTGAAGAGGGATAGCCTATGTAAAGGTAAGCCAATGAGGAGGAAGTTGCAGTGGTCAAGGCGACAGATGACCAGGCAGTGAATTAGGAGCTTTGTGGTTAGGAATGGGCGTATTCTGGAGATGTTGCGGCGGTTGAGGCGGCATGATTTGGACAGTGATTGGATGTGGGGCGAAAAGAAATTTCAGAGTCCAGGATTACACCGAGCGCCTTGGCCTTGTGGGGGTGAATATAAAAATATTATTTTCTATTCGTAGCCGCTGGCTTTTGAGGTCCTGTTTCCCCAACTTAGCGCGCACACGGCTAGGAACCTGGTATTTTCTTCTTTATCTCAGGCGAATAAAGTCTAAAGCCCCATGCACACTATCAGATTTTCTGCTGATTTTTGTCTTCAGATTTACCAAAACCATGTAGTAGAAGGGCCTGCCTGATTGCATACAAATTGAAACTCCTAAGGTTTGACCTCATATTATATGGTTTTGGTAAATCTGAAGGAAAAAAAAACAGCAGAAAATCTGATAGTGTGTGTGGGGCTTTTAGGGTGTCTTTTTCTTTTGTATTTTTATTGCTGAGTTGAACTGGGATGGGTATGGGAAAGACATGGGATACCCTGAAAGAACCGAATCAACCAAGGACATCTCTCCTGTCACTATCCCAACGTTTCACTGCTGCCTGGGAAATGCCTAGTGCCGCGTACACACGATCAAACAAGCGGGTGGAAAAGTCCGGCAAACTCAAGTCCGCCAGACAATCCCCCCGTGTGTAGCCTCCGGCATATTTTTTGACCCGAAAGTACGGCGGACTTAGAAAGAAGTTTTGCACTCCAATCTTCCCGCCGGACTCGCATTTCGGCGGACATTCCGGCCGTGTGTATGCCAGTCCGCCGTACTTTTAAAATGAGCGGACTTTTCCCGCCCGGAGAAAAGTCCGCTCATTTCGAGCGGGTCTGCAGGTAGGCAGGGCCCGCGAAGGAGACGCCGCTGGCCCCGCCACCTGGTATGGACTTAAAGGGGAACCCCAACGCTGAAAAAAATCGGCGTGGGGGTCCCCCCAAAGTCCACAACAGACCCTTGTCCGAGCACGCTACCCGGCCGGCCAGGAAAGGAGGGGCGAGCGAGCGCCCCCCCCTCCTAAGCCGTACCAGGCCGCGTGCCCTCAACATGGGGGTGCCTTGGGGAAGGGGGGCCGCGCGGCCCCCCCACCCCAAAGCGCCTTGTCCCCATGTTGATGAGGACAAGGGCCTCTTCCCGACAACCCTGGCCGTTGGTTGTCGGGGTCTGCGGGTGGGGGGCTTATCGGAATCCGGGAGCCCCCTTCAATAAGGGGCCCCCGGATACCGGCCCCCCACCCTATGTGAATGAGTATGGGGTACAATGTACCCCTACTCATTCACCTGTCAAATAAAGTACAAAAAAACACAACACACAAGATAAACAAATTTATTGCACAGCTCCGGGGGTCTTCCGTCTTCGGGGGTCTTCTCGCCGGACTCCTCCGCTATCTTCTTGTAGCTCTTTTACTAGCGGAGGAGCCCGCGGCCTCTTCTTCTGACTTCGGGGGTCTTGTCCCCCTCTTCGGATCTTCTGCCGGGCCACCGCGCCTTCTTCTAGCTCTTTTACAGGCGGTGGCCCGGTCTTCTATCGCCGCCGCTGTCGCCGCCGCCTTCCGTTCTTCTGTTCTTCTCTTCTTTTTCTTCTTCCTCTTAAGATGTTGCCTCGCCGAGTCCTCCGCTCACAATGACGGGGACTGGGCACGCGGCGACTTATATAGGGACAAGGGGCGGGGTCTTCGGTGGATGTCACATGGGTTCATGTCACATGGCGACAGTCCCAGCATCCTCCGGGACTGTGACATTGTAAGGGGCGGGGTCACCATGTGACATCAACCCATGTGACATGAACCCATGTGACATCCACTGAAGACCCCGCCCCTTGTCCCTATATAAGTCGCCGCGTGCCCGGTCCCCGTCATTGTGAGCGGAGGACTCGGCGAGGCAACATCTGAAGAAGAAGAAGAAGAAGAAGAGAAGAAGAGAAGAACAGAAGAACAGAAGAACGGAAGGCGGCAGCGACAGTGGCAGCGATAGAAGACCGGGCCACCGCCTGTAAAAGAGCTAGAAGAAGGCGCGGTGGCCCGGCAGAAGAACCGAAGAGGGGGACAAGACCCCCGAAGTCGGGAGAAGAGGCCGGCGGGGAGGAAGAAAGCCGGGCTCCTCCGCTAGTAAAAGAGCTACAAGAAGATAGCGGAGGAGGCCGGCGAGAAGACCCCCGAAGACGGAAGACCCCCGGAGCTGTGCAATAAATTATTTTATTTTGTGTGTTGTGTTTTTTTTTGTACTTTATTTGACAGGTGAATGGGTAGGGGTACATTGTACCCCATACTCATTCACATAGGGTGGGGGGCCGGTATCCGGGGGCCTCCTTATTAAAGGGCGCTCCCGGATTCCGATTAACCCCCCCGCCCGCAGACCCCGACAACCAACGGCCAGGGTTGTCGGGAAGAGGCCCTTGTCCTCATCAACATGGGGACAAGGCGCTTTGGGGTGGGGGGGCCGCGCGGCCCCCCTTCCCCAAGGCACCCCCATGTTGAGGGCACGCGGCCTGGTACGGCTTAGGAGGGGGGGGCGCTCGCTCGCCCCTCCTTTCCTGGCCGGCCGGGTAGCGTGCTCGGACAAGGGTCTGTTGTGGACTTTGGGGGGACCCCCACGCCGATTTTTTTCGGCGTTGGGGTTCCCCTTTAAGTCCATACCAGGTGGCGGGGCCAGCGGCGTCTCCTTCGCTGGAGACGTACTCAAAATGAGCGGACTTTCCTCCGCGTGTGTGGGCAAGTCCGTTCATTTCAAAAGTAGGGCGGATAGTACGGCGGATTTAGTACGCCGTATTAGTCCGCTGAAAAAGTGCCGTGTGTGGGCAAGTAGCCCGTTCGGAAAGTCCGACGGACAGTCTGGCGGGAAGTCCGCCAGACTAAGTACGTCAGACAAACGGCTACGTGTGTACGCGGCTTAGGACTTACTTCTTTGTAGAACTGAGAACTGCACACAGTCTCTAGGGCACACGACTCAGTTCAGTATTCACAATGCCACAGGATCATCACTTACCTCCTTCATATAGTCAACGGCACTGCCAGGACAAGGTCATCTAGAGCCCAGAGCCAAACTGTCTTCCACTGTCCCCAATCTATATTCTGATAGCACAGAGCATTGGGGTCACTGTGCACATGCTCAGTTTGGTGTGTATTGCTAGAGAGTTTTTCTTTCTTGGGATCAGCAGAGGGCCAATCAGCACTGTCAAGACAGAGGGTCGGGGGTTGTGCAACCTCATAGGACAATCAGGGGAGAATTAAAACTCCTCCTACAAGCGTTAAACAGACACTGATAGAAGTCACAAGTGAATGCAGAGTCCAGGGGAGATCAGATATACTGAATGCAGAGTCCTGGGGAGAGCAGATATAGTGAATGCAGGCTCCTGGGGAGACCAGATATAGTGAATGCAGGCTCCTGGGGAGAGCAGATATAGTGGATGCAGGCTCCTGGTGAGACCAGATATAGTGAATGCAGAGTCCTGGGGAGACAATATATAGTGAATGCAGGCTCCTAGGGAGATCAGATATAGTGAATGCATGATCCTGGGGAGACCAGATATAGTAAATGCAGGGTCCTGGGGAGATTAGATATAGTAAATGCAGGGTCCTGGGGAGATTAGATATGGTGAATGCAGAGTCCTGGGGAGATTAGATATAGTGAATGCAGAGTCCTGGGGAGATCAGATATAATGAATGCAGAGTCCTGGGGAGAGCAGATATAGTGAATGCAGAGTCCTGGGGAGACCAGATATAGTGAATGCAGGCTCCTGGGGAGACAATATATAGTGAATGCAGAGTCCTGGGGAGACCAGATATAGTGAATGCAGAGTCCTGGGGAGACCAGATATAATGAATGCAGAGTCCTGGGGAGACCAGATATAGTGAATGCAGAGTCCTGGGGAGATCAGATATAGTGAATGCAGAGTCCTGGGGAGAGCAGATATAGTGAATGCAGAGTCCCGGGGAGAGCAGCTATAGGGAATGCAGACTCCTGGGGAGACCAGATATAGTGAATGCAGAGTCCTGGGGAGACCAGATATAGTGAATGTAAGGTCCTGGGAAGAGCCGATATAGTGACTGCAGAGTCCTGGGGAGACCAGTTATAGTGAATGCAGAGTCCTGGGAAGATCAGATATGGTGAATGCAGAGTCCTGGGGAGACCAGATATAGTGAATGCAGAGTCCTGGGGAGAGCAGATATAGTGAATGCAGAGTCCTGGGGAGACCAGTTATAGTGAATGCAGAGTCCTGGGAAGATCAGATATGGTGAATGCAGAGTCCTGGGGAGATCAGATATGGTGAATGCAGAGTCCTGGGGAGACCAGATATAGTGAATGCAGAGTCCTGGGGAGACCAGATATAGTGAATGCAGAGTCCTGGGGAGAGCAGATATAGTGAATGTAGACTCCTGGGGAGAGCAGCTATAGTGAATGCAGAGTCCTGGGGAGACCAGATATAGTGAATGCAGAGTCCTGGGGAGAGCAGATATAGTGAATGTAGACTCCTGGGGAGACCAGATATAGTGAATGCAGACTCCTGGGGAGACCAAATATAGTGAATTCAGGGTCCTGGGGAGACCAGATATAATGAATGCAGGCTCCTGGGGAGAGCAGATATAGTGACTGCAGGCTCCTGGGGAGACCAGATATAGTGAATTCAGGGTCCTGGGGAGATCAGATATAGTGAATGCAGAGTCCTGGGGAGAGCAGATATAGTGAATGCAGAGTCCTGGGGAGAGCAGATATAGTGACTGCAGGCTCCTGGGGAGACCAGATATAGTGACTGCAGGGTCCTGGGGAGATCAGATATAGTGAATGCAGAGTCCTGGGGAGAGCAGATATAGTGAATGCAGAGTCCTGGGGAGAGCAGATATAGTGACTGCAGGGTCCTGGGGAGATCAGATATAGTGAATTCAGAGTCCTGGGGAGACCAGATATAGTGAATTCAGGGTCCTGGGGAGATCAGATATAGTGAATGCAGAGTCCTGGGGAGACCAGATATAATGAATGCAGGCTCCTGGGGAGAGCAGATATAGTGACTGCAGGGTCCTGGGGAGATCAGATATAGTGAATTCAGAGTCCTGGGGAGATCAGATATAGTGAATGCAGGGTCCTGGGGAGATCAGATATAGTGAATGCAGGCTCCTGGGGAGACCAGATATAGTGAATTCAGGGTCCTGGGGAGATCAGATATAGTGAATGCAGAGTCCTGGGGAGAGCAGATATAGTGACTGCAGGGTCCTGGGGAGACCAGATATAGTGAACGCAATGTCCTGGGTTTAGTAACACTTTAAGCTAGACATTACTATAATGTCTTCTCAGTAAAAATAAAAGAAGTTTCCCTTTAATAGCAAACCTATAACCTTAAAGCTGAGTCTATACATTGGCTGTGGCTGAACAGCAAATAATAAGCCGGCCACCGTAGGGTCAGATCACTGAGCTGCCTTCATCCGTCTTCATTATTTTATCACATGGCAATTTCCTCATCATATTTCCAAGCATAAAAATTACGGCACAGTAATTAAAATACCACAAGCCTCAAGTTTTAGAGAACTGACCCTCCAATGATCTCACTTGTAAAGTTCTGTCTTCTGAAACTGAACAGAAGAGCGATGTCAGTAGACGGGCCTGAAAAAGGCTATGGGGCCCATAGAGGTAAGGGAGCCGTCAGTGGGGTCAGTTTGTAAGAGGGTCTTACAAATAGTTAGAACCGGGTGCCAAAAACACAGCCCCCCACCCCCTCGTCCACTTCCTCTCTTGTTAGAACATCGTCCCTCCTGCTTGAGCCTGATCCTTCCAACCATTTGCTGCCCACTCCACTCCACTCCACTCCAGAGGCCACTTCCCAGCATTCCCGTTCTGTTAACCTTAATATCCTCAAAGGAAGGAATGTCCACACAAAGATAGGGTTGCTGCACTTTACTTATGGAACTTGAAAGGTGGCATAAACAGTCACATCAACATACTGTCTGGGATCACGTGACAGTACATCACATTCAGTGGACGGTCTGCAGTAGTCATATGTGAAAGCATCATGCAGCACTTTCAGTAAACCATTTTTCCATAAGCAATCTCTCTATACCCGGGGTCATTAATGCTCACTGAGATAGGATCTCCGCATTAACCTCCTCCACGGGTACACCTCTCCCAGGACCTTCCACAGGGGATAGCCTAATGCCGCGTACACACAATCGGAAATTTTGGTCGGAAAAAGCTCTGAAGGTTTTCCCGACGGGATTTCGCTCAAGCTATCTTGCATACACACGGGTCACACTAAATTACGACCGTCAAGAACGCGGTGACGTACAACACGTACGATGGGACATAGAAAAGGAAGTTCAATAGCCAGTAGTCAATAGCTTCCGTCTCGTGGTTGAATCTGAGCATGCGTGATTTTTGGCGTGTCGGGATTGCATACACACGATTGGAATTTCCGATAGAAACTTTTTCCGTCAGAAAAAATTGAGAACCTGCTCTCAATCTTTTGCTGGCGGAAATTGGGCCGGCAAAATTCCAATGGAGCCATACATACGGTCGCATTTTCCGACGAAAAGCTCTCATCGGTCTTTTACTGGCCGGAATTCCGACCGGGTGTACACGGCATAACATTGGCTTTCCCGCTGACAGCTGAATGTAAAATAAATCAGGGAAAAAACTACTTGGGGTCCCCCCAATCTATACCAGGACCTTCAGGTCTGGTATGGATTTTGAAGAAAAAGATGTTGGGGGGTCCCTCCCCAAATCCATACCAGACCCTAATCCAAGCAAGCATCCCGGCAGGTCAGCAAAGAGAGAAGATGAGCGAGCGCCCCCCCCCCCCCTTCCTGAACCATACCAGACCACATTCCCTCAAGTTGAGGGGTGCTTTGGGGCAGGGGGGGCCCCTTGTGACGTCATCGACTGGTGCATGCTGGGTCGGTGACATCACAAGGGGGATGGTGCCATCAGGTGATGTCGCCAGGCGCCCCCGCCCATTAGCAATTTAAGAAATGTCAGGCGGCGGAGCAGGCAGATGCCTTTGGGGTGAACTGAGTTTTTTTTTTTTTTTGGGGGGGGTCGGCGGTGCAGTGGGCGTTGTGATTGACAATGGATCTACATCAGAGGGCATTGTTTATTTTTATTTTTAATACAGGAATTGTCAAGAATGTGTCTTTATTTCTTTTTTTACACTTTTTATGGTGAATGACTAGGGGTGCAATGTACCCCATACTCATTCACATAGGGGAGGGTCTGGGATCTGGGGGGGCTTCCAGATTTCGATAAGCCCCCCGCCCGCAGACCCCGACAACCACAGCTCAGGGTTGTAGGGATGAGGCCCTTGTCTCCATCAACATGGGGACATGGTGCTTTAGCGTGGGGTTGGAGGCAGAGTCCCCCCCCCCCATGTTGAGGGCATGTGGCCTGGTATGGTTCAGCTCGCTCCTCCCCTCCCTTTCCTGACCTGCCGGGCTGCATGCTCAGATAAGGGTCTGGTATGGATTTTCGGGGGGGCCATGTCATATTTTTTTAAGTTTTGTCATGGGGTTCCCCTTAAAATCCATACTAGACCCGAAGGACCTGGTAGATATTGGGGGGGCACACCTCAAATTTTGTATCGCCTGAAATTATGTTTTTTACATTCAGCTGTCAGCGGGGAGCTTGTGACTCATCGGTTGTTAAGGACTTGGCAGCCTGCTTTCCCGCCCACTCCTTAACAACCAACTATTTCAGGCATTTGTGGTACAGTTTTAACTAACCAAAACCGATTGTCAAGACGCGTAGGACGTTTGGGGGGGGGAACGTTTTTAATGCTCATTAAATGCTTATCAACTGCACCTTTTAATGTGCATTTAGGCTATAAATGCGTCAGTATTTTGAGCAAGTGTGAACGAGCCCTAAAACACTTTAGAAAGTCTATTAGAAACCCAATCTCTTCCCTGCCCTCCAAAGCAGCTATTCAAGCCCAGATTGCGCTTGAATAGCTGAGGAATGACAGCTGTGACCCTGGAAGTGATGCAATACACGTTGTTTCGGGGGTCATTACCCACAGGACTCCAGGAGGGATAAAAATGTAGCTTGGCAGACAAGTGGTTAAGGTAGGTAATACACCTAACCCCTGCACCCTTAGACTAAACAAGTATTAATGCATTATGCAGGGACCCCACTAGATAGGGTAGATGACCCCTGCATTGTAAGAGGAAGGAAGCGAGCATGCAACCTCAGCTAAGAGCGTCTTAGAGAGGCAGGCCAGTTACATAGATGGAGGGAGCCTGCCAGAGGATTAAGGTAAGTATTACACCTTACCTCTTCACCCCTAGACGAAACATGTATTGACCCTTGTATTGTAGCGGGACCCCACTGGATAGGGTAGATTACCCCTAGCATGCAACCTCTCCTGAGAGTGCCTTAGAGCGGTGGTCCAGTCACATGGATGGAGGGTGTCTGCCATAGTTAGGATTAAGTTATTACACCTTACCCTTGCACCCTTAGACTAAACAAGTATTAACCTTTGTATTGTAGAGGGACCCCACTGGATTGGGTAGATTACCCCTGTGTTGTAAGTGGAGTAGGCGAGCATGCAACCTCATCTGAGAGTGCCTTATGCCGGGTACACACAATCGGAATTTTGGTCGGAAAAAGCTCTGATGGTTTTCCCAACGGAATTCTGACGGGATTTCGCTAAAGCTGTCTTGCATACACACGGTCACACCAAATTCTGACCGCCAAGGACGTGGTGACGTACAACGCGTACGATGGGAATAGAAAAAGGAAGTTCAATACCAAGCCAATCCGTCTTGTAGCTGAATCTGAGCATGCGTGAGTTTCTGCGCGTCAGAATTGCATACACACGAACGCATTTTCGGATAGGAACTTTTTCCGACCGAAAAATTGAGAACCTGCTCTCAATTTCGGCCAGCAAAAGTCAGATGGACCCTACACATGATCGCATTTTCCAACCAAAAGCTTTCATCTGTCTTTTGCTGGCCGAATTTCCGATCGTGTGTATACGCAGCATTAGAGAGGTGGTTCAGTCACATGGATGGAGGGTGTCTGCCATAGTAAAGATTAAGGTATTACACCTTACCCTTGCAACCTGAGACTAAACAAGTATTAAACCTTGTATTGTAGAGGGACCCCACTGGATTGGGTAGATTACCCCTGCATTGTAAGTGGAGAGGGGGAGCATGCAACCTTGCCTGAGAGTGCCTTAGAGAGGTGGTCCAGTCACATGGATGGAGGGTGTCTGCCATAGCTAGGATTAAGGTATTACACCTTACTCTTGCACCCTAAGACTAAACAAGTATTAACCTTTGTATTGTAGAGGAACCCCACTGGATTGGGTAGATTACCCCTGCGTTGTACGTGGAGGAGGCGAGCATGCAACCTCTCCTGAGAGTGCCTTAGAGAGGTGGTCCAGTCACATGGATGGAGGGTGTCTGCCATAGCTAGGATTAAGGTATTACACCTTACCCTTGCACCCTTAGACTAAGCAAGTATTAACCCTTACATTGTAGAGGGACCCCACTGGATATGATAGATTACCCCTGCGTTGTACGTGGAGGAGGCGAGCATGCAACCTCGCCTGAGAGTGCCTTAGAGAGGTGGTCCAGTCACATGGATGGAGGGTGCCTGCCATAGCTAGGATTAAGGTATTACACCTTACCCTTGCACCCTTAGACTAAACAAGTATTAACCCTTGTATTGTAGAGGGACCCCACTGGATTGGGTAGATTACCCCTGCGTTGTAAGTGAAGGAGGCGAGCATGCAACCTCGCCTGAGAGTGCCTTATGGCGGGTACACGCGATCAGAATTCTCGGAGTTCAGCTTTACATCCATTGGGTCGCGGTAAGAATATCTGGATGATCTGGAGGCCTCTAGAAGAAGACAAGTGAGAGGAGAGCTGAAGAAATAAAAGGAGTTGATTTCTCCTGACCTCGCATGTCAGCCTCCTTGTTCCTTTTTATGTTCTTGGAGGGGGTCAGAGGTCGGCGGCGGGGAGGGGGCAGATGGAGTGGATACATTATTTAGCAGTTCTTCAGGAAATCAGGCCCAGGAATTCTAATTGATTTGGCCCACACAGGATGGGGATGAGCCTTATCTTTGGTAGTCAGCAGAGAAGAATGCGCGCCCGCTGTCAGAGAGGTGTTGAGGATATGTGTGTGTATATATATGTCTTGGTGCATATCAGGAATTAGTGGGAGGCTCAGGCGTGGCAGCTCTGAGATGATTCACTCCATGATTCACCCGCTGAAGTCTTTTCTTAACGCTGCATAGTACATCCCATAGGGAAGCATCCAAGGCCGAGCAGGAAGGTCTACATAAGGGTTTAAGAGCTCCAATAAAGTTTACTTGGCCTAATAACCCAAGAGCCATAAAAGATTAAGACACGACCTTCCTCCTCTCTGTATGTGGTGCTGTGGTGTCCATCAATCAAACAATATATATATATATATATATATATATATAAAAAAAATAAAGGACTTACATTTATCCACTCCAACGGATGAGCTTAACAAGGAACTTCAGTCCCCTTATTCGTATCCCCCGCCCGCCCTCTTCTGGTGCCACCATTGTGACACATGTGCAAATGTGACAAAGGGCTCCACCCAGCCACCCGGTATCTCCATGGGCGGAGATACGAATCCGGTAAAGACGGCAACGTTTAGCCTTCCATAATACCTTTCTTTGTGGATTCACGGGAGAAGTTGCACATGTGCAAATGTGCTGGGGGGAACCTGATGTGCCTCAGGTCTAGGTGCCCCCCCCCCCCCGGCACATCTGTGCATGTGCAGAGTCGGGGGGCGCAGAGTGACAAAACCTCATTCTGGCCTAAATGAGAAAAAAAAAATACTTAAAAAAATTAAAACCAAAGGTCTGGTAAGAATCTTGGGGGGGATACCACGCTGTTTTTTTCTTAATTTTTTTTAAATAGCCGGCAATTGCAACCAAGAGTGATACTAAAGTGACTACTGATATACTACTGATGTATTACTGATATACTACTAATATATTGCTGACATGCTACTTATATACTACTGATACTATTGATATACTAATAAAATGCTACTGATGTGTTACTGACATACTACCAATATATTACTGATATATTATTGACAATATACTACTGATGTGTTACTGATATACTACTAATATACCATTCACACTACTGATGTGTTACTGATATCCTTTTTATATGCTACTGATATACTACTACTATATAATACTAAAATACTACTGATTCTACTGATATACTACTACTATATAATACTAAAATACTACTGATTCTACTGATATACTACTACTACTACTACTATATACTACTAGTAGATACTACTAATACTACTATATAATACTAAAATATATATATACTACTAAAATACTACTGATTCTACTGATATACTACTACTACTATATACTACTGATTCAACTGATATATTACTAGGGCAGCACAGTGGTGTAGTGGGTAGCACTCTCACCTAGCAGTAAGAAGAGTCACTGGTTTAAATCCTGACCACAACACTATCTGCCTGGAGTTTGCATGTTCTCCCTGTGCCTGCATGGGTTTCCTCCCACACTCCAAAGACATGATAGTAGGTTAATTAGACCCTGTCCAAAACAACATATAAAAAATTGGCCATAATATGTGTATGTGTTGTAAGTGTGTTGGGACCCTACAGGACCACATAAAAGCTGCAGATGGACACCAGTGGCAAGAAAGCGCCCTGAGGTGATTCAGTTCACATAGGTAGCACTATACAAGTAAGGCCGCGTACACACGGGCGGACTGTCCGTCCAACTTAGTCCGCTGAACCGTGTTTCAGCGGACAGTCCGCTCGTGAGTAGGCAAGTTGGACGGACTAAGTATGGTGCATGCTCAGAAAGGGTTTACACGGCCGAAGGTTGCATTGCTGTGTATTGGACGTCGTATTTCTAGTCCCGTCGTACGTGCTGTACACGTCATCGCGCAAGCTTTCCGGGGACTGTCTGTTCATCGTGTGTGGTGAAGTCCGTTCATTCGAAAGTAGGACGGACTGTCTGTCGGATTGTCTGACGGACTTAGTTGGACGGACAATCCTCTCGTGTGTACGCGGCCTTACTCATTCATTCAATATGCTACTGATACTATTAATATACTAGTACACGATTACTATTGATATACTTACAATATTCTACTGATACCACTGATATTCTACTACTATATACTATTACTGCTACTTATTTATTACTAATATACTACTGATATGCTACTGACCCTACCAATATATTACTGATACTATTAATATACTAGTACACTATTGATAAACTACTGGTATACTACTTATACTATTGATACATTACTAATATACTACGGATATATTACTATGCCACATCGCCCAACTTCCCTCTCCATTCCCTACACATCTGTAAACAGGTGCTTCAACATATACAGTATGTTACTGATACTACTAAGATACAACTAGTATACTAATGATGACAGTACTGATATACTAAAGATGTACTTCTGATATACTAATAATATACTACTGATATTCTCCTGATACTACTAACAAACAACTAGCATATAACTGACAATACTGATATACAATCAGTGTTCTATTAACATCTTACTGATATGTTACTAATATACTAACAATATACTACGGATATCTTACTACGTCACATCGCCCACCTTCCCTCTCCACTCCCCCCACGACTTGTCTGTAAACGGGTGCTTCCCAAAAGTTTGCAGTTTTGTGTATTTGTTTTATAAATGTTCTGATTGTTGCGGGTTTGATTACTTCACTTGCATGTCCTTGTAAAACTGTATATTATTATATTATTATTATTATATTATCATTATTATTATTATACAGGTTTTATATAGCGCCAACAGTTTGCTCAGTCCACTTTACAACATGAGGGCAGACATTACAGTTACATTACAATTTGGTACAAGAGGAATCAGAGGGCCCGGCTCGTTAGAGCTTACAATCTAAAAAGGAAGGTGGCAATTGATACAAAAGGTAATAGCTGTGGGGAAGGAGCTGATGGAGGAAGTAAAACTGTTAGTTAGACGCAGGATAGGCTTCTTTGAAGAGGAGGGTTTTCAGGGATCGTCTAAAGATGGATAGATTAGGGGACAGTCGGACAGATTGGGGTAGGGAGTTCCAAAGGATGGGAGAAGCTCTGGAGAAATCCTGGAGGTGAGCATGGGGGAGGAGGTGACAAGGGAGTTAGAGAGCGGGAGGTCTTGGGATGACCGAAGAGGGCGGCTTGGTTGGTATTTTGGGACTGGGTCAGTGATGTCGCTGGGGGCAGAGTTATGGATGGCTTTGTAAATTATTGTTAGTACTTTGAATTTTATTCGTTGGGTGAGTGGAAGCCAGTGGAGGGATTGGCAGAGAGGGGTGGAGGACACTGAATGGCTGGTAAGGTGGATGAGTCTGGCAGCGGCATTCATTATGGACTGAAGGGGGGAGGAGTCTATGTAAAGGTAATCCAATGAGGAGGGAGTTGCAGTAGTCAAGGCTAGAAGATGACCAGGGAGTGAATTAGAAGCTCGGTGGTGTCATTAGTTAAAAAGGGGCGTAACTGGAAATGTTGCGGAGGCTAAGGCGGCATGATTTGGACAGGGCTTGTATGTGGGCCTGATGTGAGTTAGTAGTGCTTTTCCTACTAAAGTGGTACTCTTTGGGAGGTAAAGGGTTAACTCTGCTGGCCCAGTTTTCCCTGGCTTTTTGGGGAAGTTCCACCCTCTGCTGGGGCAAACGCATAAAAAATTAAGGATGTGATTGGCCTTCATGTGCTCTCTCTCTCTCTCTCTCTCTCTCTCTATACACCACCGCTCAAAGGCAGGTCCTGGGAACTCAGAGATAATTGCTCCAGGTGAAGGGATCCGGGTGCGAGCCACAGCATGCAGATAATGTGGATAATGACAGAACTCTGGACGGCCGCACTCCAATGCTAAAACGATGCTTTATTCAAATAATATTTAGGACACAGCAAATGACATCACAATGAAAGATGCTAACAGCTGACGCATTTCGCACTAAGGCTAGTGCTTACTCATAGCTGGTCTATATGAGTAAGCACTAGCCTTAGTGTGAAACGCATCATTATCTGCTCTCTCTCTCTCTCTCTCTCTGCATTCCCAGTTCATCACATGCTAATACTAATAATATATTACTAATGCTACTAATATGCAAATAGTATACTATGTCCGCTACTGAGATACTACCAATAAATGACTAATATTGTACAGCAGAGGATTCTGGGAGTGCTGTGTATTCTGGGTGATGATGTCATTCTATAGGAAATGTATCTTGATACTATGATACTAATGCCATTGTGCTCAAATGCCTCCCTAGTGATCATGAGAACCCATTGATTATCCCAGCACTCATCATTAGCACTATGTCTGGAGAGGGGTCAACAAGTCCTGTAGGGACAAGAATACCAACCCCACTGTGAAGCATGGTGGTGGCTCACTGATGCTTTTGGGGGTTTGTGAACGGTGAATGCACGGGGAAGTATTGTGAAAGTTGATGGCAAAATGAATACAACATGTTATCAGAAAATACTGGCAGACATTTTCCATTCTTCTGCAGGAAAGCTGCACATGGGACGCTCTTGGACTTCCCAGCAGGACAATGACCCTCAGCACAGTGGACATCTTAATATCATCGAGACGTTCTGCGGAGATCTCCAATGTGCGGTTCATGCAAGATGACCAAAGACTTTGCATGACCTGAAGGTATTTTGCCAAGATGAATGGGCAGCTCTACCGCCTGCAAGAAATTGTGCCTTGAGCACAACTATATACAGCGATCGATGCAATGTGTATGACATCATGAACACCGATCCTTCCACTTCATATTACTGGACTCGTTTTGGTATTTGACAGTTACTTTGACTTCCAGCCAGTGTAATCGGTGTGGGATCATTTGTTGGAGGGGCATCCTATTTTGGAGTGGGATCCTTTGTTTGATTGGGATATTTTTTTTGAGGGGGCTCACTTGTTGGAGGGCGATCATTTGTTGGAAGGCGATCATTTGTTGGATTGGGATCATTTGATGGAGGGGGATCATTTGTTGGAATGGGACCATTTTTTGGAGGGGGATCATTTGTTGGAGGGGGATTTTTGTTGGAAGGGGATCATTTGTTAGAGAGGGATCATTTGTTGGAGGGGGATCATTTGTTGAAGGGGAGGTCATTTGTTGGAGTGGGATCATTTGTTGGAGGAGGGATCATTTGGTGGAGGAGGAATCTTTTGGTGGAGTGGGATAATTTGTTGGAGGCGGATCAGTTGTTGGAATGGGACCATTTTTTGGAGGGGGATCATTTGTTTGAGGGGGATTTTTGTTGGAAGGTGATCATTTGTTGGAGAGGGATCATTTGTTGGAGGGGGATCATTTGTTGAAGGGGGGGTCATTTGTTGGAGTGGGATCATTTGTTGGAGGAGGGATCATTTGGTGGAGGAGGAATCTTTTGGTGGAGTGGGATCATTTGTTGGAGGCGGATCAGTTGTTGGAGTGGGATCATTTTTTGGAGGGGGTCAGGTATTGAAGGGGGGTCATTTGTTGGAGTGGGATCATTTGTTGAAGTGGGATCTTTTGGTGGAGTGGGATCATTTGTTGGAGGGGGATCTTTTGGTGGAGGGGGATCTTTTGTTGGAGGGGGGATCATTTGTTGAAAGGGGGATCTTTTGGTGGAGTGGGATCATTTGTTGGAGGGGGATCTTTTGGTGGAGGGGGATCTTTTGTTGGAGGGGGGATCATTTGTTGGAGGGGGGATCTTTTGGTGGAGTGGGATCATTTGTTGGAGGGGGATCTTTTGGTGGAGGGGGATCTTTTGTTGGAGGGGGGATCATTTGTTGGAGGGGGGATCTTTTGGTGGAGTGGGATCATTTGTTGGAGGGGGATCATTTGATGGAGTGGGATCATTTGTTGGAGGAGGGATCTTTTGATGGAGTGGGATCATTTTTTTGGAGGGGGGATCGTTTGTTGGAGGGGGATCATTTGTTGGAGGGGGATTGTTTGATGGAGGAGGGATCATTTGTTGGAGGGGGGATCGTTTGTTGGAGGGGGATTGTTTGATGGAGGAGGGATCATTTGTTGGAGGGGGGATCGTTTGTTGGAGGGGGGATCATTTGTTGGAGGGGGATTGTTTGACGGAGGAGGGATCATTTGTTGGAGGAGGAATCTTTTGGCGGAGGGGGATCTTTTGTTGGAGGAGGAATCTTTTGGTGGAGGGGGATCATTTGTTGGAGGGGGATTGTTTGGTGGAGGAGGAATATTTTGGTGGAGGGGAATTGTTTGGTGGAGGGGGATCATTTGTTGGAGGGGGATTGTTTGGTGGAGGAGGAATATTTTGGTGGAGGGGAATTGTTTGGTGGAGGAGGAATCTTTTGGTGGAGGGGGATTGTTTGGTGGAGGGGGATCATTTTGGTGGAGGGGGATCTTTTGTTGGAGGAGGAATCTCTTGGTGGAGAGGGATCATTTGTTGGAGGGGGATCATTTGTTGGAGGGGGGTCATTTGTTGGAGGGGGATTGTTTGATGGAGGGGGATAATTTGTTGGAGGGAGATTGTTTGATGGAGGGGGATCATTTGTTGGAGGGGGGTCATTTGTTGGAGGGAGATTGTTTGATGGAGGGGGATCATTTGTTGGAGGGGGTCATTTGTTGGAGGGGGTCATTTGTTGGAGGGGGATTGTTTGATGGAGGAGGGATCATTTGTTGGAGGGGGATCATTTGTTGGAGGGGGATTGTTTGATGGAGGAGGGATCATTTGTTGGAGGGGGGATCGTTTGTTGGAGGGGGATTGTTTGATGGAGGAGGGATCATTTGTTGGAGGGGGGATCGTTTGTTGGAGGGGGGATCGTTTGTTGGAGGGGGATCATTTGTTGGAGGGGGATTGTTTGACGGAGGAGGGATCATTTGTTGGAGGAGGAATCTTTTGGCGGAGGGGGATCTTTTGTTGGAGGAGGAATCTTTTGGTGGAGGGGGATCATTTGTTGGAGGGAGATTGTTTGGTGGAGGAGGAATATTTTGGTGGAGGGGGATTGTTTGGTGGAGGAGGAATCTTTTGGTGGAGGGGGATTGTTTGGTGGAGGGGGATCATTTTGGTGGAGGGGGATCTTTTGTTGGAGGAGGAATCTTTTGGTGGAGAGGGATCATTTGTTGGAGGGGGATCATTTGTTGGAGGGGGATTGTTTGATGGAGGGGGATCATTTGTTGGAGGGGGTCATTTGTTGGAGGGGGATTGTTTGATGGAGGGGGGTCATTTGTTGGAGGGAGATTGTTTGATGGAGGGGGATCATTTGTTGGAGGGGGATCATTTGTTGGAGGGAGATTGTTTGATGGAGGGGGATCATTTGTTGGAGGGGGGATCTTTGATGGAGGGGGATCATTTGTTGGAGGGGGATCATTTGTTGGAGGGGGATTGTTTGATGGAGGGGGATCATTTGTTGGAGGGGGATCATTTGTTGGAGGGAGATTGTTTGATGGAGGAGGGATCTTTTGTTGGAGGAGGAATCTTTGGTGGAGGGGGATCATTTGTTGGAGGGGGATCATTTGTTGGAAGAGGAATCTTTTGGCGGAGGGGGATCATTTGTTGGAGGGGGATCATTTGTTGGAAGAGGAATCTTTTGGCGGAGGGGGATCATTTGTTGGAGGGGGATCATTTGTTGGAAGAGGAATCTTTTGGCGGAGGGGGATCATTTGTTGGAGGGGGGTCATTTGTTGGAGGGGGATCATTTGTTGGAGGGGGATTGTTTGATGGAGGGGGATCATTTGTTGGAGGGGGGTTGTTTGTTGGAGGGGGATCTGTTGGTGGAGGGGGATCATTTGTTGGAGGGGGATCATTTGTTGGAGGGGGATTGTTTGTTGGAGGGGGATCTGTTGGTGGAGGGGGATCATTTGTTGGAGGGGGATCATTTGTTGGAGGGGGATCATTTGTTGGAGGGGGGTCGCTTGTTGGAGGGGGATTGTTTGGTGGAGGGGGATCATTTGTTGGAGGGGAATCTGTTGGTGGAGGGGGATCATTTGTTGGAGGGGAATCTGTTGGTGGAGGGGGATCATTTGTTGGAGGGGAATCTGTTGGTGGAGGGGGATCATTTGTTGGAGGGGGATCATTTGTTGGAGGGGGATCTTTTGGCGAAGGGGGATCATTTGTTGGAGGGGGATCTTTTGGCGGAGGGGGATCATTTGCTTGCAGAATCCTGGTAGACTTGGTGACTATCTAAGTGCTGAATGCGGAGGGCCGGCACAGCCGAGTATTATACTACAATGGAAGTCAATGGAACAGGCCCTCGTTCTTGTTAATGCACAAAGTGGGCGCCCCGCCAGCTCCCTCCTCGGGGTGATATGAGGTTGCTCAGACTTTAAATCCTGACAGACTACCTCGGCACTCAACAGTTTTAATAGCTTGTTACACAAAAGCTTCAACCTCTCCGCTCAGCTGCCAAGTCCTCCACTACTCGCACTAACCAGGGAAAAAAAAAAAGAGAGAGAAGTTAAAAGCCTATGACAATGGTGTTAGTTAATGGGCTCCATTCCGCGGTGCCGGGGTTGTCTGAGCGTCTTTTCTGTTTTGTAATTCCCGAGTTAAGCTCATCCCCCGCACTCGCTCATTCTGCCTTGTAAACCTCACAGCTCCGCTGCATGGAGAAGCAGATTACAAGGCGACGACGGATGAATTGCAATCTTGGAGATTACACGCCAGCTCGGTGCCGCGCACCTACGTGCCCGCGATTGGCTCCATGGAATAGGCTGCCAATGGAGGAATGTGCCCAAAGGTGGAGATTTCCTTCTACGGAGAATGTTAAGCCCATCAAATACCTGAATATCGGTTTTGGGGTTGACGCTGGTGGAGGGCGCAATTATCCACCGACCTCGTGTATTTCTCACGTTTGATCTCAGATTTCTTTTGTCACTCTGGTTACATTCCAGAGTCATTATAAATTGGAGTCTCTCTCGTACTGCTGAATTATTACATAGTTACATAGTAGATGAGGTTGGGAAAAGACACAAAACTATCCAGTCCTACCTACATGCATCAGCTCAGGTTCTCCATTATAAGGGCTCCTTCACGAGGGGGACCACATTTCCAAACTGACATTTAGGGACCCCCCCCCCCCCCGTCCCGTCCCCTCCCTTTCCCAAAAATCACTTTGTGCTGTAATGAATCACAGCACAGCCGGGGCGGCGGGTGCACGCTCTACCCAGAAGAACTGATCCCGCCCCCCCAAAATGGGCCGACGCATCGCCACTTTACTCACTGACGTCGTAGGCAAAAACTATATTGATGCCTTCTCATCTTTGATGGTTTTATTATTATTATTTCCATCAAAATCCAAATCGGAAATTCCTTGTCAACGTGGCCCCCCATACAATGTACCTAAACTCCTGAGGAAGCTCAGATGAGCGAAACATGTTGAGTGGTATATTCCGAGTGGTATCTTTTGCTTCAATCAATTGCTTTGTCCTGTACAAAATTCGATGTGGATAATTTTATTGCAGTGTATATTATTTTTGTAATAAAAACTTTTTTTATGGATATTTTTCAAATATCTATTTTGTTTTTGACACCTTGAAAGTGGCGGGGGTTTGTTCACCCCACTGTCCTCTTTTCTGTTCTCCTTCACTAGGGTGAACACATTTCCAAACCGACAAGTAGGGACCGCCCCTTCCCAAAAATCAGCTTGTGCTGTAACGAATCACAGCACAACCTAGGTGGCGGGTGCACGCTCTACCCAGAAGCACCGATCCCGCACCCCCCCAAAAAAGGCCACCGCATCGCCACTTTACTCACTGACGTCGTAGGCAAAAACGATATTGATGCCTTCTGATCTTTTATGGTTTTATTATTATTATTTCCATCAAAATCCAAATCGGAAATTCCTTGGCAACGTGGCCCACCATACAATGTACCTAAACTCCTGAGGAAGCTCAGATGAGCGAAACATGTTGAGTGGTATATTCTGAGTGGTATCAATTGCTTTGTCCTGTACAAAATTATATGTGGATAATTTTATTGCAGTGTATATTATTTTTGTAATAAAAACTTTTTTTATGGATATTTTTCAAATATCTATTTTGTTTTTGACACCTTGAAAGTGGCGGGGGTTTGTTCACCCCACTCTCCTCTTCTCTGTTCTCCTTCACTAGGGTGACCACATTTCCAAACCAACAAGTAGGGACCGCCCCTTCCCAAAAATCAGCTTGTGCTGTAACGAATCACAGCACAGCCGAGGGCGGCGGCTGCACGCTCTACCCAGAAGCACCGATCACGCCCCACCCCAAAAAAGGTCACCGCATCGCCGCTTTACTCCCTGACGTAGGCAAAAACTATATTGATGCCTTCTCATCTTTGATGGTTTTATTATTATTATTTCCATCAAAATCCAAATCGGAAATTTCTTGGCAACGTGGCCCACCATACAATGTACCTAAACTCCTGAGAAAGCTCAGATGAGCGAAACATGTTGAGTGGTATATTCTGAGTGGTATCTTTTGCTTCAATCAATTGGTTTTGTCCTGTACAAAATTCGATGTGGATCATTTTATTGTAGTGTATATTATTTTTGTGTAGCGGATGACATTTGGGGTCAAATGTCATACGCATTGTAAATTTAGTTTTTGGTCTCAGGACAATAAAGTTTCTGAGGGTTAATTATTGTAGGTTGGCCTAACACCAGTCTGGCCGGGCTGTGTTTAGAAGTTCTGCCTGGTCATGTGAGTGGTGAGGTGCACATGAGAGGCTAGAACCAGGTCTGGTTGGATGTTTAGGCATCGGCGCTCTCGGAGCCAATCAGTGGGAGTGCCGGGGCCCGCTGAGGAGTCTGGGAGGTGGTACTTAAAGCGGGAGTCCACCGGGACTCCGCGTTTTTTTTTTTTTTTTTTAAAGCCAGCAGCTACAAATACTGCAGCTGCTGACTTTTAAAATAGTGACACTTACCTGTCCAGCGCGCCCGCGATGTCGGCACCCGAAGCCGATCGCTAGGTCGTCTGTCGGGTCCTGCCGCCGCCATCTTGGGTATGGGAATCAGGAAGTGGAGCCTTTCGGCTTCATTTCCCGGTTCCCTACTACGCATGCGCGAGCCGCGCGGCGCAATCCGGACGGTCCCCGCTGCCTCTGGGAACTGTGTGTTTCCCAGCAGGCAGCGGGGCACTTGCGTATAGGGGCGGGCAGTTGCGGAAAGGGGCGTAATCTACGCCCCTTTCCGCAGACAGCTATCCCGGAAGTGGGTGCAGTTACCTGGATTATCCAGGTAACTGCACCCCCCTCCCCCTTGAAAGGTGCCAATTGTGGCGCCGGAGGGGGGGGGGATTCCGATGAGCGGAGGTCCATTTTAGGGTGGACCTCCGCTTTAAGCGGGTGTGGATCACATGTTCGGGGTTCCGGAGTTGTTCGTGAGACCCGTGTGGTCTGTTCTGGTTCCAGGACCGGGGTAGCCCGTGAGGGGTCCCGGTCATGGGGTGTTCGACACCCGCAACATGTTCCTGTCAGTGGCCTCTGGTAGACCTGTCTGGTCTGGGGTAGGGATCTGTCTGTTCCCGAGTCTCGGGAACCTGCTGGTCCGAGGCGCAGTAACTGAGGGAGGATTCAAGGTGTCCGGGTGCGCTCTCGGCTTGGAGGGACACCACAGCTCGTGGAAGTGACCGGGGAGGACTCTTCGGAGGAGGGCCGGCAAGTGGCATCCTGGGAAGTGCCTGGATACTGAGTTGGGAAGGACATTGACGAATTCACAATTTTCCAGTACCACAAAGGAAGTGGGAAACGCTCCAGGTACGGTTGGAAAAAGCTTCCTGTATACTCTCAGTTGATTGTTCAAGTTTTGAGTCAACGTGCTGACTGCCATGATCTCTGGCTAGAGATCTGTTCAGCCTTGAAGTGCCCAGCTGCGAGTGGCTACTCTCTGGGTGGAAATAGAGACTGTGTTACACCTGCAGTTCAAGGTACCTGAGTTCTTCACCCCGTGCCCTCTGTTCCCTAAAGAGACTGTGTTTGTGAAAGTTCTACTGCAAAATAAACCTTTCTGAAAGGACTTCATCTGTGTCACTGTGCAAGTTGTTGGGTATCAAACCTGGGAACCCCTAGAGGTGGAGGAGCAGGTCAGGAGAAGGTAACTGGTAAGCCCAACAAATCAAGGCCGCACAGCAAAGGTTGCGGCCGCTACATTTGTAATAAAAACTTTTTTATGGATATATTTCAAATCTCTATTTTATTTTTGACACCTTAAAAGTCCCAGGGGTTTGTTCACCCCACTGTCCTCTTCTCCGTTCTCCTTCACTAGGGTGACCACATTTCCATACCGACATGTAGGGACCCCCCCGCCCTTTCCCAAAAATCAGCTTGTGCTGTAACAAATCACAGCACAGCCGGGGAGGCGGCTGCACGCTCTACCCAGAAGCACCGATCACGCCCCCCCCCCCCCCCAAAAAAAGGTCCGCCGCATCGCCACTTTACTCACAGACTGTACATGTCCTGGCCGGCCAAAACCCATTTTACCTGGTTCCAAAGCTGGCTCTAGACAAGTCAGTGAGTAAAGCGGCAATGTGGCGGCCTTTTTTTGGGGGCATCAGATCACCCTGCAGGGGAGGGGTGGCTGAGTCCATTTTATTCCGGGACACTATTGTGTGATCTGCTCTCCTCTCCTCAGCGACGACTTCCGTGTGAGGAGAGGAGGAGCCGATTGCCTAGCAACCAGCTGTTTGTTTACATCACATGACGGCCGTGATTGGACACGGCCGTCATGTGATCAGGAGGGCCAATCACAGAGCCCTCCTGCCGATCCGAAATGCGCCGCGTCCGGGTGACACGAGCGCATCGGGATCGCGCTGCTGCGCGGGCACGCGCGCGCATGCGATCCCCCTCCTGAACGTCCAGTCAGAAGGAGGCGGCTCCCACCCGGCCGTATATGTACATTGGCCGGGTGGGAAGTGGTTAAACTTCCCTCCTAAACTTGGGGTGCATGTTATACGCCGACAAATACGTTAATGTAGAGAAGGTAGGACCCAAAAGTGACTCAAGCCCAGAGGCCCCCATCACCGCGCACTTTTCTCACCTTTTTTTTTTTTTTACATGGCTTTGGGTGGTCCCTAACCACTTGAGACCCTCATATGACGTCATGGGGTTCCGGTGGTTATATCTAAATGATGCCTGAGGCCACAGACATCATTCAGATATTGCCGTTTTCAGCTGGCGATTCCCTACACCATAAGAATGATCATAGCGGCTGTTCCGCCGCTTGATCGTTCTTACGGGCGGCAGGAGGGGACGCCCCCCCTCCCGCCGCCCTACGGTGCTTCTACCGACTCACCGTTTCCATCGGTGAGTCGGTCACAGGATCCGCCGGCCCCAGCATGTGATCATAGAGATTTCCGGCGGACTAGATTGTCCCCGGAGTCTCTGTGATCGTTCGGAGGCCGGGCGAGATGTTATGACGTCACGCCCGGCCTCGGTATTCAAATGAACGGCGCCGATCTGGCTAGGAAGCCATGATCGTTTTATTTTTTTTATTTATTTTTTATTCTTCCCAGCCTAGAGGTGAAATATGGGGTCTTATTGACCCCATATTTCACTGTAAATAGGTCCGATCATGCCATATTCCTATTACAAGGGATGTTTACATTCCTTGTAATAGGAATAAAAGTCATCAATTTTTTTAAATTTTTTTTAAGTGTAAAACTAAAAAAATAAAAAATAAATTAACAATAAAAAAAAATAAAGATTTTTTTTTAAGCGCCCCTGTTCCCGTGAGCTCGCACACAGAAGCGAACGCATACGTAAGTCCCGCCCACATATGAAAACGGTGTTCAAACCACACATGTGAGGTATCGCCGCGAACGTTAGAGCGAGAGCAATAATTCTAGCCCTAGACCTCCTCTGTAACCCAAAACATGTAACCAGTAAAAAAAATTAAAACGTCGCCTATGGGGATTTTTAAATACCAAAGTTTGGCGCCATTCCACGAGCGCGTGCAATTTTGAAGCGTGACATGTTGGGTATCTATTTACTCTGCGTATCCTCCTCTTTCACATTATGCAAAAAAATTGGGCTAACTTTACTGTTTTTTTTTTTTTTTTTTTAAGCATGAAACGTTCGAAAAATTGCTGCGCAAATACTGTGCGAGATAAAAAGTTGCAATGACCGCCATTGTATTCTCTAGGGTCTTTGCTAAAAAAACATATATAATGTTTGGGGGTTCTATGTAATTTTTTTTAGCAAAAAAATTAGGAATTTTACACGTAGGAGAGAAATGTCAGAATTGGCCTGGGTCTGAAGTGGCTAAGGAGTGGGATCCACCTGTCTTCGGCCTAGGTAGACCATGGCAATACCTTGCTTCTGCCGGGAGCCTTGTGTCCTTGGAGGTTCAGGGTTAGAAGCCTATCCTCCTCAATGGTTTGGCCATTCTGTACCCTCTGTACACTTTTTTTGTGTGCTGTGATTTCACGGCTTCACAGGGGTTAGACAAAGCACTGCACCAAAAGAGCTTCAAACGCAGGGGCGTAACTATAGGGGGTGCAGCAGTCGCAACTGCAACCGGGCCCTGTGCTGCAGGGGGCCCATGCAGCCCCCTCTACATATGGCCGGCAGCAGCATAAGCAGCTAGGGGTACCAGTGCACCATGCACACGGGTGGCTGGAGGTGGAGGGTGACTAGCAGAGCTCCATGTTCGACTATCACACTGGCTGCTCTTTAGTTGTGCATTCCCCGCATGACCTGTGTCCTCGGCCGGCTCCTCAGAGTACCCCTCTCCTGCTCCATGTATTGCCGCTCAGTCCGATGTCTGTTCTCCCCAGCCAGATGGGGCACCTAAAAAAAAATAATTAAAAATAATTAAAAAAAAACTACTGATGCCAGTGGTGGAACTACAGGGCTCACAAAGGTCATACCTGTGACCACGCCCTGGAGTTCCACCGCCGGACTCGGAGGGAAGGGCCCTGGCTGGGGTTCAGGGGGGGCCCTTCATGGTTTCTTGCATCGGGGCTCTGAAGGTTATAGTTACGCCACTGTTCAAACGTATTATTAGAATGCAGTGTTGGGCCTGCAAGGGAGTAACAGGTTATAATAGAAGAACGTTTTTTGTTGATCGTCAAGATGTCATCCTCATTCCTGTGTTGTTAGTCTAAAAGAAATATGAGGAAATGAGCGTGTTTAGTTTCCTTTCTGCCATCTCAGGATTATCTCTGCTTTCTTAGGTGAGTTGGATCATAGACACAAAGCTGGAGAGGCCACAAGTATATCAGATTTCAAAAAAAAAAAAAAAAAAATGCGATGAAAGATTTATTGCTAAGTGCTGGAATTTCTGAGGGACGAGCCAAACTGGAATTATACGATCATGATAAAACTCATACCGCTGAAAGAAGAGAGATTGTGGCCATTCTGGAGAGAACAGATAGAAAGGGATGAGGTTATTTCTTGGGGAAGAGCGTGACCCAAAACTCACCAACGCGGCGCTACGTCTCCATTGGCGTAACACACACGCGCAAACACTCTACTACTGGAATTGTATTCGTCTTCTGTGGTTTATCTTGTATTGCTTCCATATTGGGGCAGTTAGGATCCGTGATAACACCAGGGTTAGTTGTTCCATGGAATATCCAATTCCATCCTGGGGGGGATCAGAAAGTATTTCCTTTTCTCCTGCCTGAGCAAATTAGACCATGCTTTACTTTATTTTATTTTATTTTTGCCTTTTCCTGGATCATCTTTGGATACAGGATTGCATATATTGAGTTCTTCTATTCGTTTTTTTTTTTTTTTTCTATTGTTTGAACTGGATGGATTGCAGTCTTTTTTCAACCTCTGTTGTAGCGCGACCCCCCTAGGAGCCGCTTGGCAATTTGGGTTTTCTGTTCTACATGTCGACTCCAAGAACACACTCAGCCCCTCTGACACACCTGGATAAGTGAAAGTCACTGCAAGCGCTAATAAGAACATAAGTATACAGTTAGGGATGAGCCGAACACCCTCCCCCCCCCCCCCCCCGCGCGGTTCGGTTCGCACCAGAACCTTCGAACGGACCTAAAATTCGTACGAACTATTAAAGCCTATGGGACTCGAACATTGGAAATCAAAAGTGCTAATTTTAACCACTTCCCGACCAGCGCACGACGATGTACGTCGACAGAATGGCACGGGCAGGCATATTGGCATACAGGTACGTCCAATATTCAATGCCGCCCTGCCATCGGGAGCGCGCCGCCGGTGGCGCACTCCCGCGCTGGTCGGGACCCCCGTGAGTCCGGTCGCGGGACCCGCGGACTCAATCGCCGCGGGCATCCCTGCGATCGTCTCACGGAGCGGCCGAATGGAGGAAATGCTGTGTAAACAACATTTCTCCATTCTGCCTAGCAACTAGTGACGCTGATCTCTGCTCCATGTGATTGGAGCAGAGATCAGTGTTCACTAAATGAAAGCCCAACCCCCCCACAGTTAGTAACACACCCCTAGGAACACTTAACCCCTACACTGCCACCCACTGGTTAACCCTTTCACTGCCAGTGTCATTTACACAGGAATCACTGCATTTATATAGCACTGATTACTGTATAAATGACAATGGTCCCAAAAATGTGTCAAAAATGTCCGATGGGTCCCCCACAATGTCGCAGTCACAATAAAAATCGCTGATCGTAGCCATTACTAGTAAAAAAAAAAATAAATAATAATTATTAATAAAAATGCTATAAAACTATCCCTATTTTGTAAACGCTATAACTTTTGCGCAAACCAATCAATAATCGCTTATTGCGATTTTTTTTACCAAAAATATGTAGAAGAATACGTATCGGCCTAAACTGAGGGAAAAAAATGTTTTTTTATATATTTTTGGGGGATATTTATTATAACAAAAAGTAAAAAATAATGAGTTTTTTTCAAAATTGTCGCTCTATTTTTGTTTATAGCGCAAAAAATAAAAACCGCAGGGGTGATCAAATACCACCAAAAGAAAGCTCTATTTGTGGGAAAAAAAGGACGTCAATTTTGTTTGGGAGCCACGTCGCACGACCGCGCAATTGTCAGTTAAAGCGACGCAGTGCCGAATCGCAAAAAGTGGTCTGGTCTTTGATCAGCAAAATGGTCCGGTCTGCAAGTGGTTAAAGGCTAATATGCAAGATATGCAACAGACAACACCAGCAATAAGGGGTATCTTCAGGTGTATACTGTGCTGGAGGCACACAACACCCACTTTAACTCCTGCAGATGCCTTTATTAGAGAACACCAGCAATAAAGGGTAGATACAGGTGTATACTGTGCTGGAGGCACACAGCACCTACTATATTAAGGGGAACCCCGTGTCACATTAAAAAAAAAATTGACGTGGGGGTCCCCCTAAAAATCCATACCAGACCCTTTATCCGAGCACGCAACCTGGCAGGCCGCAGGAAAAGAGGGGGGGACGAGAGAGCGGCCCCCCCTCCCTCCTGAACCGTACCAGGCCACATGTCCTCAACATTGGGAGGATGCTTTGGGGGTCTGTGACCCCTCAAAGCACCTTGTCCCCATGTTGATGAGGACAAGGGCCTCATCCTCACAACCCTGGCCGGTGGTTGTGAGGGTCTGCGGGCGGGGGGCTTATCAGAATCTGGAAGCCCCCTTTAACAAGGGGACCCCCAGATCCCGGCCTCCCCCTGTTTGAAATGGTAAGGGGGTACAAAAGTACCCCTACCATTTCACAAAGAAAGTGTAAAAAATAGTTAAATAAGACAAACACACTTCTGAAAAATTCCTTTATTAAAAATAAAAAAAATAAAAAAAAAGATTCCAGCGGTGGTAATCCACTCTTGCTATCCAGCGACGGATGATCATCTCTCCAGGGATGGCTGATCTGAATCAGCGCAGCGAATCCATTCCTCTTCTGTCTCCACGGAGGAGACACTGCGGGGATTCCGGCGGCCTGACGTTTGTTATATGCGGAGGGCGGGGCCACCCGTCACCTGACCCCGCCCCCTCTGACTCAAGGGGAAACCTGGGGTTCCCCGTGACGTATGGGTGACCCCGCACCCCTCTGATGTAACACAGGCAGGTTTCCGTTACATCAGAGGGGGCGGGGTCACCCATACCTCACGGGGAAGCCTGGGTTTCCCCTTGCGTCAGAGGGGGGCGGGTCAGGTGACAGGTGGCCTCGCCCTCCGCATATAACAAATGTCAGGCCGCCGAAATCCCCGCAGTGTCTCCTCCGTGGAGACAGAAGATGGATGGATTCGCTGCACTGGATCAGATCATCCATCGCTGGACCCCGGAGAGATGATCGTCCGTCGCTTGATAGCAAGAGTGGATTACCACCGCTGGAATGTTTTTTTTTTTTTTTTTTTTTTAATAAAGGAATTTTTCAAAAGTGTGTTTGTCTTATTTAACTATTTTTTACACTTTCTTTGTGAAATGGTAGGGGTACTTTTGTACCCCCTTACCATTTCAAACAGGGGGGGGGGCGGGATCTGGGGGTCCCCTTTGTTAAAGGGGGCTTCCAGATTCTGATAAGCCCCCCGCCCGCAGACCCTCACAACCACCGGCCAGGGTTGTGAGGATGAGGCCCTTGTCCTCATCAACATGGGGACAAGGTGCTTTGAGGGGTAACAGACCCCCAAAGCATCCTCCCAATGTTGAGGGTATGTGGCCTGGTACGGTTCAGGAGGGAGGGGGGCCGCTCTCTCGTCCCCCCCTCTTTTCCTGCGGCCTGCCAGGTTGCGTGCTCGGATAAAGGGTCTGGTATGGATTTTTAGGGGAACCCCAAGTAAAAAAAATTTTTAATTTGATGCGGGGTTCCCCTTAATATCCATACCAGACCTGAAGGGTCTGGTAATTGAATTTGGGGGACCCCCATGTTTTTTTTTTTTATCAATGACTTTCAATGAGTGTTCTCTGTATTACGGAGCCGACAATTTAGCCGCGAGTGATTTTAAAGGACTTTTTTTCCTGCAGACACTTTGTGCAGGGACAGTTCTAAGCATGGGAAACATGCGCCCCTTCACAGGCATACTATAGATACCCCCCAGGTACAACATTTAAAGGAATATTATACTTTTATTGTTTCACTTTAATCATTATTAAAATCACTGCTCCTGAAATAACTGCAGTTTTTAAAACTTTTTTTTTAATTGATCCATGTCCCCTGGGGCAGGACCCGGGTCCCCAAACACTTTTTAGGACAGTAACTTGCATATTAGCCTTTAAAATTAGCACTTTCCATTTTGAACGTTCGAGTCCCATAGACTTTAACCACTTCAATACAGGGCACTTAAACACCTTCCTGCCCAGACCAATTTTGAGCTTTCAGCGCTGTCGCACTTTGAATGACAATTGCGCGGTCATGCTACACTGTACCCAAATGAAATTTTTATCATTTTTTCCCACAAATAGAGCTTTCTTTTGGGGGTATTTGATCACCTCTACGGTTTTTATTTTTTGCGCTACAAATAAAAAAATACCGAAAATTTTGAAAAAAAAATGTTTTTTTTTGTTTCAGTTTCAAAACTTTGTAAATAAGTACATTTTCTCCTTCACTGATGGGCACTGATGGGGCTACACTGATGGGCACTGATAAGGCGGCACTGATGGGCACCAATGTGGCACCAATGAAGTGGCACTGATAGGCGGCACTGATGGGCGACACGGATGGGCGACACGGATGGGCAACACGGATGGGCGACACGGACGGACACTGATAGGTGGCACAAATTGGCACTGATAGCTGGCACGGATGGGCGGCACAGATGGGCGGCACGGATGGGCGGCACGGATGAGCACAGGTGGGCATGGATAGGCGGCACAGGTGGGCATTGATAGGCGGCACAGGTGGGCATGGATAGGCGGCACAGGTGGGCACACATAGGCGGAACAGGTGGGCACTCAGGCGGCACAGGTGGGCACTCATAGGCGGCACAGGTGGGCACTCATAGGCGGCATCGGTGTTATACTATAGTAATGGATGCCAATCAGTGCCAAACAATAATGCATGCCAATCAGTGATGCCCATTGTGGGCACTGATTGGCATCCATTATGGGCACTGATTGGCACCCATTGTGCTGACTGGCATCCCTGGTGGTCTAGGGAGGATTATGACCTTTATTACCTTTTCCCTGGTGGTCTGGTGGCGTCCCTGGTGGTCCAGTGTGGGCATCCTCGGGGGGGCTGTGCTGATAATCGATCAGCACAGACCCCCCCTGTCAGAGGAGCAGCCGATCGGCTCTCCTCTACTCACGTCTGACAGACGCGAGTGAGGGAAAGCCGATCACCGGCTCTTCCCATTTACACTGTGATCAGCCGTGATTGGACACGGCTGATCACATGGTAAAGAGTCTCCGTCGGAGACTCTTTACCGAGATCGTAGTTGCCGGGTGTCAGACTGACACCCCGCAACAACGATCGCCGCTATGCGCGCCCCGTAATTCATGTGGATTTTCGGACGAATGCAATTTTTGAACGAAAAACTAAATAAATAAAAACGAATTTCGGGAGTAACTAAATTCATTTTTCGGACGAAAACGAAATTCCGAAACGAAATTTTTTACTCTGCACATGTCTAGTCAGTTAGCTTATTTCCCAAAACTTTCTCCCAATATTTCTGTTTCTTAGTAAGTTGGGCCACCTCCTAGGTTCTGATAGTTCTCCCAGATTCTAGGGAAGAGACCTTTCTGTTGGAGTTTTGGTTCTGTCCATTTCATAGCCTATCACTCCCCTACCTGCTAGACCATACAGAAGTAAGAGTGTGATATTGTCATAACTGGCTTCATCAGACGAGAGGACATGGAAATGGCATTAGGGACCTCTTGCTACTGGTCTTGCTTGAGAGATTAGAATAAGTTGGTGGATGATTGTGATGGATCTATTGCCTCAATACCGAAAATATCAAGTGTGTGAACCCTTTCTTGCCATCTTAGGCATTAGCAGTGGCGTCGCTAGGGGGTGGCTTTTGGGGTTATAGCCCCGAATCTGAGGTCCATAGCCCCAGGTCTCTGCAGGGGTCTCCAAGGGGAGGGGAGGCTTTCTGGGGACCCTGATGTAAGTGGGGGGGCTCTCTGGGGACCCTGATGCAAGAGGCAGACTCTCTGGGGACCCTGATTTTAAGGGGGAGGTTATCTGGGGACCATGATTTAAGGGGGAGGCTCTCTGAGGACCCTAAAGTAAGGGGGGCTCTCTGGGAACCCTGATGTAAGTGGAGGGCTCTCTGTGGTCCCTGAGGCAAGGGGGGGGGGTTCTCTGGGGACTCTGATGTAAGGAGGAGGCTCTCTGGGGACCCTTATGTAAGGGGGGCTCTCTGGGGATATATGCACACATGCACGTATAGTTTCATAGTTTCATATTTAGTAAGGTTGAATAAAGACACCAGTTCATCCAGTTCAACCTGAGTGAGTGTCTACAATTGTCCCTATCCCTGCACATTGCACACTCACATCAGTCCCTACCCTCAATGATCCCACAATCCAAGGACCCCATTCATATACTAGGGCCAATTTTATTTTTATTTTTTTGGACAGAAGCCAATTAACCTACCTGCATATCTTTGGATTGTGAGAGGAAATCGGAGTACCCGGAGGAAACCCACGCAGGCACAGGGAGAACATGCAAATTCCAGGCAGGTAGTGTCATGGTTGTGATTCGAACCAGCGACCCTTCTTACTGCTAGGTGAGAGCGCTAACTGCTACTGTATATACATGTGTATGCCCGCCCAGGCGTATGACTTTCTTTACTACGCTGTTATGGGCTTTAGCCCCAGACCTTTTGTAGACCTAGCAACGCCCCTGGACATTAGAAACTTTGGCGTCAACCATTGGCACAGATACTTGTGAGATAAGAATAATTTGGTGGATGAATTTGTGATGGGTCCATTGCCTTAAAACTGAAATGTCAGGTTTGTGAGCCCTTCCTCTCCATCATAAGCATCAGAGACTTTGAAGGCAACCATTGGCACAGGGACTTGTACAACCTGTAGAAGCAACACATGGACATTATGTCATTTTAGCTTCATTCCCCATTCCAATCTTCCACATAGGTAGAGTCCTCTCCAATTGTTAGGAGGTGCGATCCCCATAGAAGACCATTCCAAAGTGTATCGGTCATAAAATATCTGCTTCAGTAAAGAGTAAAAAGGTTAAGCATGGAAACCAAAGGTCTTATATGCTATAATTTCTCCAACATCACTTTATATAAAGATAAAATCACCACTTTAGCCGACATCTTTGCAGTGACCTCGGTATTGCCCGAGCACAGGAACTTGTCTCCTGCTTGTGATATTTTGTTGATGTGTGTGACATTGAGATTGTGAATATTCAATGATGTCAGGAGGTTCTCTTCCTTTCAGCTTTACCGCTCCATTGCCTGGCTAACATCTCCTCCATAGGTGTATGTTTGGAGGTTGAAGTGCACGTGGCTCCGCGTTCTTTTTCTGGGCTCTAACCTACTTCATGGTCTCCAGCTGTGAACGTACAGACCAGCCTTTCTCAACCTTTTCAACACAGAGGAACCCTTGAAATAATTCTCCGGTCTCGGGGGAACCCCTGCTAAAAATTAGAAATCTACAACTCATGATAAATTAGTGTGATGGTCGGTGGGAAGAATGGTCCTTACACTTGTAGTCATTGGGAAGAATTACCTCCTTACAGAGAGCTAAAAAGATCAATGGTGTCGGTGGGAACTTATCTGAGAGGCAGAAATTGCCCAATTCTGAAGGAACCCCTAGCAACCTCTGGTGGAACCCTGGTTGAGAATCACGGAACCCTGTTTGAGAATCACGGAACTCTGGTTGAGAATCACGGAACCTTGGTTGAGAATCACGGAACCCTGGTTGAGAATCACGGAACCCTGGTTGAGAATCACGGAACCCTGGTTGAGAATCACGGAACCCTGGTGGAGAATCACGGAACCCTGTTTGAGAATCACGGAACTCTGGTTGAGAATCACGGAACCTTGGTTGAGAATCACGGAACCCTGGTTGAGAATCACGGAACCCTGGTTGAGAATCACGGAACCCTGGTTGAGAATCACGGAACCCTGGTGGAGAATCACGGAACCCTGTTTGAGAATCACGGAACTCTGGTTGAGAATCAGGGAACCCTGGTTGAGAATCACGGAACCCTGGTTGGGAATCACGGAACCCTGGTGGAGAATCACGGAACCCTGGTGGAGAATCACGGAACCCTGGTGGAGAATCACTGGTATAGACTGTTGCAGAACACCTTTGCCTGTGTTCAAATCTACTTCATGGCCCCCACCTGTGAACCTATAGCTTGTTCCAGTCTACCTTTGCCTGTGCTTAAAGCGGAGTTCCACCCAAAAATTGAACTTCCACTTTAATGCCGCGTACACAAGACCAGACTTTTTTCGACGGACTAGATCCGACGGTCTTCCCGACGGACTTTCGGCGGAGTTCCAACAGACTTTCCAAATGAACAGATTTGGCCACACACAATCACTCCAAAGTCCGACGGATTTGAACGTGATGACGTACGACCAAACTACAATAAGGAAGTTCATAGCCAGTAGCCAATAGCTGCCCTAGGGTTTTTGTCCGTCGGACTAGTATACACACGAACTGATTTCCCGATAGGAACTGGGTCCGGGCGGAGTTCCGGCCGAAAAATTTGAAACATGTTCTATTTCTAAAGTCCGTCAGATTTTTGGACAGCAAAGGTCCGATGGAGCCCACACACGATCGAATTGTCAGACGGACTCGTTCCTTCGGACCTTTGCTGTCATGTGTACTTGGCATAAGTGTTGGTGACCCCCTGACATGCCACATTGCATGTCATTTTATTTTGGGGGTGGGGGGGGAGCGGTAGAGTTGCCACCTCATCCCTTTATGCCTGAATACATATGAATTACACGGGTTCTGTGACTGATTAAGGCGGTAATTAATCTCACTTGGTGCCTTATTTGCATTAAATTAGCCTCAGAACCCGTGTGATTCATATGTGCTTTTACTGGCACCCAGCCCCCACTTCTTCCCCTGGTGCCGCGGCGCCGGAAAGGAAGATCACCTCTTCCCCCCTCCCTCCCTGCAATCTTCTGGGACACGTCACAGGTCCCAGAAGATTGCCCTGCCATTCACAGTGCGCAGTGCGGCTCGTGCCCGGCCAGCTGTGGCCCACAGTTAGAGTGCCGGCTCCGCGGAGAGGAGCGGGGCTTTGTGCGCCCTCATCTCTGGACCGCGGGACAGGCGAGTGTCTGATTATTAAAGGTCAGCGGCTACATTTTTTGAAGCTGTTGACTTTTAAATGGGTGGAATTCCGCTTTAAACCTACTTCTTGGCTCCCAGCCGTGAACCTATACACTGCTCCAGTCTACCTTAGGCTCTGTTCAAACCTACTTCATGGTTCCCAGCTTATAGACAGCCCCTGCGGGGGTAGCTCTACACTAAGACCCCTTTCACACCGAGGGCGTTTTGCAGGCGCTATAGCGTTAAAAATAGCAATCCGCCCTCAAACAGCTGCACCATTGTCACCAGTGTGAACGCCCCGAGGCCTTTCACACCGGAGCGGTGCGCTGGCAGGAAGTCAGGAAAAGTCCTGCCAGCAGCTTCTTTGGAGCGGTGTGTTTACCGCTCCTCTACCGGCGCTCCCCATTGAAATCAATGGGGCAGCACGGCTTTACTGCCGGCAAAATGCCGCTATTGTGGCCGCAAGCAGCTGAAATGCACTGCAAATCCAACGTTAAAACGCCACTAAGAATAGCGGCATTTTACCGCCGACGCTATGGCGGCTTGTTGTGAAAGGGCTCTTAAAGCGGAGTTCCATCCAAAAATGGAACTTCTGCTTTTTATAACCCCCCCTCCCCCCTGGTGTCATATTTGGCACCTTTCAGGGGGGAGCAGATACCTGTATAATCCGGGTATTTGCTCGAACTTCCAGTAGGGTTGCCACCTGTCCAGGATTCACCCGGACAGTTCGGGTTTGGAATCTTGTGTCCGGATTTGGAATCTTGTGTCCGGATTTGGAATCTTGTGTCTGGGTTTGAATCTGCCTGAAACCCGGACACATTATTTAGACTGAGCTGTGGCTCCCCCAAGTAACTGAGATAGTCACACAAAAATCTGTTGCTATCCGGGAGCTGCGGGACTCTGTCTGGGGGCAGGTTTGGCATCACTGGGGGGGGGGGGGGGGCATGATGTCAGCAAAAGCAGTTTGGCCACACCCACTGTTTGCCACAGCGAGCTGTATTACCACTCTCCTTGGGGCACCTAAAGGCGTCCCAGGTCTTTTATAATCCTATAGTATGTACTACGAATACAAATGTGCCCTGTGTCGCTAAAAATGTTCGGGTTTGGCCTGAAGAAAAGGTGGCAACCCTAACTTCCAGGCATAAATAGCCACAGTATCCGCGGCTATCTACGCCCCTCCTCTGCCCCCCAACCCCCCCCCCCCTGCCCCCGCTGTCTTCTGGGAGACACAGATCGCGCGGTGCGACTCGTGCATGCGCAGTAAGGAACCAGGAAGTGACGCCACAAGGCTTCACTTCCTGATTCCCTCACTGAAGATGGCACCCGAGAGCGGAGGGACAGAACGGCTTCAGGTGAGGACGTCGCGGGTGCCCTGGGGCAGGTAAGTGTCCACATATTAAAAGTCAGCAGATGCAGGATTCGTAGCTGCAGACTTTAATTTTTTTTTTGTTTCGGTGGAACTCCGCTTTAAATGAAAAAAATGATTTAAAAATGAATTCAGATTCTTGCAGACATCCGTTTCTGACCGGTTCTCTTTATTTGGAGAAGAATATGGTTCTCATTGCGGGTGGTGATCTGTGTCATACAAGGCGCTGTTATTGTGGGTTGGCAGGTTGCGCTCGGTTTATTGTCGCTCTAATCTGTCTTTACATGACAGTCTGCATACCTTCTTCCTTCATTTCACAGCAAAGAAAAATAAAATCCTCCGATGACAGATGATAAGTGAGAAAAACCCGTCAACAAACACAAGACGGAGCTCAGCAAACAGTTAAATGTCAGGCTGAGGCTTCTCTTCAATGGCAGGTCTACAAGAGCTGCAATATTTATGGCCAATTGATGTCATTACCGAGTAAATATGGTCTCTCTTCTGCAGAATTAGCTATGATTAAGTGCCAGACAGATGTTTGTTTAGAACATAGGAGTGTCCCGGCCAACAAATCTCCCATTAACTCCTGTGGAGCTCCATGTGAAGAATATGGTGGCCCGGGCCGCGGGTGGGAGCCAAAGCCTCTCGGCTCTTCTGAAACCTAAAGCTGAGCTCCAGGGAAAGGCGGAAGGCTCCTTTTGTAGCTGACCTGCCCCCGCATTGCAAGAGGTAAATGAGTTAGGCCAGGGGCGGAACTACCGGGGTCACAAAGGTCGCACTTGCAACCAGAAACTGGCGTTCTGCCACTAGGTGGCATTGATGAGCACTGATAGGTGGCACTAATAGGTGGCACTAATAGGCGGAACTGATGAGCACTGATAGGTGGAACTAATAGGCAGCACTGATTGGCACTGATAGGCGGCATTGATGAGCATTGATGGGAATTGATGGGCACTGATAGGCAGCACTGATGGGCACTGATATGCAGCATTGATGAATACCGATAGATGGCACTGATAGGTCGGAATATATGAGCACTGATAGGTGACACTGATAGGCGGCAATGATGGGCACTGATAGGCGGCACTGTTAGACAGCATTGATGAGCACTGATAGGCACTGATAGGCTGCACTAATGGGCAGCAATAGACGCCAATGATGAGCACTGATAGGCACTGTTAGGTTGCACTGATGGGCATTGATAGACGGCATTGATGAACATTGATAGGTGGCACTGATGGGCACTGACAGACAGCATTGATGAGCACTGATAGGCGGCACTGACGGGCACCGATAGGCTGCACTAATGGGCACCGATGGGCATCGTTGACGAGCACTGATAGGCAGGACTAATAGGCACTGTTAGGCTGCACTGATGGGCACTGATAGACTGCATTGATGAACACTGATAGGTGGCACTGATGGGCACTGGTAGCAGGGGCGGATCCAGGGGGGGGGCAATGGGGCACTGATAGGCAGCACTGATAGGAAGGGATAGGCAGCACCATTAGGCAGCATTGATGAGCACTGATAGACTGCACTAAAGGGCACTAATAGGCGGTATTGATGAGCACTGATAGGTGGCACTGATGAGCACTGATAGGTGGCATTGATAGGCAGCATCGGTAGGCGGCATTGATGAGCAATGATAGACTGCACTAAAGGGCACTAATAGGCGGTATTAATGAGCACTGATAGGTGGCACTGATGAGCACTGATAGGTTGCATTGATAGGCAGCATCGGTAGGCGGTATTAATGAGCACTGATAGGTGGCACTGATGAGCACTGATAGGTTGCATTGATAGGCAGCATCGGTAGGCGGCATTGATGAGCACTGATAGGCAGCACTGATAGGAAGGGATAGGCAGCACCATTTGGCAGCATTGATGAGCACTGATAGGCGGCACTTATGGGCACCGATAGGCGGCATTGATGAGTACTGATAGACGGCACTTATGGGCACCGATAGGCGGCATTGATGAGCACTGATAGACGGCACTTATGGGCACCGATAGGTGGCATTGATGAGTACTGATAGGCGGCACAGATGGACAGTGATAGGCAGCACTAATAGACGGCATTGATGACCACTGATGAATAGCACTGATAGGGAGGGATAGGCAGCACCATTAGGCAGCATTGATGAGCACTGATAGACGGCACTTATGGGCACCGATAGGCGGCATTGATGAGTACTGATAGGCGGCACAGATGGACAGTGATAGGCAGCACTAATAGACGGCATTGATGACCACTGATGAGTAGCACTGATAGGTGGCACTGATAAGCAGTACTGATGGGGCTGCACTGATAATTTGTGTAAACATGTACTGACAGGCTTGCCGGTTAAGAGCTCTCCTTTCCTCACACAGACACATCATGGGAGGAAAGGGCTACCGATAACTGGCAAGTCTGTTTACATGTGAGCATCCGGTCACATGGTAAAGGGTTGCTGTGATTGGCCCTTTATCATGACCTATGATCAGCTGTGTCCGCAGGATGCACGCTTCAAGGGGCACATGAGAGGCAGGGTTCTGGGAAGATGTCCATGGACCCCCTTCCAGAGCTGGAATCCCAGGGCACATATTGGAAGGGGGGGGGCTCAGGGGGCCCTTCATGTATTTTTGCACTGGGGCCCTGAAGGTTCTTGTTACGGCTTTACTTTAGGCCTTGGGGGAGGGGGGCACAAAAAGCAGCTTATGCCATGTACACACGGCCGGACTTTTCGACGGAGTTCAGACAGACCTATCTACACACAATCACACTAAAGTCTGACGGATTTGAACGTGATGACGTACGACCGGACTGGAATAAGGAAGTTCATAGTTAGTAGCCAATAGCTGCCCGAGTGTGGGTTTTCATCCGTCGGACCAGCATACAGACGAACGGATATTTCGACCTGACTCGAGTCCGTCGGAAAGATTTAAAACATGTTCTAAATCCAAAGTCCGTCTGATTTTTCGAGAGCAAAGGTCCGATGAAGCCCACACACGATCGAATTGTCCGACGGATTCATTCCATCGGACCTTTGCTGTCGAAAAAGTCTGGCTGTGTGTACATGGTATCACCCAACTCTCTGCTCCCGCAGGCTCCCTCCAGGTGGTCACAGGTCCTCTGATGACGTCAAGATCAATGCAGAGCCAGTTTGCCCAAGGCCGCCTTTAAGGCAGGGCAAAAGGGGCAGCTGCCCTGGGCCCTGTCATTGTTGTGGGCAGGGGAGGGCTGGCAGCCTTAGGCCTGGGGGGCAAGTCCAGTCAAGAGGCCCATTGAACCACTGAATCAGCTCACCATCCATGCCCACCTGGTTTTAAACTACGGCTCTCCAGCTGTTGCAGAACTACGCACCCATGAGGCATTGTAAAACTCTGACATTCAAAGACTTGACTAGGCATGATGGGAATTGTAGTTCCTGAACTGTATGGCCAAAGTTTGGAGACCCCTGAAACCACAAAATTCCCACAAACACTTAACAATAAAGCTGTACAGTACGGGCTGGTTCAAACTGCTGTGATGTCAGACATCGCATGTGATTCACATCGCACTGCTGTGCAGATCACATGCGATGTCTGTGTGATGTGAATTCAGCCATACAGATTGTATGGCTGAATTTGCATCGCATTGAGACCAAACACGTAGAGAACCTTTTTTGGGCCGCACCAGAATTGGATTGCATGGGTGAATTGACAGTTTGCACTGCGATACGCAAACGGATTTAGGCGTGTCATTAACTTTATATTGACACTACCAGCAGTTCACATAGGGCAGTATGAACTATCTGCGAGTCAGGTGCAATGCGGGAAGCCACAGTGGATTTGCAGGGTTCCCACATCGCACCAATGAGCACCGAGCCTATAGGTGGAAATTATTCTGCAACAACATGCCTACTTCCCAGATACATCACTGGTATACAAGTCTAGCTTCAAAACATACAACAGCATGCACAGCTCTCAAAACACACAGATCAGTGCCCATCAATGCAGCTTCACGGTCACCAATATAGACAGTGCCCATGAATGCAGCTTCACGGTCACCAATATAGACAGTGCCCATCGATGCAGCTTCACGGTCACCAATATAGACAGTGCCCATCAGTGCAGACAGTACCACCCATGAGTGCAGCTTGATCAATGGTCATCAATGCAGCCTAATCAGTGCCAATCAGTGCAGACTCACCAGTGCAGCCTGTTTAGTGCCCATAAACACAGCCTCACCAGTGCAAAAAGTACCCATTAGTGCAGCCTGATCAGTGCCCATGGGATGTGGGGGTCAGCTGGGGCCCAGGGTGTCAAGGCCTGGGTCTGTCTCACAGCCCTCTATACAGTACTGGGAGCTCAAAATCTCTCCAGGCAATTGCAGGAATATATTCTTGTGGGATAGCGAACTCACAGGTCTATGTAGCATAGCAAATCTCTGCATGCCTGTCCTAGCCCTCAGTGCCCACTGCCCAGAGTTTGAATTTCCAAATACACTTCAATGTGTGACTGGGTTAAATTCACAGAAAGCACGGAGGGCTCCGTTCAAAACAGGAGAACCAAAATGCAGTTGTGCCCCTTCTCTCCTCTCCACTCCCTATATGCATCTCGCTGCAATTCACCCGCTGCCTGACCCACCACTAAGATGGGGTAAGTGGCAGGCATGCAGCAGGCGGGTGTCCTCCTGAATCAGTCCGCTCCACTGACTGGGGGGGTCTAGGGGGTGGCTGTGTGCGTCTGTGCTTCCTGCCGTGTGTGCGGGAGGAGGGGGATTGCTTGGACTAGTCCACTGGTGGGGGGGTGTTAGATAAGTCTGCTGGTGGGGAGGAGGGCGTTATCTAAGTCTGCTGGTGGGGAGGAGGGCGTTATCTAAGTCTGCTGGTGGGGAGGAGGGCGTTATCTAAGTCCGCTGGTGGGGGGGAGGGGGAGGGTGTTAAGTCCGCTGGTGGGGGGGAGGGGGAGGGTGTTAAGTCCGCTGGTGGGGGGGAGGGGGGAGGGTGTTAAGTCTGCTGGTGGGGGGGAGGGGGAGGGTGTTAAGTCCGCTGGTGGGAGGGTGTTAATTCCGCTGGTGGGGGGAGGATGTTAAGTCCGCTGGTGGGGGGGAGGGGGAGGATGTTAAGTCCGCTGGTGGGGGGGTGTTAAGTCCGCTGGTGGGGGGAGGGGGGGTGTTAAGTCCGCTGGTTGTTAAGTCCGCTGGTTGGTGGAGAGGGGGTGTTAAGTCCGCTGGTGGGGGGGAGGGGGGGTGTTAAGTCCGCTGGTGGGGGGGAGGGGGGTGTTAAGTCCGCTGGTGGGGGGGAGTGGGGGTGTTAAGTCCGCTGTTGGGGGGGAGGGGGGGTTTTAAGTCCGCTGGTGGGGGGTGTTAGAAAAAAAAACACACTGCCAAAATGTTTAATTGTAATGATGCCTAACTTCTCCCCTTAGAAATACCTTACTTCAGGCTGGGGAGCGTTGATGGGGAGCACTGCGCCAGGCCCAGGTCCTTGCCAAGTTGCCACTCTTCGGGGGTGGGGGTGATGAAGCAGCCGGTCTTGTTCCTAAGCCGACTGCAGCTAGCCACGCCTCCCAGCAGGTCACGTGCGACGTGACGTTCTTGACGCCGGGCGTCCCCTCCCCCGACGTGCCACACACACCTAGCCTGCCTCTGGGTCTCCTGGGAGGTGGGAGTTGTAGTCCTGCTGCGCTCACACCTCCAGGAGCTTTAGCGCAGCTGGACTACAACTCCCACAATGCAGCGCAGGCTGGGCAGCAGCTTCGAGCCAGCCAATCGGCGGCGGCTGCGGGGAGGCTATTTAAAGGAAGCTGTGACCCGGGCGGCCGCTCCAGTCACAGCAAGAAAAAAAAAAGAAAAGAAAAAAAAAAAAAAAAAAAGAACAGAACAGAACAGCCAGCAGCCGTTAAACATAATTTAGACGCTGGGCTGGGGGGAAATTTCCACCCTGCCCCCCGGCCCAGCCCGCCCCTGGTTGTGGGGGCCCAAAGCAGCTGCCTCATACGTGCCAACTATCCCGGTTTAAATCCCCTTGTCCCTCGAAGTTTTAGTCCTGTGCTGTGTCCTGATATCTCAGTGTGAAGTGCTGGTACTAATGCCTGTAGCAACCAATCAGTGAGCTGTATTACTCTACAGTAATCTCCAGCAACCAAGTAACAAGCAGAAATCATTTGCTGTAAACTCTAGCAACTAATCAGTGAGCCGTAATGTGTGCTGTAACCTCTAGCAACCAATCAGTGAGCCGTAGCACTGTACAGCAATCTCTAGCAACCAAGTAACAAGCAGAAATCATTTGCTGTGTAACCTCTAGCAACTAATCAGCGAGCCGTAATGTGTGCTGTAACCTCTAGCAACCAATCAGTGAGCCGTAGTACTGTACAGCAATCTCTAGCAACCAAGTAACAAGCAGAAATCATTTGCTGTGTAACCTCTAGCAACTAATCAGCGAGCCGTAATGTGTGCTGTAACCTCTAGCAACCAATCAGTGAGCCGTAGTACTGTACAGCAATCTCTAGCAACCAAGTAACAAGCAGAAATCATTTGCTGTGTAACCTCTAGCAACTAATCAGCGAGCCGTAATGTGTGCTGTAACCTCTAGCAACCAATCAGTGAGCCGTAGTACTGTACAGCAATCTCTAGCAACCAAGTAACAAGCAGAAATCATTTGCTGTGTATCCTCTAGCAACTAATCAGCGAGCCGTAATGTGTGCTGTAACCTCTAGCAACCAATCAGTGAGCCGTATTACTGTACAGTAATCTCTAGCAACCAAGTAACAAGCAGAAATCATTTGCTATGTAACCTCTAGCAACCAATCAGTGAGCCGTATTACTGTACAGTAATCTCTAGCAACCAAGTAACAAGCAGAAATAATTTGCTGTGTAACCTCTAGCAACTAATCAGCGAGCCGTAATGTGTGCTGTAACCTCTAGCAACCAATCAGTGAGCCGTATTACTGTACAGTAATCTCTAGTAACCAAGAAACAAGCAGAAATCATTTGCTGTAACCTCTAACAACTAATCAGTGAGCTGGAATGTGTGCTGTTACCTCTAGCAACCAGTCAGTAAGCAGTAATGATATGCTGTAACCTCTGGCAGCCAATCACAATTCCTGCCTGATCTGATACAGTAAACTGATTTTGAGTCTAGCTGCTATTTATTGTATGTCTCAGAGCGGGTGGAGAGTGAAATTGCATGGGGGGGGGGGGGGGGGGGGGGCAAGAAAAGTTTTGCCCAGGGTCCAATCAATATTAAAGATGGCCCTGAGTTTGCCTTACATTGGACTTGAGGGTGCCAAGTGACAGTCCACTGTTAGAGTGTAGGGAAGTAGAAGAGAGCATCGGCTGCAAGTTGCCGCTCTATCTATCCATTGCAGTCAAAAAGGCGGCAATGCAGCCGCAAGACAAATGCTTGGCTCACGTTTCTCTACAAAATACCCCTTTTGGCAGGATAAAAAAGCCCCAAATAAAACAGAATGCCCAGTAATTCACTTTTTAAAGGGCAGTAGAAACTATGGCCGGGTGAGAGAGGCCTAATTATCTTGAGTTATCCTTCGTGCTCATAGGACATTGTGGTGTTTGCAGAGACAGGACGAGGTCCTTCAGCCCCCCAAAGGCCAAAGTGTGTCCCCCAACCACGAGCTTTGAACTACCCCAGCAGGATTGATTGCAGGTCCTCCCCTTCTTCAACCCCTTCTCCCCAAGCTGGTCACCTTTTCTGCCTCCCCCCCCCCGGGCCCGGCCTTGGATGTTTGGGTTCAGATGATATTTTTCAGACAGACAATGCTGCCGCCGCTCTCGGTTCCCTCAGCAGTTCTTCAGTCCGTACCCAGCGGGCGCTCTCCACTGAGCACGAGGCCTGCCAAGATTCTTCCCTGACCATGAAAACCTTTGATGCTTTAAGTATTTGCTTTCAAGATGATTAATTCGGGGGACGTATAGGACTCAGGAACTCTCCATAATAGCAGGTGCTTCGGTACTCGTGGCTCCGCTGTCAGAGCCGCTAATGGAAGCGTCTATTTTACAGTCCAGCTGACAGCCGCATTGTCCTGGCCGGGTTACAGCCCTGACATGTGGAATCAATCTTTTTAAACTGTCAATTAATCAGCCAGGCAGCTCTCAGATCCGGCCGAATGGCCCAGAAGGACGGCACCTCTGCTGTGCATTATCCCCGACCCTTCTGACGGCGATGGAAGACGGGGAAGCGAGTGTTTTACAGGAGTGATTGTCAGAGACGAAGCTGTGCCGGTTAATGGTGTGGCTGTATAACGAGGCACCTCCTAAATAACGCCGTGCTGGCACTGTCTGCCTTCCATGCCGCTGCAGTGAGGGCAATGTCATCCCGTCCCGTCTCTGGTGTCATAACAATAGACATTCTCCTCACCTACACCTGAACCAAAGTACAATGAATGGGCGTTCTCCTCACCTACACCTGAACCAAAGTACAATGAATGGACGTTCTCCTCACCTACACCTGAACCAAAGTACAATGAATGGACGTTCTCCTCACCTACACCTGAACCAAAGTACAATGAATGGACGTTCTCCTCACCTACACCTGAACCAAAGTACAATGAATGGACGTTCTCCTCACCTACACCTGAACCAAAGTACAATGAATGGACGTTCTCCTCACCTACACCTGAACCAAAGTACAATGAATGGGCGTTCTCCTCACCTACACCTGAACCAAAGTACAATGAATGGACATTCTCACCTACACCTGAACCAACGTAGAATTATTGGATGCTCTCCTCACCTACACCTGAACCAAATTACAATGAATAGACGTTCTCCTCACCTACACCTGAACCAAAGTACAATGAATGGACGTTCTCCTCACCTACACCTGAACCAAAGTACAATGAATGGACGTTCTCCTCACCTACACCTGAACCAAAGTACAATGAATGGACGTTCTCCTCACCTACATCTGAACCAAAGTACAATGAATGGACGTTCTCCTCACCTACACCTGAACCAAAGTACAATGAATGGACGTTCTCCTCACCTACACCCGAACCAAAGTACAATGAATTGACGTTCTCACCCTACACCTGAACCAAATTACAATAAATGGACGTTCTCCTCACCTACATCTGAACCAAAGTACAATGAATAGACGTTCTCCTCACCTACACCTGAACCAAAGTACAATGAATGGGCGTTCTCCTCACCTACACCTGAACCAAAGTACAATGAATGGACGTTCTCCTCACCTACACCCGAACCAAAGTACAATGAATTGACGTTCTCACCCTACACCTGAACCAAATTACAATGAATGGACATTCTCCTCACCTACACCTGAACCAAATTACAATGAATGGACATTCTCCTCACCTACACCTGAACCAAAGTACAATGAATGGACGTTCTCCTCACCTACACCTGAACCAAATTACAATGAATGGACGTTCTCCTCACCTACACCTGAACCAAAGTACAATGAAAGGACGTTCTCATCACCTACACCTGAACCAAAGTACAATGAAAGGACGTTCTCATCACCTACACCTGAACCAAAGTACAATGAAAGGACGTTCTCCTCACCTACATCTGAACCAAAGTACAATGAATGGACGTTCTCACCTACACCTGAACCAAATTACAATGAATGGACGTTCTCCTCACCTACACCTTAACCAAAGTACAATGAATGGACGTTCTCCTCACCTACACCTGAACCAAAGTACAATGAATGGACGTTCTCACCCTACACCTGAACCAAAGTACAATGAATGGACGTTCTCCTCACCTACACCTGAACCAAATTACAATGAATGGACGTTCTCCTCACCTACACCTGAACCAACGTAGAATTATTGGATGCTCTCCTCACCTACACCTGAACCAAAGTACAATGAATTGACATTGTCACCTACACCTGAACCAAATTACAATGAATGGACATTCTCCTCACCTACACCTGAACCAAAGTACAATGAATTGACATTCTCACCTACACCTGAACCAAATTACAATGAATGGGCGTTCTCCTCACCTACACCTGAACCAAAGTACAATGAATGGGCGTTCTCCTCACCTACACCTGAACCAAAGTACAATGAATGGACGTTCTCCTCACCTACACCTGAACCAAAGTACAATGAAAGGACGTTCTCCTCACCTACCTCTGAACCAAAGTACAATGAATGGACTTTCTGCTCACCTACACCTGAACCAAAGTACAATGAATTGACGTTCTGCTCACCTACACCTGAACCAAAGTACAATGAATGGATGTTTTCCTCACCTACACCTGAACCAAAGTACAATGAATGGACGTTCTCCTCACCTACACCTGAACCAAATTACAATAAATGGACGTTCTCCTCACCTACACCTGAAACAAATTACAATGAATGGACGTTCTCCTCACCTACACCTGAACCAAATTACAATGAATGGACGTTCTCCTCACCTACACCTGAACCAAAGTACAATGAATTGACGTTTTGCTCACCTACACCTGAACCAAAGTACAATGAATGGATGTTTTTCTCACCTACACCTGAACCAAAGTACAATGAATGGACGTTCTCCTCACCTACACCTGAACCAAAGTACAATGAATGGATGTTTTTCTCACCTACACCTGAACCAAAGTACAATGAATGGACGTTCTCCTCACCTACACCTGAACCAAAGTACAATGAATGGACGTTCTCCTCACCTACACCTGAACCAAAGTACAATGAATGGATGTTTTCCTCACCTACACCTGAACCAAAGTACAATGAATGGACGTTCTCCTCACCTACACCTGAACCAAAGTACAATGAATTGACATTGTCACCTACACCTGAACCAAAGTACAATGAATGGACGTTCTCCTCACCTACACCTGAACCAAAGTACAATGAATGGACGTTCTCACCCTACACCTGAACCAAAGTACAATGAATGGACTATCTCCTCACCTACACCTGAACCAAATTACAATGAATGGACGTTCTCCTCACCTACACCTGAACCAACGTAGAATTATTGGATGCTCTCCTCACCTACACCTGAACCAAAGTACAATGAATTGACATTGTCACCTACACCTGAACCAAATTACAATGAATGGGCGTTCTCCTCACCTACACCTGAACCAAATTACAATAAATGGACGTTCTCCTCACCTACACCTGAAACAAATTACAATGAATGGACGTTCTCTTCACCTACACCTGAACCAAATTACAATGAATGGACGTTCTCCTCACCTACACCTGAACCAAAGTACAATGAATTGACGTTCTGCTCACCTACACCTGAACCAAAGTACAATGAAAGGACGTTCTCCTCACCTACACCTGAACCAAATTACAATAAATGGACGTTCTCCTCACCTACACCTGAACCAAATTACAATGAATGGACTTTCTGCTCACCTACACCTGAACCAAAGTACAATGAATTGACGTTCTGCTCACCTACACCTGAACCAAAGTACAATGAATGGATGTTTTCCTCACCTACACCTGAACCAAAGTACAATGAATGGACGTTCTCCTCACCTACACCTGAACCAAATTACAATAAATGGACGTTCTCCTCACCTACACCTGAAACAAATTACAATGAATGGACGTTCTCCTCACCTACACCTGAACCAAATTACAATGAATGGACGTTCTCCTCACCTACACCTGAACCAAAGTACAATGAATTGACGTTCTGCTCACCTACACCTGAACCAAAGTACAATGAATGGACGTTCTCCTCACCTACACCTGAACCAAAGTACAATGAATTGACGTTCTCCTCACCTACACCTGAACCAAATTACAATGAATGGACGTTCTCCTCACCTACACCTGAACCAAAGTACAATGAATTGACGTTCTCCTCACCTACACCTGAACCAAAGTACAATGAATGGACGTTCTCCTCACCTACACCTGAACCAAAGTACAATGAATGGACGTTCTCCTCACCTACACCTGAACCAAAGTACAATGAATGGACGTTCTCCTCACCTACACCTGAACCAAATTACAATAAATGGACGTTCTCCTCACCTACACCTGAAACAAATTACAATGAATGGACGTTCTCCTCACCTACACCTGAACCAAATTACAATGAATGGACGTTCTGCACACCTACACCTGAACCAAAGTACAATGAATGGATGTTTTCCTCACCTACACCTGAACCAAAGTACAATGAATGGATGTTTTCCTCACCTAGACCTGAACCAAAGTACAATGAATGGACGGACGTTCTCCTCACCTAGACCTGAACCAAAGTACAATGATGAATGGACGCTCTCCTCACCTACACCTGAACCAAAGTACAATGATGAATGGATGTTCTCCTCACCTACACCTTAACCAAAGTACAATGAATTGACGCTCTCCTCACCTACACCTGAACCAAAGTATAATGAATGGATGCTCTCCTCACCTACACCTGAACCAAAGTACAATGATGAATGGATGTCCTCCTCACCTACACCTGAACCAAAGTACAATGATGAATGGATGTCCTCCTCACCTACACCTGAACCAAAGTACAATGATGAATGGATGTCCTCCTCACCTACACCTGAACCAAAGTACAATGAATGGACCTTCTCCTCACCTACACCTGAACCAAAGTACAATGAAATGATGTGACTCAGAACAACGCAAAGAAAAATGTTCATATACCAGGGCTGTACCAAGAGTAAGGCAAACCTTTTTAGGAACTTACATGTTGGTGGAGTGACTCTTCCTCTATAGTAGCTCTTCCTGTATAGTAACTTTTCCTCTATAGTAACACTTCCTCTATAGTGACTCTTATGCCGCGTACACACGATCAGACTATCCGGCGCACTGTCCACACACGCCCACACATGACCGGACTTTTCCGGCGGACTAGGTCTGGCGGACAATCCGTCAGACTTTTGGCGGAGGTCCGCCAGACTTTTGAAATGAACAATGCGGCCCCCTACCCCAAAGCACCTTGTCCCCATGTTGATGAGAACAAGGGCCTCTTCCTGACAACCCTGGCCATTGGTTGTCAGGGTCTGCCGTCAGGGGGCTTATCGGAATCCGGGAGCCCCCTTTAATAAGGGGCACCTAGATCCAGGCCCCCCACCCTATGTGAATGAGTTTGAGGTACATGGTACCCCTACCCATTCACCTGGGGGGAAAAAGTGTAAATAAAAAACACACAACACAGGTTTTTAAAGTACTTTAGTCAGCTCCAGGGGTCTTCTTCCGTCTTCATGGGGTCTTCTCGCCAGGGAGAAGAAGAAGGCGGCGACAGCAACAAGACCGGGCCAACGCTAGTAAAAAAGCGGAGGCCCAGCAAGAAGAAGTGAAGAGCGGGACAAGACCCACAAAGTCGGAAGAAGACCCCCCGATGGCGGTGGCGACAAAGGAGAAAGCCAGGCTCTTCTGCTAGTAAAAGAGCAGAAGATAGCGGAGGAGCCTGGTGAGAAGACCCCTGAAGACGGAAGACGGAAGAAGACCCCCGGAGCTGACTAATAAAGTACTTTAAAAACCTGTTTCTGTGTTTTTTATTTACATTTTTTTCCCCCAGGTGAATGGGTAGGGGTATATCGTACCCCATATTCATTCACATAGGGTAGAGGGCCAGGATCTGGGGGTTCCCTTATTAAAGGGGGCTCCCAGATTCTGATAAGCTCCCCGCCCGCAGACCCCGACAACCAATGGGCAGGGTTGTCAGGAAGAGGCCCTTGTCCTCATCAACAGCCCCCCCCCCCCATGTTGAGGGCACGCGGCCTTGTACGGCTCTGACCGGCCGGGCTGTGTGCTCGGATAAGGGTTTGCTATGGACTTTGGGGGGGGGGGAGCCCCCACGCCGTTTTTTCGGTTTAGGGGTTACCCTTTAAATCCATACCAGGCAACGGGGCTATCTGATGGAGGCGGTGCCATTGAATTCCTTCGCTAGTCCCGTCTACCTGGAGCAGCATTCAAAATGAACAGACTTTTCTCCGTGTGTGGGCAAGTCCCTTCATTTCAAAAGTCCGGCAGACTAGCACACAGACGGACGGAATGTCCACCGGACTGCCGAGTCCGGCGGACAATTTTGAGTCAGGACTTCTTTCTAAGTCCACCAGACTTTTGGGAACAAAAAGTCCGCCAGAGCCCACACACACGGGTGGATTGTCCGCCAGACTCTGGTCCACCGGATAGTCCGATCGTGTGTACGTGGGATTATTCTATAGTGACTTTTCCTCTATAGTGACTCTTCTATGGAAACTCTTCTTCTATAGTAACTCTTCTTTTATAGCGACTCTTCCTCTATAGTAAATAATGGTTTCCAAGCAGAAGTAATGTGCCCCCATTGAGTTCTTGATGAAGGAGGGGTGGAGAGGACACCAGTGATAAGAGCAATGTCTTCTCATTGGTGACTCTTCTCAATGACGTCATCTCCATAACCACTTGACCTCCAGAAAGTTTACCGCCCTTCATGATCAGGCCATCCTTTGTGATACGGCACTGCGTTACTTTAACTGACAATTGCGCAGTTGTGCAACGCTTTACATAAATTAAATCTTTTTTCCCCGACAAATTAAGCTTTTTATGGTAGTATTTGATCACCACTGTGTTTTTATTTTTCGCACTATAAACAAAAAAAGGTGACAATTTTGCAAAAAAAACAAAAAAAAAAAAAAAACATATTTTTTTACTTTCTACTATAAAACATATCCAATTTAAAAAAAATCTAATTTCTTCATCAATTATTATAAAAAAAAAAAAAACACAAAATAAATAAATAAATAAAACAAAGAATTTTCTTTTTTTTTGTTTTTTATATATATATATATATATATATATATATATATATATATATATATCCCTTTCATGACTAAGCCTAAAAAAGGTGAAAATTTTGCAAAAAAAAAAACACATATTTTTTTACTTTCTACTATAAAACATATCCAATTAAGAAAAATCTAATTTCTTCATCAATTATTATAAAAAAAAAACACTAAATAAATAAATAAAACAAAGAATTTTCTTCTTTTTTTTGTTTTATATATATATATATATATATATATATATATATATATATCCCTTTCATGACTAAGCCTAAAAAAGGTGACAATTTTGCAAAAAAAAAAACAAAAAAAAAAAACACATATTTTTTTACTTTCTACTATAAAACATATCCAATTAAAAAAAAATCTAATTTCTTCATCAATTATTATAAAAAAAAAAAAAAACACAAAATAAATAAATAAATAAAACAAAGAATTTTCTTTTTTTTTGTTTTATTTATATATATATATCCCTTTCATGACTAAGCCCATTTTTGACATTTGGTGTTTACAAGTTAAAATCCGTATTTTTTGCTAGAAAATTACTTGGAACCCCCAAATATTATATATATATATAGATATGGATATATATACATTTTTTAGCAGAGACTCTAGAGAATAAAACGGCGATTGTTGCAATATTTTATGTCACACGGTATTTGCGCAGCGGTGTTTTAAACGCAACTTTTTGGGAAAACTGACATGAATTTAAAAAAAAAAACGAAACAGTAAAATTAGCCCAATTTTTTTGTGTAATGTGAAAGATAATGTTACGCTGAGTAAATAGATAACAAACATGTCATGCTTTATAATTGCACGCACTCGTGGAATGACGACAAACTACGGTACCTAAAAATCTCCACAGGCAACGCTTTAAAAAAAACAAATCTAGTTACCAGGTTCAAGTTACAGAGGGGGGGCGCTTAAAAAAAAAAAAAAAAAAAATTGTCTTATTTATTTTAAAATTAATAAATTGTTATTGATTTTTTTTTTTTTTTTTTTACATTTTTGATCACTTTTATTGCTATCACAAGGAATGTAAACATCCCTTGTGACAGTAATAGGTGGTGACAGGTACTTTTTATGGAGGGATCGGGGGGTCTAAAAGATCCCCCCATCCCTCCTTTACACTTCAAAGTATTCAGATTTCCGTTTTCGGCAATTCTGAATACTGTATTTTTTTTTAGAAACCGGCGCACTGTCACTGACACTCTTGACACTTTGTGGGAACCACTGACACTAATACAGTGATCAGTGCTAAAAATATGCACTGTCACTGTACTAATGCAGGAACACAGCGGGTGCCGGTGATCATCCATTGGCCGACACCTGCTGATCGGTTTCTTCTGTGACTAATCCCAGCAGAAGTGGCGTTGGCGTGTGCACGCCCCCTATGCAGAAGTGCAGGATCATATATATGTATACACATAGTATCTCACAAAAGTAAGTACACCCGTCAGTCACATGTGTGTAAATCTTTTCTTGTGACAACACTGAAGAAATGACACTTGTCTACAATGTAAAGTAGTGAGTGTACAGCTTGTATAACAGTGTAAATTTGCCGTCCCCTCAAAATAACTCAACACACAGCTATTAATATCTAAACCACTGGCAACAAAAGTCAGTACACCCCTAAGTGAAAATCTCCAAATTGGGACCCAATTAGCCATTTTCCCTCCCCGGTGTCATGTGACTCGTTAGTGTTACAAGGTCTCAGGTGTGAATGGGGAGCAGGTGTGGTAAATTTGGTGTTATCGCTCTCACTCTTTCATACTGGTCACTGGAAGTACAACATGGCACCTCATGGCAAAGAACTCTCTGAGGATCTGAAGATAAGAATTGTTGCTCTACATAAAGAAAGTCTAGGCTATAAAAAGATTGCCAAGACCCTGAAACTGAGCTGCAGCACAATGGCCAAGACCATACAGCGGTATAACAGGACAGGTTCCCCTCAGAACAGGCCTCGCCATGGTCCACCAAAGAAGTTGAGGTCACGTGCTCAGCGTCATATCCAGAGGTTGTCTTTTGGGAATAGACGTACGAGTGCTGCCAGCATTGCTGCAGAGGTTGTAGGGGTGGAGGGTCAGCCTGTCAGTGCTCAGACCATACACCGCACATTGCATCAAATTGGTCTGCATGACTGTCGTCCCAGAAGGAAGCCTCATCTAAAGATGATAAACAAGAAAGACTGCAAACAGTTTGCTGAAGACAAGCAGACTAAGGACATGGATTACTGGAACCATGTCCTGTGCTCTGATGAGACCAAGATAAAGGTATTTGGTGTCAGATGGTGACAAGCGTGTGTGGGGGCAACCAGGTGAGGAGGACAAAGACAAGTGTGTCTTGTCTACAGTCAGGCATGGTGGTGGGAGTGTCATGGTCTGGGGCTACATGAGTGCTGCCGGCACTGGGGGGGCTACAGATCATTGAGGGGACCATGAATGCCAACATGCACTGTGACATACTGAAGCAGAGCATGATCCCCTCCCTTCAGAGACTGGACCACAGGGCAGTATTCCAACATGATAACCACCCCAAACACACCTCCAAGATGACCGCTGCCTTGCTAAAGAAGCTGAGGGTAAAGGTGATGGACTGGCCAAGCATGTCTCCAGACCTAAACCCTATTGATCATCTGTGGGACATCCTCAAACGGAAGGTGGAGGAGGGGAAGGTCTCCAACATCCACCACCTCTGTGATGTCATCATGGGGGAGGGGAAGAGGACTCCAGTGACAACCTGTGAAGCTCTGGTGACCTCCATGCTCAAGAGGGTTAAGGCAGTGCTGAATAAAAATGGTGGCCACACAAAATATTGACACTTTGGGCCCAATTTGGACATTTTCACTTTTGTTGCCAGCGGTTTAGACATTAATGGCTGTGTGTTGAGTTATTTTGAGGGGACGGGAAATTTACACTGTTATACAAGCTGTACACTCACTACTTTACATTGTAGACAAGTGTCATTTCTTCAGTGTCGTCACATGAAAAGATAGAAGAAAAGATTTACAAAAATGTGAGGGGTGTACTTACTTTTGTGAGATACTGTAAGTGATTCTACACAGGACGGCCACCCTGTAGCAGTAAATCTTCCTCCATAGACCTGCGCACAGGGTGTGCCGGATGTGTCCGGGCACACCCTAATCACCCCATACACATTATCGCTAGGTGTGCTGGCAGCAAGATGGGAAAGACGTTCCTCCTCCTGGCTCTGCCACAAAAGAAGTGTTTACACTGTGCCAGTGGGGAGATCAGTGTGCCGGGGTCATACACATGTGGACACACACACGTATGTTTGAGCTGTAGGGTGCACACACCGATGTCTTCCTCTGTAGTAATTCTTCTTTCTCATTGCAGGTAAATAATGGATTCCAGGCAGAAGCGAAGACATGTACGGAGCTGTATTAAAAAGGAAGCGCAGGACATACATGACAGGGTGCAAGGGAATTACTGGGCTAGAGAAAAGGCAGCGTGGGGGTGGTTTGGGATGCAGGCATACTTACCCCATTGGTGGATGGTCACAAGGGGGGGAGGAGTGTGGTTCCTTCTTCCATGTGCCAGGGTGGGGCAAGTCAGCAGTTGGGGGTCAGCAAGTGAGGAGAGACGTTGTGTCCTGCAATCAGATAGAGAGAGGTTAGTTAGGATGAGTGGGTTGCAGGATCTTTGGGCGCAGCTTAGGGAAGCAGCGGAGGCTCATGGCACGGAGTGGCTTCAGGGCCAGATTGCTGCCACGCTGCAGGCGGTAGGACAGGGTCCTTCCATAGCAGGGCCTGTCCAAATGCATGCTCGGAGGTCCAGACCCCCGGAGCGCCTGAGCCCAGACAATACCCCCAGGACTCAACGCCGTTTTGGGAGCCCCAGCTGGGCCCCTTCAGGTCCCCCCGCCGAGCGGACACCCCGGGCCTGGAAGGAATCCCCGTCCATGGCAAAGTCCCAGGGGGGGGGGAGGTTCGGGGGGCTGGCGGGCCCCCACCCCCTCCTGCCACCTCTGTGGCTCAGATCCATTCGGCTGCTCCCCCCGGCGATGTTCCAGTCGGGGGGGCGGTCCGCCGGGGGAGAAGCAGACAAGCGGGCACCAGTGCGGGAGTTGAGGCAGCTGGGGGCTTACCTCATGGAGTCTCCATTTTGGCTGCTGGCAGTGTCCGGGATCTCGCCAGTGATTTGCGTCGGTCGTGAGGCCCCGCCTCCAGGCTCAGTGTGGGTCTTGGGAGGGCTGGCCGTCGGAATGCCTGTGCGGTGGATGGGAGTGCGGCGCGGCTTGATGACATCATCGTTTCGGCGCCACTTTTGAATCCTGGACAGAGCCCTCAGAGGGAAGACAGCTTTCCTCCAGTGCCTAGCGCTGCAGTGCCCAGGGGGAGATGAGGACCTGAAGGACATCAGCTGTCACAACGATCGGTGGACCGGGCTGGCAGCAGCAGTGAGGAAGGAGAACTGTCTGAAGATCCCCAGGAGGCTGCAGGAGTGTCCGGTGGGGCGGCTGGAGGTTCCTATCGCCTGGGACAGCCTGGTGAGTGCTCACACTCTGTATTGTCTTGTGGAGTGGGGGGGTTGTAGGGGAGGAGGGGGGGGAGTAAGGGGGGGAGAGGGGCCGTATTGGGGGGAGGGGGTTTTTTAAGGGGGGGAGCGGGGAGGTTGTGGGGGGGAGGGGGGTAGGGGGGTAGGGGAGGGCAATGCTCAGTCCGGGCAGGGGGTGGTAGAAGGGTCTCAGGGGTTGTGGGAGTCCCTCAGGGAGCTGCTACGGCGATTGGACAGGGGGAGGTGAGACCCCCAGCTCCGGTGACGCCGTGGGTTCTTCCGCCCGCAGTGGTAGGGGGGCCGTCAGGTGGGGGGGGAACAGCGCAGAAGGTGTCGACGTCGGTGACAATGGAGACGCAGACGGAAAAGGACGCCGGGGGAACCAAGACTGGATCAGAGGCGGGGGACAAGGACTTGGACAAGGTGCGTTTAGCGGACGCAGCGCGCTGTGAGGTATACGTGTGTTTTGAGGGCCCTTTAGGGGCTCATTTGAAGAAAGAGGTGTGGGAAAAGATTTGGAAAGACGAGTTTGTGGAAATTTTTTCCCTGCTCCCCTTGGAGAAATTTAATTTAGATCGGGTGAAGCCGGATGAGAGTAAAAAGGATGAGGAAGAGAAGAGGAGGTATAGATTAATCCCGCGCACATTTGCAAACTGGTTGCAAGCGTTTGCGATTTTTGCAAGTGTGATCGGGGAAAAGGTCCCGGAAAATTGCTCCGCACTGTTTTGCTATCTTGAGGCGATCAGTGAGGCTCATAGGGTTTATGGAGGTTTGGCATGGCTTCGGTATGACGAACAGTTTCGTCAGCGGAAGGCGGTTCGCCCCTCCATCAGATGGGATCACAAAGACATTAGTCTTTGGATGAAGTTGATGACATATTCGAGAGGGACAGGTCAGTTTTTTCCAGGGGGGGGGGGGGGGGGGGGCGATGGCGCTTCCTCCGCGAGATCGCCGGCCCCTAAAAAGAAAGGGGTCTGCTGGCAGTTCAATGAAGGAACGTGCCGTTTTGGGGCATCGTGCAGTGCTCAGGCTGTAGCGGGAGCCACCCCTTCCTGCGATGCTTTAAGCAGGGCAAGGGTCGACCAGGGGACAACGCTGGAAAAAGGGATGACGCCGGTGAGTCTGGTAAGGATGCTTCCTTTTCTAAGTAGGTATGCGGACAGGGCGGCGGCGCAGTTCTTGGAGGTTGGTTTTAGGGAAGGGTTTAGGATTCCGAGTACGGTGCGGGAGGTGCTACCGATCTCAGATAATTTGAGGTCGGCCCGTCTCCATCAGGAGGTGGTGTCGGCCAAATTGGCCAAGGAGGTGGCGTTAGGGCGGATGGCGGGCCCGTTCGTGGATCCTCCGCTGCCGGGTTTAGTTGTTTCCCCGTTGGGTGTCAGTACAGGATGATTCATCATCTGACCTACCCTAAGGGCGGCTCGGTCAATGATGGTATTGACCTGCAGGCATGTGCGGTTACCTATACATCATTTGATGCGGCAGTAGCGTGGGTTAGAAGATATGGTAGGGGATCGCTTATGGCGAAAACCGATGTGGAGTCGGCTTTTCAGTTGTTGACGGTACACCCCGAGAGCATGGGTTTGTTGGGCTGTTGCTGGCGGGGGGAGTACTTCGTGGACAGGTGTCTCCCGATGGGATGTTCCATTTCCTGTGCATATTTTGAGCAGTTCAGCTCATTTTTTGAATGGGCGGTTAGGGAGGTTGCGGGGGTGAGTTTGGTTATCCACTATTTGGATGATTTTTAATGCATAGGCCCCCCGAATTCTCGTTGTTGCGGCGTTTTGCTCGGGACAGTTCAGCATTTAGCAAACAGATTTGGGATCCCCCTGGCGGCGGATAAGACAGAAGGCCCAAAATCGGACTTGATTTTCCTGGGAATCACGATTGATTCGATGGCCATGGAGTGTAGATTGCCGGAGGACAAATTGGTGGCATTGAGACAGGAGGTGAGTATGGCCAGCGGCAAGCGTAAGCTTCGCTTGAAGGAAGTGCAGTCCTTGCTCGGCAAATTGAATTTTGCTTGCAGGATTATCCCTATGGGGCGCATTTTCTGTAGACGATTGGCACGGCGGGGGTGCGCATGCCGAATCATTTTGTGAGATTGACGAGGGAGTTACAGGAAGACTTGAAGATTTGGGATTCCTTTCTGGCGGACTTCAATGGGCGGGCCATTTGGCAGGTTGGGCCAGTCGGCAATGCAGATCTGGTCTTGTTCACGGACGCAGCCGGATCGGGTGGCTATGGCGCTTACTGTCAGGGTAGATGGAGCGCGGGTCCGTGGCCGGAGAGTTGGAGGGAGGCGGGTTTCCTCAAAAACTCAGTCTTGCTGGAATTATTCCCCATCGTTTTAGCTGTTGAGTTGTGGGGGGAGGTCTTTGAGAACAGGAAGGTGCGATTCAATTGCGACAACATGGGGGTGGTGATGGCCATTAATAACATCTCGGCCTCTTCTCCCCCGGGGATAAGATTGTTGCGGCGCTTGGTGCTTTGCTGTTTGTGCATAAATGCGTTTATATATTCTGTGCATATCCCTGGGGTCGATAATGGCTTAGCGGATGCTTTGTCTCGTTTCCAGTGGGACACGTTTCGCACATTGGCACCGGAAGCACATCGGGCGGGGGAACCGTGCCCGCAGGAGCTGTGGACAGTTGCATTGGAGTGGCCGCAGGATTGATCAGCCAGTCTCTCAGCGCAGGAACGTGGAAGGCTTATCAGAAGGTTTGGCAGGAATGGTTGGTCCTGGGGAATGAGGTAGGAGGCACAGGGGGCCCGGACGGGATGGAGATGCTGGTGTTGCTCTTCGTATGCGCTAATCATGCAAGAGGCCTGTCTGGGGCAGCCATAGGATGGAAGATGGCTGCGTTGGCATTCTGGTTTCAGATGGAAGGTAGGGTGGATGTCACAAAGGCATTTTTGGTCCGCAGGGCTCTGCGGGGTTACAGAAGGGGTTCCCAAAAACGCGACTCCAGGCGCCCTGTGTCTTTTGCGGTGCTGGGGTCAGTTCTGTCAGTGTTGGGGGAGGTGTGTTCAACTGGTTTCGAGGTAGTACTGTTTAAGGCGGCATTTGTGTTGGCGTTCTTTGGGGCCTTCCGGATTGGGGAGCTGGTCTCGCCGTCCAGGAGGGTGGCTGGTGGACTGCAGTGGAGTGACGTCCAGTGCTCAGGAGGGAAGGTAAGGATCTGGATTAGGAAGTCGAAGATGGATCAGGGAGGAAGGGGGGCCTGGGTGGAGTTGTTTCAAGGGGTGGATGAGCAGCTTTGTCCAGTTATGGCTAGGCAGCAGTTTTTGGCACTCCGCCCGCCAGGGGAGGGGGCGTTGTTGGTATATCAGGATGGATCCTGCCTGTCCAGGTTTCAATTCTCTGCGGTTTTTCGCAAGTGTCTGGAGGCGGCTGGTCTTCCTTCGGGTGAGTATGCTTCCCACTCTTTTAGGATAGGGGCGGCTACTGAAGCAGCTCGATGGGGACTTCCGTCGGAAGTCATTAAGAGTATAGGTAGGTGGGAATCGGCTAGGTACCGGTTATATGTTAGGCCACAACTATTGTACTGATTTGCTGTGTTAATTTTGGTGTTTTGTCTATTAATAATGTTGATGGGTTTGAATGTTTTTCCTTTGGTTATGTCTTTTCAGATCCCCAAGATGTCTCGTTTGGATAATGGGACATTCTTTTGTTTTTTGGGGGGCCAGGAGGGCAGATGTCAGGCCTGAAGGTAGACAACTCAGGGTGGCCAGGGAGGAAGGCACGGTCAGGTGGATAGGGATTCCGGGGATGATGTGGCATAAGGTAGTCCCGGAGGTACATCATTTTGCTGCTTTGGACCGGTTCCCGGATATTCTGGTGCTCCATGTTGGGGGCAATGATCTGGGGGTCCGACCCATGCGACAGGTGATCAAAGATATCCAGTGGGATTTCTTGAGGCTCCGTACCGCTTTCCCAGACATGACGGTGGTGTGGTCAGATATAGTGGCCCGCATGTAGTGGAGAGGGGCTCGGTCCTGGGAAAAACTGAACAAAACCAGGATTAAGGTAAACAAGGAGGTGGGAAGGTTTGTGGCCCAGAATGGAGGGGGTGGTCATTCGTCATTGGGAGCTGGAGGTGGACACCTGGAGGTATTTGAGGGGTGACGGGGTTCATTTGAACCCTGTTGGCATTGATCTGTGGGCCTTAGGGCTGGAAGATGGAGTGCACCGGGCTTTGTTGGCGTGGCGGCGGTCACAAGTGTAAGGTTTCACACTTGTTCCGCGGTGGCGTTGGGTCCTTGACGACTGCTACATATATATATATATGAAAATATATATGTAGAAATGCATGGGTCATTTGAAAAAGGTTGGGACCCATGCCAGAGATGGAGTCATTGTGTTTGGCCTGGTGTCAGTCCAGATTAATGGCTAACATGTGTTGGGGGGTCTGTGGTCAGTTAGTGAGTCCTCGAGGCAAGTTTGGCGGCTGGGGACAGACGCTGACGAAGAGGGGATCACAGGCTCAAAATAATAAGGGGTCGTCAGGGACCAGCCGAAAAAGCACTTAGGGTCTTTTGGGTAACTGGAAGTTGTTACAAGTTTTGTATTATTAAAATATTTAAAATAAAGTTTAGTTTTTTATTGTTATTTAACCACTTTCAGACCGGACCATTTTGCTGGTCAAAGACCAGACCACTTTTTGCGATTCGGCACTGCGTCGCTTTAACTGACAATTGCGCGGTCGTGCGACGTGTCTCCCAAACAAAATTGACGTCCTTTTTTTCCCACAAACAGAGCTTTCTTTTGGTGGTATTTGATCACCTCCTGCGGTTTTTATTTTTTGCGCTATAAAGAAAAATCGAGCGACAATTTTGAAAACAACGCATTGTTTTTTACTTTTTGTTATAATAAATATCCCCCAAAAATATATAAAAAAACATTTTTTCCCCTCAGTTTAGGCCGATACGTATTCTTCTACATATTTTTGGTAAAAAAAAAATCGCAATAAGCGATTATTGATTGGTTTGCGCAAAAGTTATAGCGTTTACAAAATAGGGGATAGTTTTATAGCATTTTTATTAATAATTTTTTATTATTTTTTTTTTTACTAGTAACGGCGGCGATCAGCGATTTTTATTGTGACTGCGACATTGTGGGGGGGCCCCATCGGACATTTTTGGGACCATTGTCATTTATACAGTAATCAGTGCTATATAAATGCAGTGATTCCTGTGTAAATGACACTGGCAGTGAAGGGGTTAACCAGTGGGTGGCAGTGTAGGGGTTAAGTGTTCCTAGGGGTGTGTTACTAACTGTGGGGGGGGGGGGCTTTCATTTAGTGAACACTGATCTCTGCTCCAATCACATGGAGCAGATATCAGCGTCACTAGTTGCTAGGCAGAATGGAGAAATGCTGTTTACTCGGCATTTCCTCCATTCGGCCGCACCGTGAGACGATCGCGGGGATGCCCGTGGCGATCGAGTCCGCGGGTCCCGCGACCGGACTCACGGGGGTCCCGACCAGCACGGGAGCGCACTCCCGATGGCAGGGCGGCATTGAATATTGGACGTACCTGTACGCCAATATGCCTGCCCGTGCCATTCTGTCGACGTACATCGTCGTGCGCTGGTTGGGAAGTGGTTAAATAAAGGCCGTTGAGGCCATTTTCATCCAAGCAGGAGTCCGAGTATTTATTTTAAGGTTAATAGTTAAGGTTTACATGTATTGTTGGGGAAGTAAGTTATCTGGCTACCCTAGTCATGTGCCGGCGTCGGGGGTCTTGATGGAGGAGGGGTGCTGGCTGTATAATTGGAGGTCAGCATGTAAGGGGCTCACCGTATATTCCAGTACAGAGCATGTAGATCACCCTTACATGTCAACTGCTAGAGGCTCCAGATGTATAAAGAATGACATATATGTGGTGTGGGATTGACCGGCACCCAGACTATTTGTTTTCTAGAAAATAAAACATAAAATTGTCACCTGATTATAGCACGTTATTTACAAATGACAAGTCATCATGGCACCAGCTTGGGTTTAGTGTTCTCATATTCCAATGCGTTTCAAGACACTCTCTTCTTTCACCACTCGTCGGCCGCGCTGTCATTCCTCATCATATGGCGGCCTCCCTGTGATCGCGCCCGCTGAGGGGGGAAGGGGGCGGCACACTCTGCGATCACAGCGCCGGGAGAACACTGCTGATCACAGATTGAAGTAATAAGCCAATCACAGCAGATCGCGGATGTAAACACAAGCCGGTGATCGGCTCTCCTTTTCTCGCGCTGAGAGCGTGAGGAGAGGAGAAGAGATAACCAGCTCCTCTAAAAGGGACATCTACACTGCTAATCAGTGCAGTCCCAACAGTGCCCACCAGTGCTGCCAATAAGTGCACATCAGTGCATCCTCATCAGTGCCGCCTATCAGTGCCCATCAATGCCGCCTCTGAGTGCTGCCTATGAGTGTCACCTATCAGTGCCCCCTCATCAGTGCCCACCAGTGTCATCTATAAGTGCAGCCTCATCAGCGCCCCCTAGTGCCTCCTATCAGTGTCCATCAATGCCACCTCTCAGTGCCACCTCTCAGTGCCACCCATCAGTGCAGCCTCATCAGCGCCCACCAGTGCCTCCTATCAGTGTCCATCAATGCCACCTCTGAGTGCCACCCATCAGTGCCGCCTATCAGTGCAGCCTCATCAGTGCCCACCAGTGCATCTTTATCAGCGCACATCAGTGCAGCTTTATCAAGGCACATCAGTGCAGCTTCATCAGCGCACATTAGTGCAGCTTCATTAGGGCACATCAGTGCAGCCTCATCAGTGCACATCAGTGCCGCCTATCAGTGCCCATCAATGCCACCTCTCAGTGCTGCCTATCAGTGCAGCCTCATCAGTGCCCACTAGTGCAGCTTCATCAGTGCACATCAGTGCAGCTTCATCAGTGCACATCAGTGCCGCCTATCAGTGCCACCTATCAGTGCTACCTCTCAGTGCCACCTATCAGTGCAGCATCATCAGTGCCCAATAGTGCAGCTTCATCAGGGCACATCAGTGCAGCTTCATCAGCACACATCAGTGCCGCGTTATTAGGGCACATCAGTGCAGCTTCATCAGGGGACATCAGTGCAGCTTCATCAGGGGACATCAGTACAGCTTCATCAGGGGACATCAGTGCAGTGCAGCTTCATCAGGGGACATCAGTGCAGCTTCATCAGGGGACATCAGTGCAGCTTCATCAGTGCACCCCAGTGCAGCTTCATCAGTGCCTACCAGTGCAGCTTTATCAGGGCACATCAGTGCAGCTTTATCAGGGCACATCAGTGCAGCTTCATCAGTGCCCACCAGTGCAGCTTCATCAGGGAACATCAGAGCAGCTTTATCAGGGCACATCAGTGAAATAGAAAAATTACTTGTGTGCAAAATTCTATAACAAACTATTATTAACTAATAAAAACTATTCATAAAACTATGATTTGCAAAAAATAAAAACCTCATTGGTGATTAAATGCCACCAAAAGAAAGCTCGATTTGTTTGAAAAAAAAAAAGATAAAAATGTCATTTGTGTACAGTGACTATATATTTTTCAGCACGCGGGCAAATTGCTAGCGATTTGAAGGAAAGGAAGTTGGGACTTTAAATGAAGCACATGGTTTGCAAGACAACACAAAATGGTGGATAAATAGACGATTTAATAGTTCATATACAAAACAATGGTATAAAACAATATCCTATTAATATTTGACAAGATATCTAGAATGGGTAGTGACACTGATAGCCAGTGAAAACATACAGACCATGATATCAATTGGCAAGATAGGTAGAACAAGTAATAACAATGGTAAAAATGTCTTTGCTTGGTACAATCAAGGGACCACCAGTGTTGAATCAGGTAAACAATTATTGCTCGATTATGCCTGCCCGATCTCAGACCTCAAGAATCCTGTTAAAAGGGTAATTCGTATGTTGTCCAATAAAATTGGCAAATAAAAGATGGCCGGTAGCTCGACGCGTTTCGTGGTTCAAGACCACTCATCAGGAGCGGACACGTCATGTTTCTAAGGTTAGAATGATATAATAAATCACCATGATTAAAAGGTACATCAGGGGCAGATACATCTCCTGAAAGGCTAAAATACTCACTGAAGTAAGTTTGTTGGTGGTGGAAGGGCAGGAATGGTAAGTCATCCAAGAAAACCGCAACCAGGAGCTGGGGCGGATGCCCCCCGCCGCGGCGAAAAGATAGAGGCACCCATCAAAGAAACACAGGACCACGAGGCACCCTAGGGGGAGGATGGCAAGTGAGAATGTGAAGTGTGCAAATATGTGAAACAGGGTGTGTGTTGGGAGGATAATGATGAGGGTTGTAATCTAAGGTGTAAGAACCAAGAATGGGGGAAAAAAGCAACACAAAACAAAAACAAAAACAAAAACCAAAAAACAGAAAAAAAACAGAAAAAAAAAAAAAAACCCACAAATGGGGAAAATGTAAACTATATATTGATAGTGAATTGATAATTGTCAAGAGACAGAGAAGGGGGGACCAAATTAGTTGTGGAGAGGTGCAAGAAGTGGGACTATTTACCTGATATGGCTTAAGAAAAGCATGGTGTGGTGAAGGGTAAAAGCTACCCCAATAGTGCGTCTCGGGTGCCGCGTCTCCTCATAACATGATGGGCGTCCATATATAGACGCCGCCGCAGGATAGCCCGCCCACGTTGCGCGCACTGAGTAAAACAAGTGGGAGGAGTCCCGGCAAAAAGGCCGACAATCGTCGGCGGTAAACCGGGCGCTCCCAACAAAACCCGCGAGTGTGGTAACAGCAGCGCAGCGGGCGTAGGCGCGCCTAATGGCACGTCGCAAGTCCGCCGCGGGTGGCGCAACGTCGATGCGCAGTGTCGGCAAGCCCCGCCCCCCACCCCCACCACTACAAGCGGGAGAAAATAGAGGGGGGGAGGGGGCCGACAGTGCACAACGCAACTCCCGGATATTGCAGAGTCCGGGCGACCCCACACATGGACCAACCACACACCACCAAAAAGGGAGCATTAAACTTATATTTAAAAAACCGAATATGTATGAGTCAAATAGGTCTGAAACATGACGGGTCATAATAATATTAATAAAAGTGATTGAAACAGGTGAGATTATCAGAGAAGCAATTGGGGCAGAATAATTATTAATATCAAGGTAACAGACATAGAGCAAACCATGTGTTTCCATCCCTATGCAATATGCGTTTTAAAAGGGGGAGAGGGAAACGTTTTGGGACTTTAAATGAAATTACGGCCTGGTAAGGTCGTGTATTTCCATCCCTGTCAATGTGACTATACATTTTTCAGCACGCGGGCAAATTGCTAGCGATTTGAAGGAAAGGAAGTTGGGACTTTAAATGAAGCACATGGTTTGCAAGACAACACAAAATGGTGGATAAATAGACGATTTAATAGTTCATATACAAAACAATGGTATAAAACAATATCCTATTAATATTTGACAAGATATCTAGAATGGGTAGTGACACTGATAGCCAGTGAAAACATACAGACCATGATATCAATTGGCAAGATAGGTAGAACAAGTAATAACAATGGTAAAAATGTCTTTGCTTGGTACAATCAAGGGACCACCAGTGTTGAATCAGGTAAACAATTATTGCTCGATTATGCCTGCCCGATCTCAGACCTCAAGAATCCTGTTAAAAGGGTAATTCGTATGTTGTCCAATAAAATTGGCAAATAAAAGATGGCCGGTAGCTCGACGCGTTTCGTGGTTCAAGACCACTCATCAGGAGCGGACACGTCATGTTTCTAAGGTTAGAATGATATAATAAATCACCATGATTAAAAGGTACATCAGGGGCAGATACATCTCCTGAAAGGCTAAAATACTCACTGAAGTAAGTTTGTTGGTGGTGGAAGGGCAGGAATGGTAAGTCATCCAAGAAAACCGCAACCAGGAGCTGTTCTGTTTTTTGTTTTTTGTTTTTGTTTTTGTTTTGTGTTGCTTTTTTCCCCCATTCTTGGTTCTTACACCTTAGATTACAACCCTCATCATTATCCTCCCAACACACACCCTGTTTCACATATTTGCACACTTCACATTCTCACTTGCCATCCTCCCCCTAGGGTGCCTCGTGGTCCTGTGTTTCTTTGATGGGTGCCTCTATCTTTTCGCCGCGGCGGGGGGCATCCGCCCCAGCTCCTGGTTGCGGTTTTCTTGGATGACTTACCATTCCTGCCCTTCCACCACCAACAAACTTACTTCAGTGAGTATTTTAGCCTTTCAGGAGATGTATCTGCCCCTGATGTACCTTTTAATCATGGTGATTTATTATATCATTCTAACCTTAGAAACATGACGTGTCCGCTCCTGATGAGTGGTCTTGAACCACGAAACGCGTCGAGCTACCGGCCATCTTTTATTTGCCAATTTTATTGGACAACATACGAATTACCCTTTTAACAGGATTCTTGAGGTCTGAGATCGGGCAGGCATAATCGAGCAATAATTGTTTACCTGATTCAACACTGGTGGTCCCTTGATTGTACCAAGCAAAGACATTTTTACCATTGTTATTACTTGTTCTACCTATCTTGCCAATTGATATCATGGTCTGTATGTTTTCACTGGCTATCAGTGTCACTACCCATTCTAGATATCTTGTCAAATATTAATAGGATATTGTTTTATACCATTGTTTTGTATATGAACTATTAAATCGTCTATTTATCCACCATTTTGTGTTGTCTTGCAAACCATGTGCTTCATTTAAAGTCCCAACTTCCTTTCCTTCAAATCGCTAGCAATTTGCCCGCGTGCTGAAAAATATATAGTCACATTGACAGGGATGGAAATACACGACCTTACCAGGCCGTAATTTCATTTAAAGTCCCAAAACGTTTCCCTCTCCCCCTTTTAAAACGCATTTGTGTACAGTGTTACATGACTGGGTAATTGTCATTCAAAGTGCCACAGTGCCGAAAGCTGAAAATTGGCCTGGGCAGGAAGGGGGGTGAAAGTTCCCAGAGGGAAAGTGGTTAAAGGAACAGAGAAGGTAAAGAAGAACCCAGGGGATGACTGACCATAGATGACAAAACCCATCGCTCCGGGAGGAACGTCCACTCACCACCGTGCAGCAGGTCCGGGGACATCAGCTGCTCAACAATAAAAAGGTCACCGGCCGGGGTACAATACGGAAGCCCCAAGTTATGCAGCAAGTGGTAAGGATTAGTGCCCACAGATTACAGTCCTGCCTCTCAAATACCAAAACAAATCATCAGACATCCCCAGGGGTGAGGGCTTCCATGGTTTACCCCGACCTGCAACCTGCGACCTGTGACCTGCGACCTGCGACCTGCGACCTGTGACCTGCGACCTGCGCCCCAAACCCAGAAGCAAGCCAGCAATGTTTATATACGTTGCTGAGTCTGCAACTGCGGCTCGGTCACAATACATCAGCTGTGACAGAGCGGCAAGTAAACATCCTCATCCATCCGTGCACATGGCTCTTCTCAATGGTGTCCTCTCCATAAACATTCTGTAGCCTTCTGTGGATGTCAAACAGTCTGCACCCCTCCTCCATCAACAACTCAATGACGGGACATTGCTTCTGCTTGGGATCCATTATTTACCTACAATGAGAAAGAAGAGGAAGAAGAGTTACTATAGAAGAAGAGTTACTATAGAAGAAGAGTTACTATAGAAGAAGAGTTACTATAGAGGAAGAGTTACTATAGAAGAAGAGTTATTATACAGGGAGAGTTATTATAGAGGAAAAGTTACTATAGAAGAAGAGTTACTATAGAGGAAGAGATACTGAAGAGGAAGAGATACTATAGATGAAGGGTTACTATAGAGGAAGAGTTACTACAGAAGAAGAGTCACTACAGAGAAAGAGTTACTATAGAAGAAGAGTTACTATAGAGAATAAGTTACTATAGAGGAAGAGTTACTATAGAGGAAGAGTTATTGTAGAAGGAGAGTTGCTATGGAGCAAGGGTTACTATGGAGGAAGAGATACTGAAGAGGAAGAGATACTATAGATGAAGTGTTACTATAGAGAGGAAGAGTCACTATAGAAGAAGAGTTACTAAAGAAGAAGAGTTTCTATAGAGGACAAGTTACTATAGATGAAGAGTTGCTATAGAGGAAGCGTTACTATAGAGAACAAGTTACTATAGAGAACAAGTTACTATAGAGAACAAGTTACTATAGAGAAAGAGTTATTATAGAGGAAGAGCTATTATAGAGGAAGAGGTATTATAGAGGAAGAGCTATTATAGAGGAAGGGTTACTATGGAGGAAGAGATACTGAAGAGGAAGAGATACTATAGATGAAGGGTTACTATAGAGGAAGAGTTACCTTTAGAGAAGGGATATTTTAGAGGGAGGGTTATTCTAGAGGAGGAGTTACTATAGAGGAAGAGTTACTATAGAGGAAGAGTTACTGAAGAGGAAGAGTTACTATAGAGGAAGAGTTACTCTACCAACCATCAACATTTGAATGACCTATGTAAGTTAATACAAAAGGTTATGCCTGCTTTTGCAGTGCTTTAAGTACGACCCTTTCGGAAAAGGTCTTCCTGCTGCAGCACCCTCCTAGTGTAGAGGCGGCTGTTAGGTAAATTTTGTTTGGCTCCCCTGTAATCAGTGGGGCAGGGGTTGCTTACCTAGGTCTGTTCAGTGTCTCACAGGCTGCTGCTCTGTTACTTATCCTTGTCTTCTAGAGGATTCTAGAAGTATAGTGGTAGGGAGGACAGAACAAGCAGCCTGAATATTTATAGACCTCTATCCAATCCTTGGAGAGGTGTTCCCAGAAGGTGGAGAGAGAGCCCATAAATAGTCTGAGGCCTGGGCAATCAGTGCAGTGATCCTGGGTCCGGTCCCTTTGCAGAGACTCTGCCTCGTGGTGCAGGATCCTAGAGGAAGCCTTAAACCCGCTTCTTTTTTTTTTTTACACCTGTAAGGGAAAAGGCATAATGCTAGTATGTAGCTCATACTAGCTCATTATAAAATACTTACCTTAGAACAAGGCGCTGGCATCTCACTCAGTCCACGCCGAGGGAGCTGACAAGTTTCCTAGGCATGTCTTCTGGGTATCGTGGTTCCAGCACTGTGAGTGGCTCCCAGAGGGAGTTTTCTTTCCGGCAGGGTCCGGGCGACTGCCGGACTTTCTGCTGAGAATCCCCTGTGTGCGTGCGCCGCTGAAGTCAGCGGCTCATAGCGAGGGGAATATCTCCTAAACCGTACAGGTTTAGGACATATTCTTTTTACCTACAGGTAAGCTTTATTATAGGCCTTATTATAGGCTTACCTGTAGGTCAAAGTCAAAAATATGACTATACAACCACTTTAACCACTTCCCGACCAGCGCACGACGATGTACGTCGACAGAATGGCACGGGCAGGCATATTGGCGTAAGGTACATCCAATATTCAATGCCGCCCTGCCATTGGGAGCGCGCTGGCGGCGGCGCGCTCCCACGCTGGTCGGGACCCCCGTGAGTCCGGTCGCGGGACCCGCGGACTCGACCGCCGCGGGCATCCCCGCGATCGTCTCACGGAGCGGCCGAATGGAGGAAATGTTGTGTAAACAACATTTCTCTATTCTGCCTAGCAACTAGTGACGCTGATCTCTGCTCCATGTGATTGGAGCAGAGATCAGTGTTCACTAAATGAAAGCCCAACCCCCCCACAGTTAGTAACAAACCCCTAGGAACACTTAACCCCTACACTGCCACCCACTGGTTAACCCCTTCACTGCCAGTGTCATTTACACAGGAATCACTGCATTTATATAGCACTGATTACTGTATAAATGACAATGGTCCCAAAAATGTGTCAAAAATGTCTGATGGGTCCCCCACAATGTCGCAGTCACAATAAAAATCGCTGATCGCCGCCATTACTAGTAAAAAAAAAAAATGATAAAAAATTATTAACAAAAATGCTATAAAACTATCCCTATTTTGTAAACGCTATAACTTTTGCGCAAACCAATCAATAATCGCTTATTGCGATTTTTTTTTACCAAAAATATGTAGAAGAATACGTATCGGCCTAAACTGAGGGAAAAAAATGTTTTTTTATATATTTTTGGGGGATATTTATTATAACAAAAAGTAAAAAATAATGCATTTTTTTCAAAATTGTCGCTCTATTTTTGTTTATAGCGCAAAAAATAAAAACCGCAGAGGTGATCAAATACCACCAAAAGAAAGCTCTATTTGTGGGAAAAAAAGGACGTCAATTTTGTTTGGGAGCCACGTCGCACGACCGCGCAATTGTCAGTTAAAGCGACGCAGTGCCGAATCGCAAAAAGTGGTCTGGTCTTTGACCAGCAAAATGGTCCGGTCTGCAAGTGGTTAAATAAGACACAGAGGTTGCAGCTAGGCTTAGCTGCGAAGGGGGGGTATTTGCAGATCTGTCCAAGGATCAAGTTGAGTCTGGAGGAAAGCTCACTGGAGAGAGAGCCAGGAGGAAGTTAGCTCTCCTATGTGGTGTGATTCTCCATCACCCTCACTAGGAAGGGCTTGGTGGATGTTGGCGGGAGGCAACCAATGACCTTGTGGCTGTGTGAGTAGATGGACCCCCAGTGCTGAAGGGAAGAGACTGTGAGAAGCGTTTAACTCTGGACGGAGTACAAGTCGGCATAAGAGATCTTGTGGGACATTCATGTTGGGCAGTGCAGCCAGATATTGGGGGATCCTCAAGCTGTTCAGTTTTGTAGTTCCTCAGGGTATCCCATGTCCCCGACCCCTATCCAAGTTCATTGCCCCAGCCAAAGAAAAAACGAAAAGACTGTTTGCTGAGCCAGTGGAGACACGATGGAATTGCTTCCTTCCATGAAATGACGTACCAGGCCCTTTCTCTCGATACCACATTATACAAAAAATAGTGCCGTCAGTGGCGGCAGCATTTAGGAGTGGATCCCAGCATATTGGTGTAGCGGCCATAACCCTTTGTAGGGCGGACTTAACTTATTGGACTTACAGGTTACCTCCACTTGGCTTGTTCTTCCATGTCTAGGGGTTCCTAGGGTTGATACCCAACAACTTGGACTCTGACACCAATAAAGTCCTTTTTAAAGGTTTTATTTTACAAGGGTAACATCCAACCACACAGTCTCGTATAGGAACAGAGGGCAAGGGTGAAGAACTCGGGCACCTTGAACTGCAGACATAACAAAGTCTCTAACACCACCCAGAGAGTAGCCACTCGCAGCTGGGCGCTTCAAGGCTGAACAGATCTCTAGCCAGAGATTATGGCAGTCAGCACGTTGATTCAGAACTTGTAAAGTCTCTGAATGTGGACAAGTTGTAACTGAAAGTGAACAGGAACCTTTTTCCTCAGTACCTGGAATGTTCTCTGTCTCCTTGATAGTACTGGAAAAAGCGTGGATTTCGACAGTGTCCTTCCCAACTCAGTAACCAGCCACTTCTCAGGATGCCACTTCCCGGCTCCCCTCCGAAGAGTCCTCCCCCGGTCACTTCCACGAGCTGTGGTGCCCCTCCAAGCCGAGAGCACACCCGGACACCTTGAATCCTCCCTCAGTTACTGCGCCTCGGACCAGCCGGTTCCGAGACTCGGGAACAGACGGATCCCCACCCCAGACCAGACGGGTCTATTGGAGGTAACCAACAGAAGCATATTGCGGGATGTCGAACACCCCGTGACCGGGACCCCTCGCGGGGCTACTCGGGTCAAGAAAACAAGAACAGACCGTTCGGGCCTCACAAACTCCTATTGAACACGTGACTTCCACATCTTAAGTACCCCGTCCCCAGACTCCTCAGCAGGGCCCGACACCCACTGATTGGTTCCGAGGAAGCTGATACCCAAAACGTCCAACCAGGCCTGGTTCTGAGCCTGTCATGTGCACCTCACTGTACACAAGACCAGGCAGAACTTCTAACACAGCCCAGCCAAACTGATGTCAAGGTTACACCTACATAATTAACCCTCAGAACCCCACTACTGTTCCGAGGCAAAAACTAAATTTACACATAAAGGACACTTTGTCCAAAATGTCATCCGCTACACTCGGATAACGTAAGCAGTGCTGGGAGAAGGTCACCCAGCGCCCAAGGGCAAAGACATCAAATTGCGCCCCCCCCTTTCCCTTAGGGTTAGGGTCAGGAAACTGCGGCGAAAGCCGGGAAGCAAACAAACGATCGCTGTTGAATGACGTACGGCTGCTCTGTCACGCCCATACGCGTTTCGTCACTACGTCTTCATCTGTGGGCCCATCTTCATCTGTGGGTACGTTTGCTTCCCGGGATCCACCGCAGTTTCCGAGACCAGTTACCAACCTAGGAATCCGGACCGCGGTGAGACAAACAGTGACCTCTGCGAGTGACTGAATATCTGACATAATATAGCTGGATTGTGTGCGTATGTTTTTTTTTTTTTAAGCGTGGAAGAGTTTTATCTATTAAAATCAGTGTGCACTATGGATCGTGTTTCTGATCTTTCTTATATGTGAATTGATGCGGGGGTGGAGATTCGCTGGATTTGAGGTGTACTATTGAGGAATCCCAGGAACCAGTTATTATCAGATGTGCCCAAAATCTTTAGAATTGTGGTAAGTGTATTACCACAGGGAGTGTCACCGCGCGTGGAGTTCTGCTCACATTGGCGTTTTTGGTGGATGGCTTGGAGATGGATCTTCATTTCTCTCCCCTTATGAACATTTGAGTTGACTGTTCCTATCCGCACCTTGAGGACTTTACACCCTGTTGGAATTTCTGGAATCCATGAACTTTTATTCTCCTATCTTCTATGAGATTATATTAACCACTTGCAGACCGGACCATTTTGCTGGTCAAAGACCAGACCACTTTTTGCGATTCGGCACTGCGTCGCTTTAACTGACAATTGCGCGGTCGTGCGACGTGGCTCCCAAACAAAATTGACGTCCTTTTTTTCCCACAAATAGAGCTTTCTTTTGGTGGTATTTGATCACCTCCTGCGGTTTTTATTTTTTGCGCTATAAACAAAAATAGAGCGACAATTTTGAAAAAAACGCATTATTTTTTACTTTTTGTTATAATAAATATCCCCCAAAAATATATAAAAAAACATTTTTTTCCCTCAGTTTAGGCCGATACGTATTCTTCTACATATTTTTGGTAAAAAAAATTGCAATAAGCGATTATTGATTGGTTTGCGCAAAAGTTATAGCGTTTACAAAATAGGGATAGTTTTATAGCATTTTTATTAATAATTTTTTATTATTTTTTTTTTACTAGTAATGGCGGCGATCAGCGATTTTTATTGTGACTGCGACATTGTGGTGGACCCATCGGACATTTTTGGGACCATTGTCATTTATACAGCAATCAGTGCTATATAAATGCAGTGATTCCTGTGTAAATGACACTGGCAGTGAAAGGGTTAACCAGTGGGTGGCAGTGTAGGGGTTAAGTGTTCCTAGGTGTGTTACTAACTGTGGGGGGGGGGATGTTGGGCTTTCATTTAGTGAACACTGATCTCTGCTCCAATCACATGGAACAGAGATCAGCGTCACTAGTTGCTAGGCAGAATGGAGAAATGTTGTTTACACAGCATTTCCTCCATTCGGCCGCTTCCGTGAGACGATCGCGGGGATGCCCGCGGAGATCGAGTCCGCGGGTCCCGCGACCAGACTCACGGGGGTCCCGACCAGCGCGGGAGCGCGCCGCTGCCGGCGGCGCGCTCCCGATGGCAGGGCGGCATTGAATATTGGACGTACCTGTACGCCAATATGCCTGCCCGTGTCATTCTGTCGACGTACATCGGCGTGCGCTGGTCGGGAAGTGGTTAAGCGCTGTCAATATAGTATATCTTACATTGTGCATGATTCAGGAAGTGTATATACTATATATTTGAATATATTAAAATATATATATATATATATATTTTCGATCAACTTGGCTTGCTTTACATGTTCTCAGCATGCTGAGGGATGCCGAGGTCCTCTCCATGGCGGCGTGATTACCGGAGATGGGTTTTTTTTCGGTCCTGCTGAATAATTAACTCCCCCCCATGTGGCTTCAATAGACTTCTATGTGTAGCCGGAGCTGTGGATTTTCCACCCCCCCCTTTTCTTTTTTTTTCGGTGATCCACCAAGAGTGCCGGTGAAGGCAGGAAGCCTTCCCGAAGACGGATCATTTCTCGTCATCTTCTCAGCTGGTGGGAGGGAGGCTACAGGGGAACGGCTGCCAAGATGTCGCTCTATGATTTTAAATGATTGATATTCCTTAAAGTGCTTTCCTGTTCCTGGCTTGAGACGCACATAGATTAGGCAATTATAGATTGTTTCAATGTCAAATTGGCTGAGAAATGCGGCCATGAGAGCGAAGAAGGAATCAGGGAATGGGTTATAAATATTGCAGTAATGAGCGGCCAGATGTTTTTTTTTTTTTTTTGCCTGCGACGGTTCAGTTGTACTTTAAGGATGTGCCGGGGGTCAATGCGACGCTCTAATCATAAGCAAGAGAGAGGGAATTCCGAACCAAAGCTCATTGAGCATCGAAGGAAGGAGGTGAGCAATCGAATTCTGACCCCACAGCGCTCCGAGATGAACGGCGCAGACAACGCTTCTCCGTGGTATAGGGTTGCCACCTGTCCAGGATTCACCCGGACAGTTCGGGTTTGGAATCATGCGTCCAGGTTTCAGACTGTCTGAAACCCGGACACATTATTTAGACTGGACTATGGTTTCCCAGCATGGTTTCTGGCTCAGTTTTCACTGCTGAGAGTGTCTGTTACACTGTCTTTCACACTGCCCAAAGCCACCACTAACAAACCATACCCTCCACCCCCCCCCCCCACCAACACATACAGACGGGAGAAGAGAGAGGGCTTGATCTGCACCTCTTCCCCCCCCCCGTCCCTACCCCTCTGTGTCTGCCCACACTCCAATCCCCGATGCTGTGCCTCAGAAAAGGAAAGTTGAGGCTGGAAATTTGAAGTCCAGCAGCCTCAGATCCATCTGAATCAGTGGTGCTGACTGCCAAGGGGTGAGTGAGCTCACCATCCATCCCTGTCTCTGAATGAAGTCTCCCCTCCTTCCCTCTCCTTCCTCAGAGAGAGTACACTAAGTCAAATCAGGGTTCTCAGAGCACCCCTTACATCAGAGTTACCCTTTACACCAGTGTTTCCCCTTACAGCAGAGTCCTCTCCGTACATCAGAGTACTCAGTGTTCCCCCATTAATCAGGGTTGACAGAGCATCCCTTACGTCAGAGTCCCCAGAGGTAAAAGGGGAACTCTGTGGACTCTGATGTAAAAGGGGACTCTTGTTATTAACTTATATACATATGATTAGAAATGGTATTTAGTAGCAAAATATATGTATAGCTTATACTATAAAAAAGAAATTGCTGTGCGCCACAAAACTGTTCGGGTTTGACTTGAAGAAAAGGTGGCAACCCTACCGTGGTACGAGCTCAGGTTTGAACGGCCGTCGATCATACGCCACCGCCTCACATCCAATTAATAGGAAAATGAACAACCGTGGCGTGAAACCAAGTGGAGCTTTTCCTCGGAGAGAGCAGAAGAGGCCGCCATTTTGTCTTTTAACCACTTGCCTACCGGGCACCAACACCCCCCTCCTGCCCAGGCCAATGTTCAGCTGTCAGCGCTGTCGCACTTTGAATGACAATGAGCGCGGTCGTGCTACACTGTACCCAAACAGTTTTGTATCATTTTCTTCACACAAATGGAGCTTTCCTTCGGTGGTATTTAAAGCGGGAGTCCGCCATTTTTTTTTTTTTTTTTAAAAGCCAGCAGCTACAAATACTGCAGCTGCTGACTTTTAAAATAATGACACTTATCCGCCCAGCGCGCCCGCGATGTCGGCACCCGAAGCCGATCTCTCGATCGTCTCTCGGGTGCTGCAGCCACCATCTTGGGTATGGGAATCAGAAAGTGGAGCCTTGCGGCTTCATTTCCCGGTTCCCTACTGCGCATGCGCGAGTCGCGCTGCGCAATAAGGATGGACCCCGCTGTCTCTGGGATCCGTGTGTTTCCCAGCAGGCAGCGGGGGACCTGCGGAAAGGGGCGTAGATTCTGCGGAAAGGGGCGTACCTTCTGCAGATATCTATGCCAGAAGTGGGTGCAGATACCTGTACTGTACAGGTACCTGCACCCCCCTCCCCCCCTGAAAGGTGCCAATTGTGGCGCCGGAGGGGGGGAGGGTTCCAATGAGCGGAAGCTCCACTTTAGGGTGGAGCTCCACTTTAATCACTGCTGGGATTATTATTTTTTACAAAAAAAAAAGACCAAAAATTTTGAAAAAAATATGTTTTTTTTTACTTTTTTTCTGTAAGTAAATTTTGTAACTAAGTAATTTTTCGCCTTAACTGATGTGCGCTGATGAGGCGGCACCGATGGGCACAGACTGGCTGAACTGGTGGGCATTGATGAGGCGGCACTGATGGGCACAGATAGGCTGAACTGGTGGGCATTGATGAGGCTGCACCGATGGGCACAGATAGGCTGAACTGGTGGGCATTGATGGGGCGGCACCGATGGGCACAGATAGGCTGAACTGGTGGGCATTGATGAGGCTGCACCGATGGGCACAGATAGGCTGAACTGGTGGGCATTGATGAGGCGGCACCGATGGGCACAGATAGGCTGAACTGGTGGGCATTGATGAGGCTGCAAAGATGGGCACAGATAGGCTGAACTGGTGGGCATTGATGAGGCGGCACCGATGGGCACAGATAGGCTGAACTGGTGGGCATTGATGATGCGGCACCGATGGGCACAGATAGGCTGAACTGGTGGGCACTGATGAGGCGGCACCGATGGGCACAGATAGGCTGAACTGGTGGGCATTGATGAGGCGGCACCGATGGGCACAGATAGGCTGAACTGGTGGGCATTGATGAGGTGGCACTTATGAGCACTGACGAGGTGGCACTAATATGCCACACTTATGGGCACTGATGAGGTGACACTGATGAGGAGGCACTAATATGCCGCACTTATGGGCACAGACAAGTGGCACTGATATGTGGCACCGATGAGCACTTAGACATGGGTTTAGATACACTTCAAGGCTGGGTTCACTCCTTACTTTTTAGTGGCTGCCAACCTACGTAACAACCAATGAGTCATAAGCCGTCAGTGGAATTCCCCGCTGGCAGCTGAATGTAAAAAAAAAAAATGGCAATGAAATAAATAAATAAATAAATAAATAAAATCGGGAAAGAAACGGCATGGGCCCTCCCCCCCAATCCAAACCAAGCCCTTTAGGTCTGGTATGGGTTTTAAGGAGAACCCCACGCCAGAATAAAAAAAATGGCATGGGGTCCCCCCAAAAACCATACAAAACCCTTATCCAAGCATGCAGCCCAGTAGGTCAGGAAGGGGGGGGGGGGGCGGGGGGCAAACAAGCTGCCTCCAAAGATACAGTGGAGGATTGACGTAGCCACCCAAGGACAGGATGTGTGTTATTTGCAGGATCAGCAGATGAATATAAAAGAAAACAAATGTATCCACCACACCAAGGACTAGTAATCTGCACTCTATTACATTTATAGACTTGGGTTCAGATAAACTTTAAATATGGCGCCCTCTATGGACACAGTGGAGAATTGACGTAGCCACCCACGGACAGGATGTGTGTCATTTGCAGGATCACCGGGTGAAATTAAAATAAAAAAAAGAAAATGAATGTAGCCACTTCACCAAGGACTAGTAATCTGCAACACATTACATTTGTAGATTCGGCTTTGGATACACCACTTCCGGTCCGCCGCTCCCCCATATATATCCTCACTTTGAAGAGGGATATCGTTGTTACGGCAGCAGCTAGCTACCATAACCCCGGGAACCTCTTGTTCGGCCGCCGCCGGTTCGGTTTCCGATAATAGTGGTCTCTGCGGAGGATTCGCTGCGTTCCAGTGCCCTCCCCGGCTTACCGGAGCCGTCGGCAGCGGCAGAAGACGATGGGATGTTGTCCCTTGTGTGACATGGAGAGGAGTGAGGGGAAGATGGCCCTCCCCCCACCCGTCTCCATATCACTGCAGGGCGGAAGTGACGTTTGGACAGCTTTTTGGTAGCTCTTAAAGGACCAATTTTTTGGGGGGATTTTTTTTAAATGACTAATTTTTTTTACATTTTTTATTATTATTGCATTTTAGTTTAACCCTTTCATGACTAAGCCTATTTCTGACATTTGGTGTTAAAATCCCTATTTTTTGCTATAAAATTACTTAGAACCCCCAAACATTATATATATATAAATATTTTTAGCAGAGACTCTAGAGAATAAAATGGCGATTGTTGCAATATTTTATGTCACACGGTATTTGTGCAGCGGGGTTTTAAACGCAACTTTTTGGGAAAAGGGACACTTTCATGAATTTAAAAAAAAACAAGACAATATAGTAATCCCCATTTTTTTTGGTATAATGTGAAAGATGATGTTACGCCGAGCAAATCGATACCAAACACGTCACGCTTTATAATTGCACGCACTCGTGGAATGGTGACAAACTACGGCACCTAAAAATATCCATAGGCGACGCTTTAAATATTTATTTATGTTTTTTACGGTTACCGGGTTAGAGTTACAGAGGAGGTCTAGTGAGAGAATTATCGCTCTCGCTCTGACGATCGCTACGATACCTCACATTTACATATGCGGGCGCGACTTCCGTATGCCTTTTCTTTGCTGCGCGAGCTTGCGGGACGGGGGCGCTTTGAAATTTATTTTTTTTCTTATTTATTTTATTTATTTTTATATGATTAAATTGTGTTTAAAAATAAATAAATAATAATAATTGATCACTTTTATTGCTGTCACAGGGAATGTAAACATTCCATGTGACAGTAATAGGGGGTGACGGGTCCTCTTTATGGAGAGATCCGGGGCCTATAATAAATGTAAACATCCCATGTGACAGTAATAGGAGGTGACGGGTCCTCTTTTTGGAGAGATCCGGGGTCTATAATAAATGTAAACATCCCATGTGACAGTAATAGGGGGTGACGGGTCCTCTTTATGGAGGGATCCGGGGTCTATAATAAATGTAAACATCCCATGTGACAGTAATAGGGGGTGACGGGTCCTCTTTTTGGAGAGATCCGGGGTCTATAATAAATGTAAACATCCCATGTGACAGTAATAGGGGGTGACGGGTCCTCTTTATGGAGGGATCCGGGGTCTATAATAAATGTAAACATCCCATGTGACAGTAATAGGAGGTGACGGGTCCTCTTTATGGAGAGATCCGGGGTCTATAATGAATGTAAACATCCCATGTGACAGTAATAGAAGGTGACGGGTCCTCTTTATGGAGAGATCCGGGGTCTATAATGAATGTAAACATCCCATGTGACAGTAATAGGAGGTGACGGGTCCTCTTTTTGGAGAGATCCGGGGTCTATAATAAATGTAAACATCCCATGTGACAGTAATAGGGGGTGACGGGTCCTCTTTATGGAGGGATCCGGGGTCTATAATAAATGTAAACATCCCATGTGACAGTAATAGGGGGTGACGGGTCCTCTTTTTGGAGAGATCCGGGGTCTATAATAAATGTAAACATCCCATGTGACAGTAATAGGGGGTGACGGGTCCTCTTTATGGAGGGATCCGGGGTCTATAATAAATGTAAACATCCCATGTGACAGTAATAGGAGGTGACGGGTCCTCTTTATGGAGAGATCCGGGGTCTATAATGAATGTAAACATCCCATGTGACAGTAATAGGGGGTGACGGGTCCTCTTTATGGAGGGATCCGGGGTCTATAATAAATGTAAACATCCCATGTGACAGTAATAGGGGGTGACGGGTCCTCTTTATGGAGAGATCTGGGGTCTATAATGAATGTAAACATCCCATGTGACAGTAATAGGAGGTGACGGGTCCTCTTTATGGAGAGATCCGGGGTCTATAATGAATGTAAACATCCCATGTGACAGTAATAGGGGGTGACGGGTCCTCTTTATGGAGAGATCCGGGGTCTATAATGAATGTAAACATCCCATGTGACAGTAATAGGGGGTGACGGGTCCTCTTTATGGAGAGATCCGGGGTCTATAATGAATGTAAACATCCCATGTGACAGTAATAGGGGGTGACGGGTCCTCTTTATGGAGAGATCCGGGGTCTATAATGAATGTAAACATCCCATGTGACAGTAATAGGGGGTGACGGGTCCTCTTTATGGAGAGATCCGGGGTCTATAATGAATGTAAACATCCCATGTGACAGTAATAGGAGGTGACGGGTCCTCTTTATGGAGAGATCCGGGGTGTATAATGAATGTAAACATCCCATGTGACAGTAATAGGGGGTGACGGGTCCTCTTTATGGAGGGATCCGGGGTCTATAATGAATGTAAACATCCCATGTGACAGTAATAGGGGGTGACGGGTCCTCTTTATGGAGGGATCCGGGGTGTATAATGAATGTAAACATCCCATGTGACAGTAATAGGGGGTGACGGGTCCTCTTTATGGAGAGACCGGGGGGTCTAAAAGACCCCAAATCCCTCCTTTGCACTTCAAAGTATTCATAGTTGCCAACTGTCCCGAATTTCCCGGGACATTCCCGGGATTAGGACATTTGTCCCAAATTAATTTTGTCCCTGGAAATTCGGTTTGTCCCGGGAAATTGAATTTCCCGTTTTTTTTGCGACCGCCATTTTTAAGAAGACCAGAAGCTGGTCTTCAATAGAGAACCTGTGGCGCCGCCCACCCCCGCTGGTAGTGTGTGTGTAATGTGCAGTGGGCGGCGCCACAGTTCAAAGTTAGTCTCCGCGCGGTGCGGCAACGTGAAGGACGGTATGTCGGGGGCCAGTCTGTGGATGTCAGAGGGGGCGCCAGTGAGTCTGGATGTCGGAGGGGCACCAGATGGGAGGAAGGCTGCTCTGATGGGACACCGGATGGCATCTGGTGGCAGGCAACGTGGCTAGTGACACTCTCATGGCTCCCACTGATTCTGCATTATGGTGAGTTGAATGATTTCATTTTATATTACAATGTAATAATAGAAATAATGCGCTTCAATCATCCTAACACCATAACAATCATGGCGCCGGGATGATTGAAGCGCCAACACCAGGTATTTGGAGTATCTTTATCTGCTGATTGTCAAACTCTGGAAAACACATTGTTATTGTGGTGTAGGATCGGGGGGCTGCTGTCCCTCCATCCCTCCTCCCCCCTTTCCCTTTCCCTCTCCATCCCGCATTCATCTCAAACACTAACCACACCCATTTGAGCCACGCCCTGTGTAAGCCACACCCACTATTTTACGTAGAACACGCCCATATTTTTATCCTTTTCCTAGGCCACACCTATAACCGCATGCCCCGCCCCCTAATTATAACACAACTCCGCCTACTGCCAAAAAAGTTTTTTTCAGGATCTCCAGGTGAAAATAAAGGGGGGGGGGGGGGGAAATGTAACCACTTAGCCGAGTACAAGTAATTTGCACTATATTACATCTGTAGACTTAAGTTTAGCTACACTTTAAATATGGCGCCCTCTATGAAGGAGTGACGTGGCCCCCCCGACGATAGGAAGTGTGATTTTTTCAGGATCTCCGGATGAAAATAAAGGGGGGGGGGGGAAATGTAACCACTTAGCCGAGGACAAGTAATCTGCACTATATTACATTAGTAGACTTAGGTTTAGCTACACTTTAATTATGGCGCCCTCTTATGGAGGAGTGAGGTGGCCCCCCTGAGGACAGGAAGTGTGATTTTTTTTTCAGGATCTCCGGGTGAAAATAAAGGGGGGGGGGGGAATGTAACCACTTAGCCGAGGACAAGTAATCTGCACTATATTACATTAGTAGACTTAGGTTTAGCTACACTTTAATTATGGCGCCCTCTTATGGAGGAGTGAGGTGGCCCCCCTGAGGACAGGAAGTGTGATTTTTTTTTCAGGATCTCCGGGTGAAAATAAAGGGGGGGGGGAAATGTAACCACTTAGCCGAGGACAAGTAATCTGCACTATATTACATTTGTAGACTTGGGTTTAGCTACACTTTAATTATGGCGCCCTCTATGAAGGAGTGACATCCCCCCCCCCCCCCCCCCCAGGATAGGAAGTGTGATTTTTTCAGGATCTCCGGGTGAAAATAAAGGGGGGAAAAAAACAATGTAACCACTTAGCCGAGGACTAGTAATCCGCACTATATTACATTTGTAGACTTGGGTTTAGCTACACTTTAATTATGGCGCCTTCTTATGGAGGAGTGACATGCCCCCCCCCCCCCCCCCCCCCAGGATAGGAAGTGTGATTTTTTCAGGATCTCCGGGTGAAAATAAAGAAGGGGGGGGGGGGGGGAAATGTAATCACTTAGCCGAGGACAAGTAATCTGCACTATATTACATTTGGAGACACTTTGAATACGGCTCCATAATCGGCGTTCTCCATTTCCAATCCGATATTTTTGTAACGATTCAGAAGACGACTTTAGTAAATCTCGCCCGGTGATATTTTTTCCTTTCCCCGGGTTGGGGGGAGATTTTCCTTTTTTAAAGCCTCCAAGGCTCTTCTTGTTTTATTCCCCCCCCCCCCCCGGACCCGCCTGTTCCTATATATATATATATATATTTCTGCTGTTATTATTTAAGGGCGGCTCCATCAAGGAAAATGGATGGTCTTGTTTTTTTTTCAGACAGTTGAAGGTCTCTTTGTTCGCCGGCCTCGGGAACATCCATCACCCGCTTTAATTCAGTAATATCATCACTGTCAGAGCACATTCCGCGGCCGGGAGCGATTGGTCATCCCAGCCTGACACAAACTCAATATATACTCTATAACCCCTGACAGCCGCCAGCAGATTAGCCGGGAATGAACGATTGCGCAGCCAACACCTGCTGAACCAAATCAGCGCCTTGACGGATCGTCCTATTCTGAGGCCTGACCACAAGTGAGATCAGTGGAAGAAAGATTTCCTACTTTGCCAGAAGAATTAGGGGGGCGCCGGCGCTGGAGAAGCCCGCTGCTTGTGATTTTCCTCCTCCGCCGACACCATGATGAAGCGATACTTTTCGGTGATTATGGATTGGCGGCGGTGAAGGTGAAAAGTTTTCCAAATAACAGAGCGAGCTCCGAGTGTTCTACAAAACTTAATGAGACGGAGGAAAGACAACACGAGCGACTGAGAATATATACGGGATACGCGGGGTGCACGAGCGACTGAGAATATACGGGATACACGAGTGACTGAGAATATACAGGATACACGAGCGACTGAGAATACACGGGATACACGAGCGACTGAGAATATACGGGATACACGAGCGACTGAGAATATACGGGATACACGAGCGACTGAGAATATACGGGATACACGAGCGACTGAGAATATACGGGATACGCGGGGTGCACGAGCGACTGAGAATATACGAGACACAGGAGCGACTGAGAATATACGAGACACACGAGCGACTGAGAATATACGAGACACACGAGCGACTGAGAATATACGAGACACACGAGCGACTGAGAATATACGGGATACACGAGTGACTGAGAATATACAGGATACACGAGCAACTGAGAATATACGAGACACACGAGCGACTGAGAATATATACAGGATACGCGGGGTGCACGAGCGACTGAGAATATACGAGACACACGAGCGACTGAGAATATACAGGATACACGAGTGACTGAGAATATACAGGATACACGAGCGACTGAGAATACACGGGATACACGAGCGACTGAGAATACACGGGATACACGAGCGACTGAGAATACACGGGATACACGAGCGACTGAGAATATACGGGATACACGAGCGACTGAGAATACACGGGATACACGAGCGACTGAGAATATACGGGATACACGAGCGACTGAGAATATACGGGATACACGAGCGACTGAGAATATACGGGATACGCGGGGTGCACGAGCGACTGAGAATATACGAGACACACGAGCGACTGAGAATATACGAGACACACGAGCGACTGAGAATATACGAGACACACGAGCGACTGAGAATATACGAGACACACGAGCGACTGAGAATATACGGGATACACGAGTGACTGAGAATATACAGGATACACGAGCAACTGAGAATATACGAGACACACGAGCGACTGAGAATATATACAGGATACGCGGGGTGCACGAGCGACTGAGAATATACGAGACACACGAGCGACTGAGAATATACGGGATACACGAGTGACTGAGAATATACAGGATACACGAGCGACTGAGAATACACGGGATACACGAGCGACTGAGAATATATGGGATACACGAGCGACTGAGAATATACGGGATACACGAGCGACTGAGAATATACGGGATACACGAGCGACTGAGAATATACGGGATACGCGGGGTGCACGAGCGACTGAGAATATACGAGACACACGAGCGACTGAGAATATACGGGATACACGAGTGACTGAGAATATACAGGATACACGAGCGACTGAGAATACACGGGATACACGAGCGACTGAGAATATACGGGATACACGAGCGACTGAGAATATACGGGATACACGAGCGACTGAGAATATATACGGGATACGCGGGGTGCACGAGCGACTGAGAATATACGAGACACACGAGCGACTGAGAATATACGGGATACACGAGCGACTGAGAATACACGGGATACACGAGCGACTGAGAATATACGGGATACACGAGCGACTGAGAATATACGGGATACACGAGCGACTGAGAATATACTGGATACACGAGCGACTGAGAATACACGGGATACACGAGCGACTGAGAATATACGGGATACACGAGCGACTGAGAATACACGGGATACACGAGCGACTGAGAATATATGGGATACACGAGCGACTGAGAATATACGGGATACACGAGCGACTGAGAATATACGGGATACACGAGCGACTGAGAATATACGGGATACACGAGCGACTGAGAATATACGGGATACACGAGCGACTGAGAATATACGGGATACACGAGCGACTGAGAATATACGGGATACACGAGTGACTGAGAATACACGGGATACACGAGCGACTGAGAATACACGGGATACACGAGCAACTGAGAATATACGGGATACACGAGCGACTGAGAATACACGGGATACACGAGCGACTGAGAATATATGGGATACACGAGCGACTGAGAATATACGGGATACACGAGCGACTGAGAATATACGGGATACACGAGCGACTGAGAATATACGGGATACGCGGGGTGCACGAGCGACTGAGAATATACGAGACACACGAGCGACTGAGAATATACGAGACACACGAGCGACTGAGAATATACGAGACACACGAGCGACTGAGAATATACGGGATACACGAGTGACTGAGAATATACAGGATACACGAGCGACTGAGAATATACGAGACACACGAGCGACTGAGAATATATACAGGATACGCGGGGTGCACGAGCGACTGAGAATATACGAGACACACGAGCGACTGAGAATATACGGGATACACGAGTGACTGAGAATATACAGGATACACGAGCGACTGAGAATACACGGGATACACGAGCGACTGAGAATATACGGGATACACGAGCGACTGAGAATATACGGGATACACGAGCGACTGAGAATATATACGGGATACGCGGGGTGCACGAGCGACTGAGAATATACGAGACACACGAGCGACTGAGAATATACGGGATACACGAGCGACTGAGAATACACGGGATACACGAGCGACTGAGAATATACGGGATACACGAGCGACTGAGAATATACGGGATACACGAGCGACTGAGAATATACTGGATACACGAGCGACTGAGAATACACGGGATACACGAGCGACTGAGAATATACGGGATACACGAGCGACTGAGAATACACGGGATACACGAGCGACTGAGAATATATGGGATACACGAGCGACTGAGAATATACGGGATACACGAGCGACTGAGAATATACGGGATACACGAGCGACTGAGAATATACGGGATACACGAGCGACTGAGAATATACGGGATACACGAGCGTCTGAGAATATACGGGATACACGAGCGACTGAGAATATACGGGATACACGAGTGACTGAGAATACACGGGATACACGAGCGACTGAGAATACACGGGATACACGAGCAACTGAGAATATACGGGATACACGAGCGACTGAGAATACACGGGATACACGAGCGACTGAGAATATATGGGATACACGAGCGACTGAGAATACACGGGATACACGAGCGACTGAGAATACACGCGATACACGAGCGACTGAGAATATACGGGATACACGAGCGACTGAGAATACACGGGATACACGAGCGACTGAGAATATATGGGATACACGAGCGACTGAGAATACACGGGATACACGAGCGACTGAGAATACACGCGATACACGAGCGACTGAGAATATACGGGATACACGAGCGACTGAGAATACACGGGATACACGAGCGACTGAGAATATATGGGATACACGAGCGACTGAGAATACACGGGATACACGAGCGACTGAGAATACACGCGATACACGAGCGACTGAGAATATACGGGATACACGAGCGACTGAGAATACACGGGATACACGAGCGACTGAGAATATATGGGATACACGAGCGACTGAGAATACACGGGATACACGAGCGACTGAGAATACACGCGATACACGAGCGACTGAGAATATACGGGATACACGAGCGACTGAGAATACACGCGATACACGAGCGACTGAGAATATACGGGATACACGAGCGACTGAGAATATACGTTATACACGAGCGACTGAGAATACACGCGATACACGAGCGACTGAGAATACACGGGATACACGAGCGACTGAGAATATATGGGATACACGAGCGACTGAGAATACACGGGATACACGAGCGACTGAGAATACACGCGATACACGAGCGACTGAGAATATACGGGATACACGAGCGACTGAGAATACACGGGATACACGAGCGACTGAGAATATATGGGATACACGAGCGACTGAGAATACACGGGATACACGAGCGACTGAGAATACACGCGATACACGAGCGACTGAGAATATACGGGATACACGAGCGACTGAGAATACACGGGATACACGAGCGACTGAGAATATATGGGATACACGAGCGACTGAGAATACACGGGATACACGAGCGACTGAGAATACACGCGATACACGAGCGACTGAGAATATACGGGATACACGAGCGACTGAGAATACACGCGATACACGAGCGACTGAGAATATACGGGATACACGAGCGACTGAGAATATACGTTATACACGAGCGACTGAGAATACACGCGATACACGAGCGACTGAGAATATACGGGATACACGAGCGACTGAGAATATACGGGATACACGAGCGACTGAGAATATATGGGATACACAAGCGACTGAGAATATACGGGATACATGAGCGACTGAGAATACACGGGATACACGAGCGACTGAGAATATACTGGATACACGAGCGACTGAGAATATACGGGATACACGAGCGACTGAGAATATACTGGATACACGAGCGACTGAGAATATACGGGATACACGAGCGACTGAGAATACACGGGATACACGAGCGACTGAGAATATACGGGATACACGAGCGACTGAGAATACACGGGATACACGAGCGACTGAGAATATATGGGATACACGAGCGACTGAGAATACACGCGATACACGAGCGACTGAGAATATACGGGATACACGAGCGACTGAGAATACACGGGATACACGAGCGACTGAGAATATACGGGATACACAAGCGACTGAGAATATACGTTATACACGAGCGACTGAGAATACACGGGATACACGAGCGACTGAGAATATACAGGATACACGAGCGACTGAGAATACACGGGATACACGAGCGACTGAGAATATACAGGATACACGAGCGACTGAGAATATACGGGATACACGAGCGACTGAGAATATACGGGATACACGAGCGACTGAGAATACACGGGATACACGAGCGACTGAGAATATACTGGATACACGAGCGACTGAGAATATACGGGATACACGAGCGACTGAGAATATACTGGATACACGAGCGACTGAGAATATACGGGATACACGAGCGACTGAGAATACACGGGATACACGAGCGACTGAGAATATACGGGATACACGAGCGACTGAGAATACACGGGATACACGAGCGACTGAGAATATATGGGATACACGAGCGACTGAGAATACACGCGATACACGAGCGACTGAGAATATACGGGATACACGAGCGACTGAGAATACACGGGATACACGAGCGACTGAGAATATACGGGATACACAAGCGACTGAGAATATACGTTATACACGAGCGACTGAGAATACACGGGATACACGAGCGACTGAGAATATACAGGATACACGAGCGACTGAGAATACACGGGATACACGAGCGACTGAGAATATACAGGATACACGAGCGACTGAGAATATACGGGATACACGAGCGACTGAGAATATACGGGATACACGAGCGACTGAGAATACACGGGATACACGAGCGACTGAGAATATACAGGATACACGAGCGACTGAGAATATACGGGATACACGAGCGACTGAGAATATACGGGATACACGAGCGACTGAGAATATATGGGATACACAAGCGACTGAGAATATACGGGATACATGAGCGACTGAGAATATACGGGATACACGAGCGACTGAGAATATACTGGATACACGAGCGACTGAGAATATACGGGATACACGAGCAACTGAGAATATACTGGATACACGAGCGACTGAGAATATACGGGATACACGAGCGACTGAGAATACACGGGATACACGAGCGACTGAGAATATACGGGATACACGAGCGACTGAGAATACACGGGATACACGAGCGACTGAGAATATATGGGATACACGAGCGACTGAGAATACACGCGATACACGAGCGACTGAGAATATACGGGATACACGAGCGACTGAGAATACACGGGATACACGAGCGACTGAGAATATACGGGATACACAAGCGACTGAGAATATACGTTATACACGAGCGACTGAGAATACACGGGATACACGAGCGACTGAGAATATACAGGATACACGAGCGACTGAGAATACACGGGATACACGAGCGACTGAGAATATACAGGATACACGAGCGACTGAGAATATACGGGATACACGAGCGACTGAGAATATACGGGATACACGAGCGACTGAGAATATACGTTATACACGAGAGACTGAGAATACACGGGATACACGAGCGACTGAGAATATACAGGATACACGAGCGACTGAGAATATACGGGATACACGAGCGACTGAGAATATACGGGATACACGAGCGACTGAGAATATATGGGATACACAAGCGACTGAGAATATACGGGATACATGGGACGAGCGTAGATCCCGAATATTAATTAACACGGGAAAAAAAAGAAATAGAAATCTGATATTTATGAAAATCTATACAAGGCGGTTCCTTTTAGTTTAAATTGTATTTCCACTTCTGTAGCCATATTTGCAAAAAAAAAAAAAAAAAAACTCCTCCATTATATTTGTTACATATTTGTTCCCACATAGTATGTCAACTTTTTTTTATTTCGTATCCTTTAGACCATAGGCCCCGGATGTGGCCCTTTGCTTACGCTTATCCAGCCAATATGGCACTATTCCTCCCACTGACACCAATGATGGGGCACTATTCCTCCCACTGACACCAATGATGGGGCACTATTCCTCCCACTGACACCAATGATGGGGCACTATTCCTCCCACTGACACCAATGATGGGGCACTATTCCTCCCACTGACACCAATGATGGGGCACTATTCCCCCCACTGACACCAATGATGAGGCACTATTCCTCCCACTGACACCAATGATGAGGCACTATTCCTCCTACTGGCACCAATGATGGGGCTCTATTCCTCCCACTGCCACCAATGATGGGGCACTATTCCCCTCACTGACACCAATGATTGGACACTATTCCTCCCACTGCCACCAATGATGGGGCACTATTCCCCCCACTGACACCAATGATGGGGCACTATTCCTCCCACTGCCACCAATGATGGGGCACTATTCCTCCCACTGACACCAATGATGGGGCACTATTCCTCCCACTGCCACCAATGATGGGGCACTATTCCTCCCACTGCCACCAATGATGGGGCACTATTCCCCCCACTGACACCAATGATTGGACACTATTCCTCCTACTGCCACCAATGATGGGGCACTATTCCTCCCACTGCCACCAATGATGGGGCACTATTCCTCCCACTGACACCAATAATGGGGCACTATTCCTCCTACTGGCACCAATGATGGGGCACTATTCCTCCCACTGACACCAATGATGGGGCACTATTCCTCCCACTGACACCAATGATGGGGCACTATTCCTCCCACTGACACCAATGATGGGGCACTATTCCTCCCACTGATACCAATGATGGGGCACTATTCCTCCCACTGACACCAATGATGGGGCACTATTCCTCCCACTGATACCAATGATGGGGCACTATTCCTCCCACTGACACCAATGATGGGGCACTATTCCTCCCACTGACACCAATGATGGGGCACTATTCCTCCCACTGACACCAATGATGGGGCACTATTCCTCCCACTGACACCAATGATGGGGCACTATTCCTCCTCGGTCCGGCGGAGTTCCGGTGGAAAAATTTAAAACATGTTCTATTTCTAAAGTCCGCTGCATTTTTAGCAAGCAAAGGTCCGATGGAGCCCACACACGATCGAATTGTCCGACGGACTCGTTCCGTTGGACCTTTGCTGTCAAAAAGTCCGGTCGTGTGTACGCGGCCTAACACGCCTACATCAGCTTTGAACTCGGCACTGAGCACCACAACACCCATTCTGTCTTCTTTTCCTGCTTCCACTACCACAAGCAGGGTAAGTGAACCTAATCTTTCCTCCATGTTTCCAATTAGCGCACAATCTATTGATCCCAAAATAGCTCAGATTTTTTTAAAGTAAAAACGCCGGATCAATCTCCGAGTTCTACGTTCGACCCTTCCAATACCCAAGGACGACATGGGTCTTTGAATACCCGAATTCCGAAAATTCCGAAATTCAGAGTTCGGAAAATCCAAAGATTCGGAAATTCCGAAAATCCGAAATTCGGAAATTCCGAAAATCCGAAATTCGGAAATTCAAAGATTCGGAAATTCGGAATTTTGTAAATCTGAAATACGGAAATTAAAAAATTCGTAAATCTGAAATTCGTAAATCCGAAATTCGGAAATTCGGAAAATCGAAAATTCGTAAATCCGAAAATTGGAAATTCGGAAAATTTGGAAATTCATAAATCTGAAAATCCGAGATTCGTAAATCGGAAATTCGGAAATGCGAAAATTCGAAATTCGAAAAATCGAAATGTGAAAATTCCCTAAATTTCCGAATTCTGTATTTTCGAATTTCCTAATTTCCTAATTTTCGATTTTCCGAATTTCTGAATTTTCGAAAAAATCAAAATAACTAATGAAACGAAAATGAAAATGAAGTGCACATGTCTAATGCACTTCCTTCAACTTCTAACACACTTTACTATAATGGATTGATATCTCTATGGCCATTTTTGGTATTTTGGCATATATAATTGTAACTGTATGATGTAATTGCGTTTATTATTTTTTGTTTTTACCCTTGTGCCTCGTACACACGATCGGACTTTCCAACTAACAAAACTGTGGAATTTTGTTGGAAGGGTGTTGGCTCCAACTTGTCTTGCATACACACGGTCACACAAATGCTGGCCAACAATTCCGAAGGTGGTGACGTACAAGACGTACGGCGAGCTGGTAAAAATGAAGTCCAATAGTCACGTGATATCTCCATTACGAGCGCTAGTTTTACAAGGCCGGTCGATTGGTCGGTGGCAACCCCCCCTACCCTGGCACTTACCCCATCGGTTGCAGGTGGGCAGGCTCCTATGGAAAGCAGGCAGCAGCCAACTTGAGGGCTCCTACAGGCATCGATTTGCGAGCTCCTATGGGCGGGTTGCGAAGTCCTATGGGTGGAATTGCAGGCTCCTGCAGGTGGCAGGTTGCGGACTCCTACGGGAAATGGGTTGCGGGCTCCTATGGGCGGGTTGCAGGCTCTTATGGGTGGGTTGTGGTCTCCTATGGGCGGGTTGCATGCTCCTACAGGCAGTGGGTTGTGGACTCCTATGGGTGGGTTGCTGCCTCATACAGACGGTAAGTTGCGAGCTCCTATGGGTGGGTTGCTGTCTCATACAGGCGGTGAGTTGCGAGCTCCTATGGGTGGGTTGCTGCCTCATACAGGCGGTGAGTTGCGAGCTCCTATGGGTGGGTTGCTGCCTCATACAGGAAGTGGGTTGCGGGCTCCTATGGGCGGGTTGCGGGCTCCTACAGGGGATGGGTTGCAGGCTCTTATGGGCGGGTTTGGACTCCGACAGGCGGTGGGTTGCGGGCTCTTATGGGCGGGTTGCGGGCTCTTACGGGTGATGGGTTGCGGGCTCCCATGGGCAGGTTGCGGGCTCCTATAGGTGGTGGGTTGTGAGCTCCTATGGGCGCGTTGCAGGCTCCTACAGTAGATGGGTTGCGGGCTCCTATGGGCGGGTTGCGGGCTCCTACGGGCGATGGGTTGCGGGCTCCTATGGGTGGGTTGCGGGCTCCTACAGGCAGTGGGTTGTGGGCTCCTATGGGTGGGTTGCTGCCTCATACAGGCAGTGGGTTGCAGGCTCCTATGGGTGAGTTGCTGCCTCATACAGGAGATGGGTTGCAGGCTCCTATGGGCCGTTGCGGGCTCCTATGGGCGGGTTTCATGCTCCTACAGGCAGTGGGTTGTGGGCTCCTATGGGTGGGTTGCTGCCTCATACAGGAGATGGGTTGCGGGCTCCTATGGGCGGGTTTGGACTCCGACAGGCGGTGGGTTGCAGGCTCCTATGGGTGGGTTGCGGGCTCTTATGGGTGGGTTGTGGGCTCCTATGGGCGGGTTGCATGCTCCTACAGGCAGTGAGTTGCGACCTCCTATGGGCGGGTTGCGGGCTCCTACAGGGGATGGGTTGCAGGCTCTTATGGGCGGGTTGTGAGCTCCTACAGGAGATGGGTTGCGGGCTCTTATGGGCGGGTTACGGGCTCTTACGGGTGATGGGCTGCAGGCTCCCATGGGCAGGTTGTGGGCTCCTACAGGTGGTGGGTTGTGAGCTCCTATGGGCGCGTTGCAGGTTCCTACAGTAGATGGGTTGCGGGCTCCTACGAGCGATTGGTTGCGGGCTCCTATGGGCGGGTCGCGGGCTCCTACAGGCAGTGGGTTGTGGGCTCCTATGGGTGGGTTGCTGCCTCATACAGGAGATGGGTTGCGGGCTCCTATGGGCAGGTTTGGGCTCCGACAGGTGGTGGGTTGCAGGCTCCTATGGGCGGGTTGCGGGCTCCTATGGGAGACGGGTTGCGGGCCCCTATGAGCAGGTTGTGGGCTCCTACAGGCGATGGGTTGTGAGCTCCTATGGGCGGGTTGCGGGCTCCTATAGGTGATGGGTTGCGGGCTCCTATGGGCGGGTTGCTGGCTCCTACATTCAGTGGGTTGTGGGCTCCTATGGGTGGGTTGCTTCCTCATACAGGCGGTGAGTTGCGCGCTCCTATGGGTGGGTTGCTGCCTCCTATGGGCGGGTTTGGGCTCCGACAGGCAGTGGGTTGCAGGCTCCAATGGGCGGGTTGCGGTCTCCTATTGGAGACGGGTTTCGGGCCCCTATGAGCAGGTTGTGGGCTCCTACAGGTGGCAGGTTGTGGGCTCCTATGTGTGCGTTGCGGGCTCCTACAGATGGCGGGCTGCAGGCTCCTTTGGCTAGGTTGTCGGCTCCTATGGGCGGCGGGTTGCTGGCTCCTATGGGCGGGTTGCGGGCTCCTATGGGAGATGGGTTGCGGGCCCCTATGAGCAGGTTGCGGGCTTCTACAGGAGGCGGGTTGCGAGCTTCTATGGGTGGATTGCGGGTTCCTACGGGTGATGGGTTGCGGGCTCTTATGAGCGGGTTGCAGGCTCCTATGGGCGGGTTTCGGGCTCCTACAGGAGATGGGTTGCGGGCCCCTATGAGCAGGTTGTGGGCTTCTACAGGTGGCAGGTTGTGGGCCCCTATGGGTGGGTTGCGAGCTCATACAGGCGGCGGGTTGCGAGCTACCTACGGGCGATGGGTTGTGGGCTCTTATGGGCGGGTTTCGGGCTCCTACAGGAGATAGGTTGCGGGCCCCTATGGGTGGGCTGTGGGCTCCTACGGGTTGCGGGCTCCTATGGGCGGCAGGCAGCGGCTCCTATGTCCTCTCTGCAACATGGTGGCTTCTGCCGTGCAACTTCTCCCCTCTCCCCCTAGGCATCCAACAGGATGATCGCCTGTCCTTTCAGCCAATTGGGTATCAAAACCGGCTTCCTGATTGGCCGCCCCTGGTACTATATCATATGTTTCCCCTCCTCCTTTTTCTTTTGTAACCCAAAAATTGTATTGTTTCTATTTGTTCAATAAAAACAGATTAGACATACAAAAAAAAAAAGAATTTTTTTCATGAAAACATGTTCAGTTAGACAACTTTTGGTTGGTGGCTCCTGAGTCCAGCGCAGCGCCATCACCAGTTTTTTGTTGCGAATTGATTGATTGAATATAATGCAATATGGCTTCCTCTACTGCTCTTAGTCCCCAGGTCTACCCATAGAGCAGCTAATCGTTTGCTGCCAATCATTCTTCCCCCTCTTCCTCCTCACACGTCACGGTTTATTAGACATTGCCTGGCAAGTCATTGAAGGATCAGTGGAAGCCATTTGATCTTGGTTTTCGGCAATGTGCTTAATTCTCGCTTGCAGTATTTCTTTTCTTCTTCTGTGAGCAATTACTGTCAGCGAGTTGTTGTCAGCGAGCCACACGAGTCCCATCCAACCTTCAGAACCAAAGGATATCGACAGGCTGCCCATTGAAATTGAGCTGTGTTGTGGAGTCCGCGGGGAACCTTTGCTGCTCCGGCACTCTCGGAAGAGACGTCAATGCCGTCATCTTTGGGCTTGAGCTACCAGCAGTTTGTTGACCCGTAAGTCGCGGGCCGCTCAATACTCAGGTGTTTGTATTGATGGGCTTATTGACAGGCCTCTCATCGCATGGTAAGGAGAGGACAGGCAATTGTGTATGTTGAAACACTGTAAAGATTCATTGAGAAACCTTCACTTTGATATTGACAAACTAAATAGAGAATGGTAAATGGGGACCGGGCGCCCGGCGCCGTTATTTAACTCTTTATCTATTAGAAAAGTCCTCCTTGATGTTGTGTCTGTTTGAAAAGTCTCTTTCAGTTTTAGATTATTTTACATTGTATCATATATTATTATATAGTATTATTTTCTTTTTTTTTTTCTTTTTCCCTGCTATCACTTGGCAAGCACCGGTATTATACAATTATATCACAAATAAAACTCTATGGTTGCCCACTATCTCAGTGCTCTCCAGTACTTATTTGATAAGTTAGACCAGCCTTTCTCAACCTTTTCAACACGGAGGAACCCTTGATATAATCTGGTCTCAGGGAAACCCGGCTAAAAATTACTATATCTACAACTCATGATATATTAGTGTAGCGCTATGTGTTTTTCAAATTTAAGGTTACACCTGAACTGCAGTTTGGTTCGGGTACAATTGTCTAAATTTGGACCTCAGCATCAGTCTGACTGGACTGTGAGATGTTCAGCCTGACCACAGGGGGCGCTGTCTCTTCTGGCAGGCATGGAACTATGGTCTGGTCAGGGTGCTTAAGTTACTCTCTCTCGGAGCCCACCCAGTGGGAGTGGTGCTCTTGCTGTGCTTTCTAGGAGAGGGTATTTAAGATGCGGACGTCACGTGGTTCGGGGTCTCTGGTCCAGAAGGATGTACTGACTTCATGGTCCTGGTCCTCCTGACCAGCCCCCAGGAAGGCTTATGGCCTGGGGTGCGGATCCACCCGATCTTGTTGTCTCGGGGCTGGCTAGCCCGAGGCAAGGAAACTAAAGGAGGATTCTGAGGCGTTTTTTTTGCCGTCTCTGGTTTGAGACCCAGTGACTTCACGCTATCCAGGGGAGAACTCTTCAGAAGAAGGCCATGTATGGGTTGGTTTCTTAGCAAGAGCCTGGAGGGGCTGAAGTACCCAAGAGAATCCGGTTTCGTGGATATCTCCAAGCTGGCTGAAAGATCCAGGTATCCTACGAGTGTTCTACAAGTTTAGTTTTCCTACGTGTTCTACAACAACGTCTGTGGCAGAGACTTGTTCCTCAGTAAGCACCTTGTTGGCTGCTAGACCTTGTGAGAGAGGGACTGTCCAACTTGAGTGATCATCCAGCTGCGAATGGCTATTCTCTGGATGCAGTCAAAGTAAGCAAGTTCTTCAGTATTGACTTTGACACTAAGAGTTCCTGAACTTCCTTTCCAACCCTCTGATCCTATTTTAAGAGACTGTTCATTGTCTAAGTTTTTGCAAATAAAATCCATTCAAGTGGATCTGTCATCAGTCTCTCGAGTTACTGGGCCACCTACCACGGGACACCCCTAGATGGGAAGTGAGGGAAAGAGATGGTAGCGGTAAGCCCAATCTAACCAGCAGCTCCTTCGTGGGTTAGTGCTACATTAGTGTGATGGTCAGTGGGAAGAATTCTCCTTACACTTGGAACACTGGGAAGAATTACCCCCTTACTGAAAAGAAGTTGATGTTATGATATGTTATTTTGTTGGCTATGCCTGCCAAAGAGATAAAGTGGTAATTTTCCCACTCTACAAGACTCTGGTCCGGCCGCACCTGGAGTATACTGTCCAGTTCTGGGCACCAGTCCTCAGGAAGGATGGACTGGAAATGGAGCGACTACAAAGAAGGGCAACAAAGATAATAAAGGGTCTGGAGGATATTAGTTATGAGGAAAGGTTGTGAGCTCTGAACTTATTCTCTCTGGAGAAGAGACGCCTGAGAGGGGATATGATTTCATTATATAAATACCGTACTGGTGACCCCACAATATATAAATACCGGACTGGTGACCCCACAATATATAAATACCGGACTGGTGACCCCACAATATATTAATACCAGACTGGTGACCCCACAATATATAAATACCGGACTGGTGACCCCACAATATATTAATACCAGACTGGTGACCCCACAATATATAAATACCAGACTGGTGACCCCACAATATATAAATACAGGACTGGTGACCCCACAATATATAAATACCGGACTAGTGACCCCACAATATATAAATACCAGACTGGTGACCCCACAATATATAAATACCACACTGGTGACCCCACAATAAAGAGAAAACTTCTTGGCGTAAGGGAGTTTAACAAGACTCGTGGCCACTCATTAAAATTAGAAGAAAAGAGGTTCAATCTTAAACTACATAGAGGGTTCTTTACTGTAAGCCCTTGTACACACGGTCGGAGATTCTGTCGGAATGTGTCCTATCGGACCGTGTTGTCGGATAATCCGACTGTGTGTGGTCTACATCGGACTGTTTCCGTCAGAATATCCGTCAGACCAAATTTTTTAAACTTGTTGGAAATATTTTCCGACAAACTGGTCCGATAGGACATACTCCGATCATGTGTAGAGAATTCCGATCGGAAGTTTTCTTTTTCAAACATTCCCATAGACACATCTCCTAAACCTTGTGTACGGCCTTCCCAGAAGAGGTGAAGCTGTTATAGCTACAAAGGGCGGAGCCAACTCAATATTGATCCCTACGGACTAAGCCCTTGTACACACAGTTGTACACTCCGACGGAAAATGTCCGATCGGACCGTGTTGTCGGATAATCCGACCATGTGTGGGCTCCATCGGACTGTTTCCGTCGGAATATCCGACGGACAAAGTTTAAGAGCTGGGCTATAAAACTTTCCGACAACGTGGGCCGACCGGACTTCGTCCGGTTGTGTGTAGAGAATTCCGATCGGACAAAGTGCCACGCATGCTTAGATCTAATTCCTACATCAAAGCTATTGGCTACTACCCTGAACGTAGTCCCATCGTAACGAAATTATGTCATCACGTTCTGAATGATCGGATTTTTCGACAACTTTGTCCGACCGTGTGTATGCAACAGTTTCGGGCACAATCCGACGGACAAAATCTGACGGATTTGGTTGTCGAAATGTCCGACTGTGTGTACAAGGGCTAAGAACGGCAAGGATGTGGAATTCCCTTCCACAGGCGGTGGTCTAAGTGGAGGGCATTGATAGTTTCAAGAAACTATTAGATAATCACCTGAACGACTGCAACATACAGGAATATACAATGTAATACTGACATATAATCACACACATAGGTTGGACTTGATGGACTTGTGTCTTTTTTTGATTTCCAAACATGTTTTATTGAGTATAAAGGATGATAACAGGAAACATAAAATTAACAACTGTTACAGTTAGCATGGCACTTAAACATGAAACATGCACAATAATGCGTAAGACAATGTGTAGTAGTGTGACAGTAACAGTAAAAGTATAACACTGTAAGGCTATATAAACATGCATATTGTACGGTCCTGCTGTTAGGGGGTATATATACAGGCCCGTGAGCGGGTTACTCGGACCTGGCTCTCTATAATCCGGGCTCAGGAGGCAGGATCCCTCTGGTGGTGAAATGGGGGGGGGGGAGGGGGAACGACCTTGATAAGGGTGTGGAACATGACATTTTACCTGTGGCCGGGAGAGGGTTGGGGGGGAGGGAAGGCAGAGGGAAAACGGGTACTGGATAGAGGGGAGTGGGGATTCTGTCCACCGTTGCTCTCCCTGAAAAGGATGTGACTCCCTATTATATACGGGTCTTTAGTGGTGAATTACTTAGAAAGAGGTTGAGACGTGAAACAACGAGGAGTCCCAAAGTCGTAGAATGATGGGGGTGGTCGCTGTCATAAGGGCATTTAATATTTGAGGTACGGCCCTACAGAATTGGCAAAGGCTAAGTAGGGGGTTCAAGAATTACCCTGTAGGTTTTTGCAGTCTTTCGAATGCGGGTGTAGTTATGAAGTGTTTCCAACAGGCCCATTTGAGGTTATATTTGTCAGGGGTGTCTCTGGATACGTGTATTAATTCTTCCATTTCTGATATTCTGTGCATCCTACGGAGCCAATCTTTGATAGAGGGGATTGTCTGGGATTTCCAGTGTATTGGCACACATTGTTTGGCTGCATTGATCATGTGGATTATGATGGTTTTACGATAGGTAGCTTGTGACAGGGTGGTATGGTGTAAGAGAAATTGAGCTGGGGTAAAAGGTACTTCATAGGTTGTTATGTCTTTGATCAGTTCGTGTATAGATTTCCAGAAAGGTTGGAGTAAGGGGCAAGACCACCAGATGTGGAGCATCGTGCCTCCACTCTGATGGCAGCGCCAACAGTTATCTGGGGTAGATGGGTTCCATCTGTGTAATCTGTCCGGTGTTCGGTACCAGTGTGACAATATCTTGTATCCATTCTCCTGGGTGGATACATTCATGGAGCCTTTATGGATATTGAAAAAGATGTTCTGCCAGTCATCCTCTGTGAGTGTGAGGGCCAGGTCTCTTTCCCATGTCGTGCAAAATTTGGAGGCATTGGGGTTGTAATCTTGGAACAGGAGCGCATGTGCTTGGGAGACGAGATGGGATAAGGGCGTGGTCGCGGAGCATAGGGTTTCGAAGGGCGTCAAATGTCGGGAGCAGTCTGTTAATTTCTTCGTCGAGTGTATGTAGTGGGAAATCTGTTGGAATGTCCAGGGAGGGATCGGCTGTTTCTGCATAGTATTAGCTATTTGGGCAGACGTTTTTGGGCGCCCCTTATCGTAGAAGTGTTGTAATAGGATTTGAGGATGTGACCAGTGATTTTAAAGAAAGGTATGGTGCATCCCCGGAGGGAAGTCGGGATTCATTCGTAGGGGTGTTAGTGGCCCTGGGACAGTCGATAAGGAGGAATGTGTGCATAGTTTGCGAAAACATCGTAGTGTTGGAAGCAGGAGTGGGTGTGCTTTGATTTCCTTTTGAGAGGGGGAGGATGGGATCCATGGTAGGGATCCAAGTGGTAGTGTCGTGAACGAGGATTCTAGAACTACCCAATCTTTGTTAGTCGCATGTACGTTCCAATCTATGATTCTGGTCAAATGTATTGCCGAGTAGTAATTGGTGAGGTCCGGGAGCCCTATCCCGCCTAGGTGTTTGGGCCGGGATAGGAGAGTAAGGTTGATCCTGGGTCTGCGGGAGCCCCATAAAAATTTGGAACATATACTTCTATAAGATCGGAAAAGGGCTTGGGGGAGATGTATCGGTATCGTTTGGAGGAGGTAAAGAATTCTCGGCAATACATTCATTTTTAGAATAGCGGCCCTGCCGAACCAGGAAAAAGTAGGTTTGTCCCAACGTTTGAGATCGGAAGCGATTGTCTGTAGCAGGGATAGGTAATTCTGTGGATACAAATCCTGCAGGTTAGTCGTCAGTTTGATACCCAAGTATGTGATGTAGTTGTCTTGTGTCTTTTTTTAACCTCACCTACTATGTAACTATATGTAACCATGTTATGTTTATTTCACCCGCCATACTACTGTTTTATGTAATGCCGAGTGTCAGATTTTCCAACAACAAATGTTGGATGTGGGCTTGTTGGCGGAAAGTCCGACTGTGTGTGCGCTCCAATCGGAACACTTGCTGTCGGAGTTTCCGCCAACAAAAGTTGGCTAGCAGGTTCTCAAATTTTCTGCCAACAAATGTTTGTTGTCGGACTTTCCGATCGTGTGTACACAAGTCCGTCGGACAAAAGTCCACGCGTGCTCGGAATCGAGGACGAGACGGAAGCGCTCGGTCTTGTAAAACTGGCCTTCGTAATGGAGTTCTCATGTACATCTATGTTTGTAATTGTTGGCCAGCATTTGTGTGACCGTGTGTGTGCAAGACAAGTTGGAGCCAACAAGCTTTTCGACAAAAATCCACGGTTTTGTTGTCGGAAAGTCCGATCGTGTGTACGGGGCATAAGAATTGTACACTTAACTCTATTTTGCATAAAATTCTAATACAAATATCGAAATAGAAAGCAGGGGGAAGTAGTTGAGACTGCAGCCTGTGAAACCCAGAACAGACAAAAATAATCACACGCCGCTCCAAGGTTAGAGTGGAGCCAGAGAGCTAAGGTTTACCTGAGCTTCTCCAGCAAACCTATTCTAGGAGGAGGCCTACCAAAGTTGCCGGAATTAGAGGGCATTTAACTAGCCCCGGGGCCAAGGCCATCTTTAATATAGATTGGACCCTGGGCAAACATTTTCTTGGGCCCCCCCCCCCCCATGCAATTTCCCTCTCCACCTACTCTGAGATATACAATAAATAGCAGCTAGACTTAAAAGCAGTTTTCTGTATCAGATTAGGCAGCAATTGCGATTGGTTGCCAGCAGTTACAGCATACAGTGGTGTGAAAAAGTGTTTGCCCCCTTCCTCATTTCCTGTTCCTTTGCATGTTTGTCACACTTAAGTGTTTCGGAACATCAAACCAATTTAAACAATAGTCAAGGACAACACAAGTAAACACAAAATGCAATTTGTAAATGAAGGTGTTTATTATTAAAGGTGAAAAAAAATCCAAACCATCATGGCCCTGTGTGAAAAAGTGATTGCCCCCTAAACCTAATAACTGGTTGGGCCACCCTTAGCAGCAACAACTGCAACCAAGCATTTGCGATAACGTGCAATGAGGCTTTTACAGCATCCTGGAGGAATTTTGGCCCACTCATCTTTGCAGAATTGTCCTAATTCAGTTACATTAGAGGGTTTTCGAGCATGAACGGCCTTTTTAAGGTCATACCACAACATCTCAATAGGATTCAGGTCAGGACTTTGGCTAGGCCACTCCAAAGTCTTCATTTTGTTTTTCTTCAGCCATTCGGTGGTGGACTTGCTGGTGTGTTTAGGATCATTGTCCTGCTGCAGAACCCAAGTTGGTTTCAGCTTGAGTACACAAACAGATGGTCGGACATTCTCCTTCAGGATCTCTTGGTAGACAGCAGAATTCATAGTTCCTTTTATCACGGCAAGTCTTCCAGGTCCTGAAGCAGCAAAACAGCCCCAGACCATCACACTACCACCACCATATTTTACTGTTGGTATAATGTTCTTTTTCTGAAATGCAGTGTTCCTTCTACGCCAGATATACTTGGACACACACCTTCCAAAGAGTTCCACTTTTGTCTCATCGGTCCACAGAATGTTGTCCCAAAAGTCTTGGGGATCATCAAGATGTGTTGTGGAGAAATTGAGACGAGCTTTGATGTTCTTTTTGCTCAGCAGTGGTTTTCTCCTTGGAACTCTGCCATGCAGGCCATTTTTGCCCAGTCTTTTCCTGATGGTGGAGGCATGAACGCTGACCTTAACTGAGGCAAGTGAGGCCTGCAGTTCCTTGGACGTTGTTGTGGGGTCTTTTGTGACCTCTTGGATGAGTGGTCGCTGCGCTCTTGGGGTAATTTTGGGCGGCCGGCCACTCCTGGGAAGGTTCACCACTGTTCCATGTCTTCACCATTTGTGGATAATGGCTCTCACTGTGGTTCGCTGGATTCCCAAGGCTTTGGAAATGGCTTTATAACCCTTTCCAGACTGATAGATCTCAATTACTTTCTTTCTCAATTGTTCCTGAATTTCTTTGGGTCTCGGCATGATTTGTAGCTTTTAAGGATCTTCTGGTGGACCTTACTGTGTCAAGCAGCTCCTATTTAAGTGATGCCTTGATTGTGAACAGGTGTGGCAATAATCAGGCCTGGGTGTGGCTAGAGAAATTGAACTCAGGTGTGGACAACCACAGTTATAGTATGTTTTAACAAGGGGGGCAATCACTTTTTCACACAGGGCCATGATGGTTTGGATTTTTTTTCACCTTTAATAATAAACACCTTAATTTACAAATTGCATTTTGTGTTTACTTGTGTTGTCCTTGACTATTGTTTAAATTGGTTTGATGTTCCGAAACACTTAAGTGTGACAAACATGCAAAGGAACAGGAAATGAGGAAGGGGGCAAACACTTTTTCACACCACTGTATCATTACTGCTTACTGACTAGTTGCTAGAGGTTTCAGCACACATTCTGGCTTACTGATTAGTTGCTAGAGGCTGCAGCACATCACCTCCTCACAGCAGGGGAGCATGATATACATAGGAATGCCGCCTTTATTTACATATCAATGTCGCCGGCCGCAGCTATTTACTTAGGACTGCTGCCGCTATTTACATACGAATTCCAGTTATTTACATGTAAACACAGGTCTGCAGGTGAGTCATCTGCACATAACAATAGGGCAGAGCTGGGCAGCATTAGTAGCAGAACTTCACACTGAGATATCGGGACACATCACAGGAATAAAATTTCAAGGGACAAGGGAATTTAAACCTGGATAGTTTGCAAGTATGAGGCAGCTGTTTTGGGCCCCCCAACAATGACAGGGCCCAGGGCAGCTTCCCCTTTTGCCCTGCCTTAAAGACGGCCCTGCCCGGGGGCCATCGCCATAGATAGCCAAACGTGGAGATCAGACTGCTCACTATCATCACAAAAGAGACTTCTCCCCGTATAGGGCAGCCAGACGTTCCTCCTTCCACCTCCGTCCTTCACAGGCCTCCTCTCACCTTGGTGTAGTGTACAATGCCGCTTTAGTTGTTGGGATATCGGAGAGAAAGAAGAAGCTGATGAGAGAAGACGCCGTTCTCCAGAGAGGAACCTGTTTAACTAGAAATGCAGAGTAGGTAAGAGAACAGGTATTGACTTTTGTAAAGAGAATACTTGGATGGATTGTCCTTAAAGGTAAATATTGAGTTTGGCTCTGCTAAGGTCAATGTTTACCTTCTGGCTCCATAAATCACAGTGATTGGCTCTACAGGATCAATATTTGCTGACTGCTGACTTCAGAGTCATGTCCCTGCAGTAGCAAAAGACGCTGTGAGCTGCTGCTGGGAGCGGAGGAGAAGACGAGGGACGCAGACTGGAATAAAACACTGTCCTGTAGAATAAAACAGTGTCATTGGCTTGACAGCGGCACGGTGGCCGGTAACACAAAATACGATGGATTGCTGGGAACTCCATCCAATCAGTCACTGTGAGACAGCGTTGAATACAATTACCAAACCGGCATGAATAATGCTGCAACGGCATGAATAAAAATAAATATATGTGGCCTATAATAACCAATGAAACGGGAACATTCCAAGCTGTGTTGCACCAATCGGTGACATCTATAGGAAAGGAATGCGATGGCGTTGCCAGTTCACAGAAACATTGCATGTGTAGCCACGCTGTCGTCAGAGGCGTCTGGTAAATGTTACTTTCCTGGGTAATAGTTTGCCATGACCGATTTGGAGATTTATCACTTGGTCCCCCCCCCCCCCCCCAGTTTAGGGTTGCTCAGTTAACTACTGCCGCCACTGGGTGTCACTGGCACTCAGGGCAATAGCTATGGGGGCAGTGACGATCTTGTGCTATTGACCATTTATGTCCTCTCTGACAACCACTTGGAGGTTCACATCAGTGGTACATGCTGGGGGAGGCTATAAAAGCTTAGGGAGTGCCCCCCCCCCCCACCAAGCTGCCACCTGGTAAGAGTGTGCTGAGTAAGCCTGGGACCAGTTTTGAGGCCTTGCACAGAATTCCTCAAGCTTCCCTGCCTGGTCGAGGAGGGTATAGCACCAAAGGTGGTAAAGCCAGAGAATGGAAGTCCTATTGGGGCAATTGGTATCTGTCCACAGAGGATCCTGGCACTCGCCTGGATGGTTTAGTGTTGCTCAGTTAACTACTGCCACCACTGGGTGTCACTGGCACTCAGGGCAATAGCTATGCGGGAAGTGACAATCATGTGCTATTGACCATTTATGTACTCTCTGCCAACCACTAGGAGGTTCACATCAGTAGTGCATGCTGACGAAGGCTAAAAAAAGCTTAGGGAGTGCCCCCCCCCCACCGAGCTGCCACCTGGTAAGAGTGTGCTGAGTAAGCCTGGGACCAGTTTTGAGGCCTTGCACAGAATTCCTCAAGCTTCCCTGCCGGGTCGAGGAGGGTATAGCACCAAAGGTGGTAAAGCCAGAGGATGGAAGTCCTACTGGGGCAATTGGTATCTGTCCACAGAGGATCCTGGCACTCGCCTGGATGGTTTAGTGTTGCTCAGTTAACTACTGCCACCACTGGGTGTCACTGGCACTCAGGGCAATAGCCATGGGGGCAGTGACAATCTTGTGCTATCGACCATTTATGTACTCTCTGCCAACCACTAGGAGGTTCACATCAGTAGTGCATGCTGGGGAAGGCTAAAAAAGTTTAGGAAGTGCCCCCCCCCCCCCCGTGGGCTGCCACCTGGTCAGGGTGCGCTGAGTAAGCCTGGGACCGGTTTTGAGGCCTTACACAGAATTCCTCAAGCTTCCCTGCCTCGTCAAGGAGGGTTTAGCACCAAAGGTGGTAAAGCCAGAGGATGGAAGTCCTACTGGGGCAATTGGTATCTGTCCACAGAGGATCCTGGCACTGGCTTGGATGGTTTAGGGTTGCTCAGTTAACTACTGCCGCTACTGGGTGTCACTGGCACTCAGGGCAATAGCTATGGGGGCAGTGACAATCTTGTGCTATCGACCATTTATGTACTCTCTGCCAACCACTAGGAGGTTCACATCAGTGGTACATGCTGGGGAAGGCTATAAAAGCTTAGGGAGTGCCCCCCCCCCCACACCGGACAGCTGCCTGGTCAGGGTGTGCTGAGTAAGCCTGGGACCTGTTTTGAGGCCTTGCACAGAACTCCTCAAGCTTCCCTGCCTGGTCGAGGAGGGTATAGCACCAAAATGTGATAGAGCCAGAGGATGGAAGTCCTGCTGGGGGGATGGGTATCTGTCCTCAGAGGATCCTGGCACTCGCTTGGATGGAGGAGAAGTTGGCAGAGTCTGGAGTCCTGTTGCTAATGGACACCCATACCTTAACCCCTCCCTGTGAGTCAGAGAAATAAAACTGAAGAAAAAGACTAAAGTGACTGGTGCCCTTCTTTGTTGCAGCTATCTTCACTGTGTGCCCATATCCCCATGACGAAGCCCCATGAGTGGGTTGAAACGCATCTGTGGCATGGTCTGGTCAGAATCTAGGCTGAGGCTTGTTCCTACTTACTACTTGTTCCTACTTCCTACTTGTCTGCTGTTAACCGCTGGTAGTACAGGCAGGCAAAGAGCTCTAAGCTCCATACAGGGGCATAACTATAGGGGGTGCAGCAGTCGCAACCGCAACTTGGCCCTGTGATGCAGGCCTGCCTTCATTTTATGGGGCACAGTGGCTGCGTTTGATGGCACAGTGGCTGAATTTTATGGGGCACAGTGGCAGCGTTAAATGGCAGTTGCTGCATTTGATGGCACAGTGGCTGCATTTTATGGGGCACTGTCACGTACCTTCTAGTAGCGAGCCCGGATTGCGGAAAGAGGCCTCCCTTACGACTCCCACTACCGGTCTCCTGGCAATGTAACAGGGAACACAGGAGTAAGGAGGGGTACAGGTGCCTGGCAGGATCAACAGATGAGTAGGATGGGTAGGTGAAGTTCAGTGGAGCAGGTAATCACAGCGAATGGAACAGCAGGTAATTCATAGCAGATGACACGGTTCAATGGAACAGGTAACTGGCAGCAGATGAAAAGCAGTGCAGGGAAGTGGGCACTTGCAGCAGGTGAACAGTTCAATACAAGCAGGTTACTTGTAGCAGATGACACAGTTCAATATAAGCAGGTTCACCTTAAGCAGACGGATGGTCAAAGCAAGCCGGGTCAGATATCAGACTGGAAGCGAAGTACAAGGGAACAGGCAGGAGAATCGTCACAACAAGCCGGGGTCGGGTGCAGGCAGATAGCAGATGGGTCACAGGTAAGCCGGGTCAAACAGGAACAAACACTACGGATCAGGTCTCACAGGTATAACGCTGTAGAGCAGACAGCAAAGACTATTGGCAAGAGGCTAGTTTAAATAGGCCGTTTGGCGCCAACACGGACGCACGCACGTGACCGCGCACGTGCCCGCGCACCTGTGTACGAACGTAAGGGCGTTTGTACGATCGTGCGTACCCGCGACGATCGTAAATCAGAAGACCTGGAGGACAATCTCTTCATGCGATTTTCATGACAGGCACAGTGGCTGCATTTGATGGCACAGTGGCAGCAATGGATGAGTACAGTGGCTGAGTTTGATGGGCAAAGTGGCAGCAATTGATGGCACAGTGACTGCATTTTATGAGGCACAGTGGCAGCAATTGATGGCACAGTGACTGCATTTTATGAGGCACAGTGGCTGCATTTGATGGCACAGTGGCGGCATTGGAGGGGCACAGTAGCTGGGATTGATGGCACAGTGAGGCTGGAATTGATGGGATTTTTTTCTGAATTTTTCAGTTTGTTTGCACCTCCCCCCCAAAAATGTTTTAACACCAACCGCCACTGGGCTCAGATAAGCATTTGGGGGGGAGGGGGTGAGAGGGGAGCTGCACACTAAAGGTTTTTTACCTTCATGCATATAATGTTATGATAGCAGCAGGAGGAGAGGGGATGTGCACTGTCACAAGCTGATAGGCAGGGAGGGGAGGGGGGGGGGGGACAGAGGAGAGCTGCCGATGATGGAGGCACAAAAACTGACCACAGTGCCAGGGCTCAGCAGCAATGATAAACCGTGGTCAGTTTACAGGGGGAGAGGGCAGAACCAGGCAGGATTAACCAGGTATTTCAGGTGATAGAAGGGGCCAAATTACAGAGCACAAGCACTGTGCAGTTATTCATGCTTTAAAGGGAAAGGGTACTTTTTTAGGATAACAAACGCTTTAAGTAATGGTTTAATCCTTTTTTGATGGCCTGTAAAAGTTCGTGTCCAGCACCCCACCACCACTTCTTCTTGGACTTGCCAACTTAATGGCTTCAGTCATTACATAGAAAGTATGCAAGACCTCCTGCTCTCTAGCTCCCTCATCACCTCCTCCCACATCCACCTCCAGGACTTCTCCCGAGCCTCGCCCAACCTCTGGAATTCGCTACCCCAATCGGTCAGACTGTCTCCAAATGTATCCACTTTTAGGCGATCCCTGAAAACTTTCCTCTTCAGAGAAGCCTATCCTGCCTCCATCTAACAACTGCACTATTTTCTCCATTAGCTCATCCCCCACAGCTATTACCCTTTTGTATAACATGACCCTCCTTCCTAGATTGTAAGCTCTAATGAGCAGGGCCCTCTGATTCCCCCCTGTATTCAATTGTATTGTAATTGCTGAGATGGAGGGACATTATCACAATTAAGGAAGGATGGTCACCAGTATGGAGGCCGTGGACGGTAGTGCTGGGGAAAAGTGACCATAGTTACACATAGTTACATAGTCTGGTTGAAGAAAGGAACAAGTCCATCCAGTTCAACCAATAAAATGGGGGGGGGGGGGGGTAGCATACAATCCCATATACACAATCTTTCACCCACAGTTGATCCAGAGGAAGGTGAAAAACCCCAGCAGAGCATGATCCAATTTGCTAAAGCAGGGGAAAAAATTCCTTCCTGATCCCCCCGAGAGGCAATCAGATATGCCCTGGGTCAACTTTACCTATAAATATCAATACCTAGTTATATTCTGCTCATTTAGGAAAGAATCCAAGACTTTTTTTTAAAGCAATCTACTGAGCTGGCCAGATCCACCTCTGCAGGGAGTCTATCCCCCCAGGTTGTGCAGAGTGGCCCCGGAGCTCCATCTTGACTCCTACACCCAATAAATGGACTTTATTGGGGGGTCCGGATCTGGTCAGTGGAGACTTGATCTAGACTGGGGGTCTCCAAACTTTCTAAACAAATTGCCAGTTTACTGTCATTCAGACTTTAGAAGGGCCACCCTGTGGCCAGTGGGAGTAGAACAGGTCCGAGCGTCGGTGGGAAAAAATAACGGCCTTATTGTTTGTTTCGGTGAGAGTAATTGAGCCCCATTATTGGTGTAAGTGGGAGGAATTGTGCTCCGTCATTGATGTCATTGGGCCCCATCGTTTGCACCACTGAGAGGAATTGTGCCTCATTATTGAAGTCATTGGACCCCATTGTTGGTGTCAGTGAGGGGAATTGTGCCCCATGGTTGGTGTCTTTGGGAAGAAATGCAACCCCTTCATTAGTGTTAATTATGCCCCATTGTTGGTATCAGTGTATGAAATTGTCATAAGATGCACATAGGTAAGGCGCTCTGGCGCACAGCTGTGTGCAATAGGAATGCGCTAAAGCACACAAGCACACACACAGGGTGTGACCCCTCGCTGACCTATAAAGGAAGTGAGGTCATCCAAACACACTGCTGGTTTGTCTTCAGCTTCCTGTGATTCCCACGTCTGTTCTTGTGATCTGTATTACCCGTTGTGACCCGGATTGCCTTATCGACATCGCTGATCTTCTCCTGACCCGACCTCTGACTTGACCTTGGACTCCCGCTTTCTGAATGTGTTTGACCCTCAGCCTGCATCTGGACTTACCTGCTATTTCCTGTGATCGACCCCCTGCCTTGTCTTTGGATTACCCTGCTGTCTCAGCATTCCTGGTACTTGTTGTCTTCTGATCTGGACTGTGTTTGACCCCTGGCCTGTCTCCTGGATTCTGCCTTTGCCTTACAGACTTGCTACCATTGCTTCTGGACCTTCCCACGGGACATCACCTTTCAGCCCTGCTCAAGCTACCTGCTGATCTACTAACAAGTGACTGTCCTACTGGTAGCTTGTGCCTCTTGGTGCCAACCACCCTCTGTGCCACCTTCAGGGGTGGTCTGCGCCGACTCGCAACAGCGACCGCTCTCAGCATCTTGGCCTCGGTGAGTACATTTATATGATAGAAATAGTGCCCCAAGGGCCGGATAAAAGGAAGCAAACGGCTGCATCTGGCGCCCAGGCCACATTTTGGCGATCCCTTATCTAGACCATCCCATGCAGTTGTTCAGCAACAGATCACTTCTGTTTTGTAGATGACTCTACCTACCATTGTGGTAGGTTTACACCAAATATGTGGGAGCTCCCATGCCCACCGGGGCCGACCTACTCCTTTTGGACTACGGTGTATGATTTTGCATAGGGTAAGAGTTGCATTCATGTGGGTGGTGACACCACAATACTAAATATATATTTATATATATATATCTTATGGTTATTTGGTCATTCCAATGGCCTTAAATGTGTTTTTCTTGTTATTTATGTTTAATATGTTTCTCTTTTTCCATTTGTAGAGTTATATATAACCTCTGTCCCATAAACATCATATACATGGCAAATAAAGCTCCTGAAGAAGCTGAGTATTGTCCGCGAAACATGTCGAGCATGCTAATATGATTGCTACAGGGTGAACTGGTATTACTACTTCTCTCAGTTGCACCCCTTTTTTTCTGATTCAACTGAGTTTTAAAATTGTATGTTTTAAAGATGTTGTTGTAAGGCCGCGTACACACGGACGGACTGTTCGCCCAACTTTGTCCGCTGAACAGTGTTTGGGCGGACAGTCCGCTCGTGTGTGGGCTTTCAGCGGACAGTTTCAGCGGACAGTTTGACGAACAAAGTTTTTCGGAAATTCCGTAAAACTGTCCGCTGAAACCTTGTTTGAGCGAACAGTCCCCTCGTGTGTAGGCTTGTTCGTCAAACTAAGTTCCGCGCATGCTCAGAAAGGATTTACACGCCGAAAGTTATAATGCAGTGTATAGGACGTCGTATTTTTCGTCCCGTCGTACGTGCCGTTCACGTCATCGCGCACGGTTTCAGCAAACTGTTCGTTCGTCGTGTGTGGCCATGTCCGTCCATGCTAATTTTGAGCGGACTGTTTGCCGAAACTGTTGGACGGACAAAGTTGGGCGAACAGTCCGCGCGTGTGTACGCGGCCTAAAACACAATAAAATGTATCTTTTTTTATCCATATGTGTTTATCCCAAGTATTATGGTACCATTATAGTCCACTTTAGCCTCAGACCCAATTGCTTCTAACAGATCACTTCTAACAGTGACCTATTGCTGGCTGCAATCAACGGTGGTCTACCGCTGCAGGGGGCGCTGTGGGCACAACTGCAACACCTCTGTCCAAACCGTTGAACTCTCTGGAGTGGTGGGATTTCACTCTTGATGTAGCTACATTCCAGGATGATGAAGCATTGTGTTGACTTTTTCTTCTACAGTGCAATCCTATTGGATGCTCTGAAGAGAAATCGCAAAAGCCTTAGAGCTGAAGGTTTCAGCTTCTGGGTTTAGTGATGGACCCCAGCTATCAGTACCACCCGGGGGGGTTCCAGTGCTAGAGGTTGTTGGGAACCCGCAAAAGCCCCACAAATTAAAAAAAAGTGCTTGGGCTCAAGCGTTTACCAGCAGGGGCTTTTGTTTATAAGCGACCTTGCGGTGTTGGATCACTTTAAGGATAGAGATAGGTAGATGTAGGCGTGCAAGCATAGAGATTGTTCACAGTGGAAGAACATTATGGCACATTGATGAACAAGACAGCTTCAACAGAGCTCTCTGTAGGGTTATTTACTGGAGGGTGCCCTCTGCTGGAGGGGTGGCAGTTTTCTTGCATAACCACGCTGTACTGGCTCACTGGAAGGAATGCTCAGAAGGTTCTAGAAGGCTAAATAACAAACATATTGTTTGTTTTGCCTAACTTGTGTGTGTGTGTATACATTTACTATCTGTAATACTGTAATGCCGTGTACACACGACCGGACTTTCCGGCAGACTAGGTCAGACGGGATCAGTCCGTCAGACAACCCAATCGTGTGTGGGATAGTCCGACTGCTTTTTATTTAAAAAAATCAGACAGACTTAGAAATAGAACATGTTTCAAATCCAGGGGCGGACTGACCATTGGGCCACTCGGGCACTGCCCGAGGGCCCCATGCCACTAGGGGGCCCCATCAGGGTTGCCAGCCTCAGTAAAATCAGGGACAGTATGTAAAAAATTGTGTTTTTTTTTTACATCTGTCTCTGAAATATCCCTTACCGACATCCTTTTGGTCTAAAAATCCTGAGATTATAGCTGCCCCACCTCTCCAGTACCTTCTCAGCCAATAGAAACATGTCTGTGTATACTGTGTGATTGTATACTGTTTGTGTATACTGTGTGGCTCCATAATCTCTGATTGCCTGGGGGCCCCATAATCTCCTATTGCCCGGGGGCCCCATGAGTTGTCAGTCCGGCCCTGTTCAAATCTCTGTGCTGGTCCGACGGACCAAATACGACGCAAGGGCAGCTATTGGCTACTGGCTGTTGAACTTTCTTGTTTAGTCCCGTCTTACGTCATCATGTTCAAAACTAACGGACTTAGTCCGGTCGTGTGTGGCCAAGTCCGTTTGTTCAGAATGTCCGTTGGACCTCCGACGAAAATGTCCTTCCGGAAGACTGACGAAAGGTCTGGCCGTGTGTACGCGGCATTACACTTCCATGCATCCTTTGCAATTGTAAAGTGACGTTAAACTTTGTAAAACCAATAAAAAAGTATTACTATAACTGGAAGGTTCTTATGGCACCAGACCCTACCTCTGTTCCTACTCACCCTCTTCCTATGCTAAGCACTGCCTCTAAGCAGTAGGTTCCTCACGCTAACCTGCCACTTGCTCAAAGCACACCTGAATGACGTGGGAACCCCTACTTAAAGGCTCCCTCGTTAAGATGGCCGCCGGGGAATTCAACTTTCTGAGGTAGGAATGATGGACTGCCATTAACAGAAGAGAGGGCCAACTCAATATCGAACCCCACGGACTAATGGCGCGTACACACGACCGGACTTTCCGTCAGAGTTTCTTTGCGACGGAGTTCCGAACAAACGGACTTGCCTACACATGCTCACACCAAAGTCCGTTAGTTTCGAACGTGATGACGTATGATGGGACCATGGGCGGACTGACAACTCATGGGGCCCTCCCGGGCAACAGTAGAAGATTATGGGGCCCCCAGGCAATAGGAGATTATGGGGTCCCCGGGCAACAGTAGAAGATTATGGGGCCCCCAGGCAATAGGAGATTATGGGGTCCCCGGGCAACAGTAGAAGATTATGGGGCCCCCAAGCAATAGGAGGTTATGGGGCCCCCAGGCAATAGAATATGGGGCCACACAATATACACACACACACACACATACAGTATACACACACAGTATACACACACGGAATACACATACACACACTGGAAAGGTACTGGAGAGGAGGGGCAGCTATAATCTTGGGATTTAAAAAAAAAAAACACAGATTTTTACATACCGTCCCTGGTTTTATTGAGGCCGGCAAACCCTGATGGGGCCCCTTAGTGGCATGGGGCCCTCGGGCAGTGCCCGAGTGCCCGAATGGTCAGTCCGCCCCTAGACTGGACTAGAAAAGGAAGTTCAATAGCCAGTAGCCAATAGCTGCCCTTGCGTCGTATTTGGTCCGTCGGACCAGCACACAGGCGAACGGTTTTCACCGTTAGGAATTGATTCCGTCAGAAAGATTTAAAACATGTTCTATTCCTAGGTCCGTCAGAATTTTTGAAGAAAAAAGTCAGATGAAGCCCCCACACATAGTGCCGGGACAAGGTCATCCAGCGCCCAGGGCAAAGATGACAAACAGCACCCCCCCTTTCCCTTAGGGTTAGCGTCAGGGTGCCCCCTACCCCTGCAATAAACCATTGCGCCAGGGGCAGCCATCCCTCCTGCCCACCCCTTATCCCGGCCCTGCCCATACGCCATTGGAATATCCAATGAAATGATTCCGTGGGACCTTTTCTTCCGGGAAAGTCCGGTCGCGTGTATACGCGGCATAAGACTGGGATGCCGTTAAAGTTCACGTAAAGGCAGGCGTCCCGATACTTTTGGTGATATAGTGTATGTGCAGACAGAGAGTGAGAACAACCGGAGAACAAATCTACAAGTATATAAAGAATGAGAAGAATGCCAATGTATCGGAATATGATTGTCCGAGTTGCTATTAATATCTTCTATGCGTCTGAAATAATCTGTGACAAAAGATCTGTTCTCCCCGGTCGCAGCGAAGTGGCGCGCCACGCCGCCGCGCTTCATCCGCACTTCTCGCTGTAAATATATTATTCTTCCACTTAGTACTCGCACTCACACATTTTTAGGCGTTCTTCTTATCAGTTCATCTAATTTCCTTAAATCATTATTCAATCTGTTTACCACGAGTGGAACATTAACCCCCGTTATTGATCTCTTCGCCGTCTGCGTGAAAAGAAAGCTTCCCTTAACCTATGGGCAGCGTGCGACCACTAATCAGCAAACAGGGAGAGGTGAGACTTGTGGGGCTGACGGGAATTATATCTGCATTTATTCACACAGCTTGTCACTGGTTGTAGAAGAACACGCAGGACACACACATGTATACGCCCAGACAGATGCCTCCTGGAGGACAGGGATTCCATCAGTCCTAGGTAGTCTTCCTCCTCGGATAACTCGCCTGTGCCTACCAGACAAGTCCTCCAAGTCCTCCTCCGGGTTGGGCCGATGGACTTTGCCGGTCACAGTGCCGGAACAAGATCATCCAGTTCCCAGGGCAAAGATGCCAAACTGCGCCCCCCCTCCACCTTTCCCTTAGAGTTAGGGTCAGGGTGCCACCTACTCCTGCACAGGCATGTACTGGCCATCGGGACTACCGGGAGTTTCCCGGTGGGCCGATGGCTCAGTGGGCCACTCTGATGTAAAGGGGCTGGTGATGGGACACTCTGATGTAAAGGGGCTGGTGATGGGACACTCTGATGTAAGGGGGCTGGTGATGGGACACTCTGATGTAAAGGGGCTGGTGATGGGACACTCTGATGTAAGGGGGCTGGTGATGGGACACTCTGATGTAAGGGGGCTGCTCATGGGAGACTCTGATGTAAGGGGGCTGCTGATGGGACACTCTGATGTAAGGGGGCTGGTGATGGGACACTCTGATGTAAGGGGGCTGCTGATGGGACACTCTGATGTAAGGGGGGTGCTCATGGGACACTCTGATGTAAGGGGGCTGCTGATGGGACACTCTGATGTAAGGGGGCTGGTGATGGGACACTCTGATGTAAGGGGGTGCTGATGGCAAGCTCTGATGTAAGGGGGCTGCTCATGGGACACTCTGATATAAGGGGGCTGCTGATGGGACACTCTGATGTAAGGGGGCTGCTGATGGGACACTCTGATATAAGGAGGCTGGTGATGGGCACTCTGATGTAAGGGAGTGTCCCAGTCCAGCCCTGCTCCTGCAATAAACCATTGCGCCAGGGGCCAGCCGCTCCCTCCAGCCCACCCCTTGTCCCGGCCCTGGCCGGTCAGAGGGGCTCCGGGAAAATAATTAACTTGAGTTTTCTGCTCGTTTTTTGTAATATTTTAATAAATGCCAACCTATGAAAATCACAGCTTTTAGGAATTATAGCCTGTTCCCGAAAAAAAAAAAAAAAAATTAAATTTTTCGGTCCATTAAGTGGGGTAATTGCTAACCGATTTGGAGGCCGTATAAATCAAACAAAAATAGCTCTTAGCTGATCGCAGATTACTGCGGTAACCACGCCATTTATTCCTCAGTCTATATCATAAAGCTGAAGTTTAGTCAAAAGTTATCCTCCCCCCCCCCTTCATTCACTTACCCGTAATGACGTATGTTGCGCGGTCTGCTGCCTTGTGTAGAAACCTTCTGTAGGGCTGCAACGATTAATCGATAAAACCGATAATAATCGATAGTGAAAATCGTTGTCAGCGATTTTCATGGTTGATTAGGTGGTCTAACGTCACCTTCCTCCGTCCCAGTGATTCCTGTTCCTGTGGTACAAGGCGTTGGCGGCGGCGCCGTTTTCTCATGAGAATGCAGCGGCGCTCATGTGACCAGGCACGTCCGCCTCTCTCCTCCTCGCTGACGTCGGCTCGCCCCCCTGAGCCCCGTCTGCTGCTGCCTTGAGGGAAGAGAGAGAGAGGCGAGAGTCAGCCGTGATATAAGGTAGCGGCTCTATACAACAATACTAATAGTAGTACATACATTGTGATGGCTTGACTTGATCATAAGTATTTCTGGGGGGGGGGGTGTTTTAGTGCCCCATCACTGGTGTTCCGGGGGTTGGGCGGAATAGTGGCCCATCATTGGTTTTCCTGGGGGGGGGGGATAGTGTCCCATTGGTGTTCCTTGGAGGGGGAATAGTACCCCACTGGTGTTCCTGTAGGGGGGTATAGTGCCCCGTTTTTGTTCCTGTAGGGGGGTATAGTGCCCCATTGATGTTCCTTGGAGGGGGGAATAGTGCCCCATTGATGTTCCTTGGAGGGGGGAATAGTGCCCCATTGGTGTTCCTTGGAGGGGGAATAGTACCCCATTGGTGTTCCTGGAGGGGGGGAATAGTGCCCCATTGATGTTCCTTGGAGGGGGGAATAGTACCCCATTGGTGTTCTTGGGAGGGGGGTATAGTGCCCCATTGGTGTTCCTTGGAGGGGGAATAGTACCCCATTGGTGTTCCTGGAGGGGGGGAATAGTGCCCCATTGGTGTTCCTGGGAAGGGGGGTATAGTGCCCCATTGATATTCATGTAGGGGGGGATAGTGTCCCATTGATGTTCCTTAGAGGGGGGAATAGTACCCCATTGGTGTTCCTGGAAGGGGGGGAATAGTGCCCCATTGATATTCCTTAGAGAGGGGAATAGTTCCCCATTGGTGTTCTTGGGGGGGATAGTGCCCCTTTTGTGTTCCCTGGAGGGGGAATAGTGCCCCATCATTGGTGTTCCCTAGAGGAATAGTGCTGCCCCATCATTGGTGTTACCGGAAGGAATAGTGCCCCATAATTTCCATTATTACTTTAAATAAACTAAAAAATTGCATATTACTTTTTTTTATGATTTTATCCGATTAATCGAGTAATCAAAACAATAATCGGCCAACTAATCAACTATGAAAATAATCGTTAGTTGCAGCCCTAAACTTCTGTGCAGGGTGTCTGGTCTTCTTCCTGGCACTGTACTTCCTCCATGGCAGGGGTTAATAGCTTTAGGTCTGTGGGCTGAACTGCATTCAAGATGGTCCAAAGCAGACCCACCCTTTGACTAAAAGCCTGTGCTGTGTTCCTTTTGGCTCTTACCTCCAGTAACTGGTCTTTATTACCTCTAGTAACTGGTCTTTATGAGGGGGAAGGGGGTCTGAATCTGGTCAGTGGAGACCTGATATAGACCCCCCCCCCCCCCAAGGCAGCTGTTGCATAGAAATCTTCTCTGCAGGATGCCTGGTCCTCTTGCTGGCATTGTAATTCCGGCATGGCAGGGGTTAAAAACTTTAGGTCTTCGGGCTGAACTGCATTCAAGATAGTCCAAAGTAGACCCTCCTTCTCCTCCCTTATCATTTATTGTAAAAAGCCAGTGCTCTGTCCTTGTCTCACCTCCAGTAATTGGTTTTCATGTGGGGCCTGGATCTGGTCAGTGGAAAACTGATCAAGATCCCCTCCATGCAGCTTCTGCTTTTTGTAGAAATCTTCTCCGCAGGGTGCCTGGTCCTCTTCCTGGCATCATACTTCCAGTATGGCAGGGATTAAAAGCTTTGGGTCTTCAGGCTGAATTGCATTTAAGATCATCAGAGGTAGAGCCATCCTCTCCTTTCCTCTCATCCATTGAGAAAAGCCTGTGCTCTGTCCTTCTTGGTTCTTACCTCCGGTAACTGGTGTCCATGGAGGGTGTGGATCTGGTTGGTGGTGAACTGATCTAGAGCCCCCCCCAACCCATTCATCCTTTCAATAAAAGCCAGTGTTCTGTTCCTTTTAGCTCTTATCTCCAGTAACTGGTCTTTATTACTTCCAGTAACTGTTTTTTATGAGGAGCGGGGTCTCAATCTGGTCAGTGGAGACCTGATTTAGATCTAACAGTATGGGGGGTCAATGAGTTCTTTCCAGAGACTTTGAATGTAAACGTGGACAATGTAACCGTGGTCTGAAATGTCTCCACCTGCTGCTGGAATCATTAATGAATCAGAATTTGTATTCTGACACCCTCCCAACGTGACGTTAGGGAGCCCGTCATAGATGTCCACCAATACCAACAGTGAAGAGAAACGTACAGAGCCTTGAAAAAGTATTCATACCCCTTGACATTGTCCACATGTTGTCATGTTACAACCAAAAAATGTATTTTATTGGGATTTTATGTGATAGACCAACACAAAGTGTCACATAATTGTGAAGTGGAAGAAAAATTACATCTGAAAAGTGTGTGTGTGGGGGGGGGGGGGGGGTCATTTTGTATTCAGTCCCCTTTACTCTGATACCCCCTAACTAAAATCTAGTGGAACCAATTTCCTTCAGAAGTCACCTAATTAGTAAATAGAGTCCACCTGTGTGTCATTTAATCTCAGTATAAATACAGCTGTTCTGTGAAGCCCTCAGAGGTTTTTTAGAGAACCTTATTGAAAAAACAGCATCATGAAGGCCAAGGAACACACCAGACAGGTCAGGGATAAAGTTGTGGAGAAGTATAAAGCAGGGTTGGGTTATAATAAAATCTCCCAAGCTTTGAACATCTCACGGAGCTCTGTTCAATCCATCATCGGAAAATGGAAAGAGTATGGCCCAACTGCAAACCTACCAAGACATGGCCGTCCACCTAAACTGACCGGGCCGGGCAAGGAGAGCATTCATCAGAGAAGAGCCAAGAGGTCCATGGTAACTCTGGAGGATCCACAGCTCAGGGGGGAGAATCTGTCCACAGGACAACTATTAGTCGTCTCTCCACAAATCTGCCCTTTATGGAAGAGTGACAAGAAGAAAGACATTGGAGAAAGAAAGTCATAAGAAGTCCTGTTTGTAGTTTGTGAGAAGCCATGTGGGGGAGGGGGCAGCAAACATGGGGAAGAAGGTGATCTGGTCAAAGGAGACCAAAATTCTACTTTTTGGCCTAAAAACAAAACTATGTTTGGGGAAAGCTATGTGTGGGGAAAACTAACACTGCCCATCCCCCTGAACACACCATCCCCACCGTGAGACATGGTGGTGGCAGCATCATGTGGTGGGGATGGTTTTCTTCAGCAGGGACAGGGAAGATGGTCAGAGCTGATGGGAAGATGGATGGAGACAAATACAGGACAATCTTAGAAGAAAACCTGTCATGCTGCGTACACACGACCGGACTTTCCTGCAGACTAGGTCCGACGGTCTTCCCGACAGACTTTCTGAAGGAACAGACTTGGCCACACATGACCAGACTAAGTCTGTTCGAAAGTCCGTTAATTTTGAACGTGATGACGTAAACAGGACTAAACAAGGAAGTTCAACAGCCAGTAGCCAATAGCTGCCCTTGCGTCGTATTTGGGCTGTCGGGCCAGCACACAGACGAACGGTTTTCCCGATTTTAGTTTGTTGGAATTGAGTCTGTCGGATAGATTTGAAACATGTTCTATTTCTAGGTCCGTCTGATTTTTTTTTTCTTTTGAAAAACGATTGGACTAGCCCACACACAATCGGATTGTCCGATGGACTGTTCCCATCGGACCTAGTCTGCCGGAAAGTCCGGTCGTGTGTACGCGGCATTAGAGTCTACAAAAGACTTGAGACCGGGGCAGAGGTTCACCTTCCAGCAGGACAACGACCCGAAACATCCAGCCAGAGCTACAATGGAATGGTTTACATCAAAGCATATTCATGTGTTAGAATGGCCCAGTCACAGTCCAGACCTAAATCCCATTGAGAATCTGTGGCAAGACTTGAAAATTGCTGATCACAGACGCTTTCCATCCAATCTGATAGAGCTTGAGATATTTTACACAGAAGAAGAATGGGACTAAAATGTCCTCTCTAGATGGGCAAAGCTGGTAGAGACACCCCCAAAAAGACTTGTAGAGAAAGGGGGTTCTACAAAGTATTGACTCCGGGGGGCGCCATACAAATGCCCCTCCCCCCACACTTTTCACATATTTATTTGTATCATTTATCGTTTTCCTTCCACTTCACAATTATGTGACACTTTGTGTTGGTCTTTCACAGTGATGGAGAACCTTGGCTGAACGGATGTTTTAGAACTACATTTCCCATGATGCTCGTGCTCTCTGCAGTGTAGGTGAGCACCATGGGAAATGCAGTTCCAAAACATCTGGGGTGCCGAGGTTCACCATCACTGGTCTATCACACAAAATCCCAATAAAATACATTTACGTTTTTTGGTTGTAACATGACAACATGGGGAAAAATTCAAGGGGTATGAATACTTTTTGAAGGCACTGTAGACCCGGCTGACTGGTCTTCCATATTTCATGGATACGTCGTGGAGGTCATTAAAATTCATCACAAGAATTTTCTTGGCCTTAAACAAATTGGATAAAAAAAAAAAAAAATATCCACCCCCCCCCCCCCCCCCCCCTCCGAATCCACAATTCTTCTCACTTCTAACTCAATTGCCCGGCTTGGGAAGTGATTTACTCCGAGTTCGGCTCGATACTTTTCAGCTTTATTTAATGTAGCAGTTATGGCACATAAAAACTTTATTGGAAATCCTTTGGGAGCGTGATTGAGCAGGAAACAGTCATTGCTAATAACATTAGGACAGCAGAAAGAGAGGATCTATCGGAGCTGGGTCTGACGCTGACCTTTTATGGCCGCGCTGATGAAAGGTTCCGTTAGAAAATATTTCCGTGCCGTTATTGACTCGTCTCCGGCTGTCTGCTGGCCGCTCAGGCGCTGTTCTCGGATGGAGCAGGACTGGGGCAGATGTTTTTTTTCCAAATGGATCTGTTTACCTGAATATATCACTAAATGATGAAAGAGGGGAAATAGAGCAAGGCAGTCGCTTTAAAATGTCTGTGATGTCATCTCATGGCACCAGTTGTAAGGGAAATGGCCTTAAAGGGTCACAATTCAGAAGCGCATGAAGGCCATGGAGGAGAGGCAAGGTCAGGGCAGGCTATGAAGGGGGTGCAGGAGATGATCAGTGCCACAGTCAGGGCAGCGCAGTCCTGTGCCAGTGTCCCAGTGTGCCAACCTGTGCTTAAAGCCATTACCTCTGCCCGGCCCTTACCCCCACCTAGGCAGGGCTCCACTGCGGTGGTCCGGAGGTGCCAGACCAGTGCTGATCCTCAGCCATGGTGCTGGCACTGCCTGCTGATTGGCTTCTCCGCTCCTATCTCCCTCACTGTCTGAAACCAGCACCGCGATAGAGACTGAGCACTGACACAAGCACCTCTATAGAGACTGAGCACTGACACCAGCACCATGATAGAGAGCACTGACACCAGCACCGCGATAGAGAGCACTGACACCAGCACCGTGATAGAGAGCACTGACACCAGCACCGCAATAGAGAGCACTGACACCAGCACCGTGATAGATAGCACTGATACCAGCACCGTGATAGAGAGCACTGACACCACACCAGCACCGTGATAGAGAGCACTGACACCAGCACCATGATAGAGAGCACTGACACCAGCACCGCGATAGAGAGCACTAACACCAGCACCGTGATAGAGAGCACTAACACCAGCACTGAGATAGAGAGCACTGACACCACACCAGCACCGAGATAGAGAGCAGACACCACACCAGCACCGTGATAGAGACCACTGACACCAGCAACTCGCTGCGGGACCCAAAAATATGACACCACTCAACCTCTTCAAACAGGAGGGTATGGGCATTTAGTACGGTGTGCTTTTTTTGTACAAGGAAGTGAGCCAAATGTAGAAAAAAGGTCTGTGTGCTCGATTAAATAAATCGTTTATAGAGATATACATGGTCTACTGGTCACATGTGTTGAATTCCTCCGAGATCCATGCCTCATTAATTTTTAGTAATTTGAGGTAGTCAACACTGTCGTGAGCTAGGCGAGTACGCTTATCGGTCACGATCCCCCCTGCTGCGCTGAACGTCCTTTCGGACAGGACACTGGACAAGGGGCAAGCCAACAGTTCCATTGCAAATTGGGCAAGCTCTGGCCAGAGGTCAAGCCTGCCCACCCAGTAGTCCAGGGGTTCATCACTCCTCAGAGCGTCCACATCGGCCGTTAACCCGATGTAGTCGGACACCTGACGGTCTAGGCGTTCCCTGATGCTGGATCCGGATGACACCTGTCGATGGGTCGGCTGAAAGAATGACCTCATATCCGAAGTCACCAACACATCTTCAAACCGCCCTCTTCTTGCAGGCTCTGTTGGATTGGTACCCGCAACTCCTTCTCTGGGAGTGGGAATTGCTCCTCTGCCAGCGCACGCAAAAGCAGAATGCAGCATTTCTCGAAGCAAGGCCTGGAAGTGCTGCATTCTGACAGCCCTCTGTGACGGCGGTAACATTTCCGCCATTTTGTGTTTGTACCGGGGGTCTAAGTACGTTGCCACCCAGTACTGGTCCTTGACCTTTATGCTTTTTATACGCGGGTCCCTGTTAAAACACTGGAGCATGAAGGCCCCCATTTGCACTAAACTGGAAGCGGTGTGGTGGCCTGGCTCCTGATCATCATCCAGGATAATGTTGTCCTCTTCATTCTCCTCTCCCCATCCACGCACAACAGGGATCCCAGAAAGGTTTAAAGCATGCTCTTCTTGCTCCTCCTCATCCGCCCCGGCACCATCCTCCTCTGACTCCTCTTCAGACTCCTGTTGTTGACTTGTCTCAGATAGAGTAGCCCCCCCTGGGAATTCATCCAGCATTGCGACTTCCTCATCTTCCTGCTCCTGCTCCTCCACGGATTGATCAATGACACGACGCAATGCACACTCCATAAAGAAGGCATAAGGTACCATGTCACTGATGGCGCCATGGCTGCGACTGACCAGTTTGGTGATCTCCTCAAATGGCCGCAGAAGTCTGCATGCGTCGCGCATGAGCAGCCACTGGCGCGGTGAAAAAAAACCCAGCTCCCCAGAACCTGTTCTGTCGCAGAGTTCGTACAGGTAGACGTTAACTGCACGTTTCTGCTGGAGCAGCCTATCAAACATATAGAAGGTTGAGTTCCATCGTGTCGGGCAATCGCAAATAAGATGTCTGACCGGCAGATTGTGTCGCCGCTGAATGTCAGCAAGGCGAGCCATGGCCGTGTAAGATCTTCTGAAATGGGCCGAGATTTTCCTTGCCTGCCACAAGATGTCCTGAACCCCAGGGTATTTGACAAGGAATCGCTGCACGACCAAGTTTAAGACGTGTGCCATGCATGGCACGTGTGTAATTTTGCCCTGTTTCAATGCGTTAAGCAGATTGGCACCGTTGTCACACACCACTTTACCAACTGTCAAATTGAGCGGTGTTAGCCACTGATCTGCCTGTGAACGCAAAGCTGAAAGGAGTGCCGGGCCAGTGTGGCTCTTGGCTTCCAGGCACAACAGACGCAGCACGGCATGGCAACGTCTCACCTGGCATGTCGAATAGGTTCTGGGGAGCTTGGGCGGTGCAGCAGAAGAGACACTAGCAGCGGAAAAGGAGGAGTCAGCCGAGGAGGAGAGGGAGTAGGAGGAGGAGAAGAAGAGTTAGGCCTGCATGCAAACAGCGCCTAGAGGCGATTCAGTTCGCATTGTGCGCTATATAAGTATTTCATTCATTCATTCATTCAATCCGTGGCGGTAAAACCAAATCTACACCGGTGCCACGGGTTACATGCTTGACGGCCGTCAGAAGGTTCACCCAGTGGGCAGTAAAAGTGATATACCTTCCCTGCCCGTGTTTGCTAGACCACGTGTCTGTGGTCAGATGTATCTTGGCACCGACACTGTGTGCCAGAGATACATTCACTTGCCGCTGAACATGGCCATATAGCTCTGGGATGCCCTTCTGTGAGAAATACTTCCTTCCTGGGACCTTCCATTGTGGTGTTCCAATGGCCACAAATTTTTGAAAGGCCTCCGAGTCCACCAGTTTATATGGCAGTAGTTGGTGGGCTATCAGTTCTGACAAGCCAGCCGTCAACCGTTGGGCAAGAGGGTTATCCGGCGTCATCATTTTTTTACGCTCGAACATTTGGCCCATGGAAGCCTGACTTTTTCGAGAAAAACGTGAGGACGGCGTGATGGAAGGTGGAGTGGAGGACAATTGTGAGTAGAGAGGAGAAGGAGAAGTAGAAGAGGCTGGATGGTGAGAGCCTGGAGTGTGGCTTTGTGTGTTCCATTGCTCCCACTGGGCTCGGTGATGGCAGTTCATGTGTCCCTAGGTGAGTGTTGGGCTTACCGCGACTAATGCGTTGACTACAAAGATTGCAGATGGCAACACTATTGTCAGCAGCGGACACGTTAAAAAAAGCCCACACTGCGGAGCCATGTGCCGGCATCCTGGGAGCGCCAGATGTGACCGTACATGGTCGATGACTCGCTCCTGATACATTTGCAGTCTGCTTTGTCCCTCCTGTGCAATGTAAGTTATTCCTGCTTCTCCTCCCTATCTGATGGTCCATATCTCCCTCTGAACTCCCCTCCTCTTCCTCTCTTGTGGGCACCCACGTGTCATCACTAGACACGTCATCATCGACGCCACCTTCCCCACCGCTATAAGTAGAGATCCCGGAGTAGGCAGCAACAGCGGGGACCAACCTCCTCCTTGGGCTGATCTGGGTACTGTCGTCAGACTGCTGAGTGGCGGTTGTTGCTACCTCCTCTTCCTGATCCAATACCAAGAGTGGCTGCGCATCAGAAATGTCCTCTTGATATGGATCGGAAAATAATTCCTGTGACTCAAGCGGAAGGTATGTGGTGGTGGTGGTGTTGTTGGTGGTAGTGTCTTTGGGGGTGCACATAGCAGAGAGTGAAGAAGAGGGTGCAGATCGAGAGGATGAGGAGGGTGCAGAAGAGTAAGGCTGAGTGAGCCACTCAACCAAGTCTGGTGCGTCCTTTGACGTAATCACACGGGCCTTCTGCAACTTCCCACTTTGGCTCAAGCCTATTGCTCCTGCCCTACCCTTACCACCCCTGCGGAAGGGCCTGCCTCTTCCTCTGCCTGTCATTTTTTAAATGACCCTGTGACAAAAGTCTCTAGAGAAGTGCAGCATGTATGTGGAAGAAGGTATATAACACCCCGCTTCAATCTGTCGTTTTGGGGGGCCACTGGTCTATCACACCAGTTATAATACTTTTTTCTAATTGCGTTTGTCACTCTTTGTAGTATCGCTGCAGAACCGCTCAGCAGTCACAATGCTGCACAGTGGAAATGCACTATACTATGCTTTCTATATGTGCAAGTATTTTATACGTGTAATACACCCCTATATACTGCACACCAAATAGTACACCTATACCAGTCCTTAAAAGGACCTTTGTGGACCTAGTAGCTAGTGATTTGCAGACTGTCCCTGCTCCAAACACCAAACTGTCCCTCCCAACACTGAGAAACGACAGCTGCAGAATCGGTCAGCACTGCATGCAGTGCACTATAATATGCTTTCTATATATGAAAGAAAGTATATTATTCGTGTATAACCCTATATACTGTACACCTATACCAGTCCTTAAAAGGACTTTTGTGGACCTAATAGTAATAGCTAGTGATTAGACTGACTGTCCCTGCTCCACACAGCGTCCTGTCCCTACATTGACAAAAGACAATGTAAAATGGCCGCCAGATCAGGTCTATTTATAAGGTAGGGGGAATGTCTAATTGCCCATGTGCTGAAATGTCTCAATTGGCTGTCCTGTACCCCATGATGTGTCATGGGTGAAAGTTCTTCACAATGTAAACAAATATGTCCGCCGCGAACGGCGCCAGAAGTCCGCCGGTTTGGCGAATCGCGAACGAGCAAAGTTCACCGCGAACCGACCGTCGGGCGAACCGCAAGGCCATCTCTATTAATAACCTTTCCTTTTCAAACTATAATGTTCTGTATTATTCAATGCAATATGGCAACCTGGAGTGTGCGCAGATGGCGTAAGGAGCGCCCCCCCCCCCAATGATGTCATTTCCTGCTTGTGTGATTGGCTCGCTGATTCTCCCAGAAGTCTGCACTAAGATACAAGTTATATTTTAGGCACCCTCTATAATAGGAATTTCACTTATGGTGAGATACTCAGAACTTACATAGTTACATAGTTAGTAAGGTTGAATAAAGACACCAGTCCATCCAGTTCAATCTGAGTGAGTGTCTACAATTGTCCATATCCCTGTACATTGCACTAAGATACAAGTTACATTTTAGGCATCCCCTATAATAGAAATTTCATTTATGGAGAGATACCCAGAAGTCTGCACTAAGATACAAGTTAATTTTTAAGCACCCCCTATAATAGAAATTTGATTTATGGTGACTCAGAAGTCTGCACTAAGATACAAGTAAAATTTTAGGCATCCCCTATAATAGAAATTTCATCTATGGTGAGATACTCAGAAGTCTGCACTAAGATACAACTGAGATTTTAGGCATCTCCTGCAACAGAAATTGCATTTTTGGTCAGATACCCCCAAAGGGTTAAATACACTATATTGTCAAAAGTATTGGGACACCTGCCTTTACACGCACATGAGCTTTAATGGCTTCCCAGCCTTTCGGCTGGGTTCAGACTGTTGTGAATTAGATGTGGCTTGCCCACATTCCAATTCATAATAGCTGGAGATTTTGACCGGCTCTCTATGTAGCCGGTTCACATATCTCTGGTGCGGCTCCGGTACAACTTTGCACCGGAGCCCTGTGTGTCTTTTGGTCCGTTTCAGGTCCGAAGTCAGCCAAAAATTTCCCGCTGACATCGGACCCGAAACGGTGAACCAGCACGCACTGTTCCGCAGCTGGGAGCTGCATGTGGCGATGGTGTGAACACAGCTTAACATGCACATGAACTTTAATGTCATCCCAGTCTTATTCCGTAGGGTTCATTATTGAGTTGGCCCACCCTTTGCAGCTATAACAGCTTCAACTCTTCTGGGAAGGCTGTCCACAAGGTTTAGGAGGGTGTCTATGGGGGTGTTTGACCATTCTTCCAGAAGGGCATTTGTGAGGTCAGGCACTGATGTTGGACAAGAAGGCCTGGCTTGCAGTCTCCCCTCTAATCCATCCCTAAGGTGTTCTATAGCGGGTTGAGGTCAGGACTCTGTGCAGGCCAGTCAAGTTCCTCCACAGCAAACTCATTCACCCATGGCTTTATGAACACTGCTTTGTACACTGGTATCACCCATAGCCTGCCACCAGACGCAGTGTGCCACTTTCCACCTGTAACCTGCCACCAGATGAAGTGTGCCACTTGCCACCCAGATTAGTGTCAGGTGGCACCCCTATGATAATGGTGTCAGGTGGTGCAGGATGTAGAAGTAAATCTTGGTGTGATCCCGAGGTTGCAGTGACTGGCAATAAAGAGAGAAGAGCTCAGATCCATTTAACTGACACTGACAGCTCCAGCACAGCCGGCTGTGGCCGCTCACACACAGGCTCCTGATTCATGTGCCCAGGGATGAGAAGAAGAGAGTGACCCTGGACACACATCACCTGGACACACATCATGCTACGACCTGAAGATTGAGGAGCAAAGTTAAAAACACCTCTACTCTGAATTCTGGGACCTCGCTCTCTCTGGTGACATCACTGGTTGCTAGACACCAAGCGGCAGGCGGCTAGCAACCAGTTCGAGTAGTGAGCCAGCGGCTGGTGGAACAACAAGGTAAAATGGGTCTAGGCCAGCCAGTAGTCCACCAAGACAAGTGAGAGTGAGTAAAGCGGCAGCCTTTTTAGGGGGCATCAGATTGACCCATGGGGCAATTCCGGGACACTGCATTGTCCCAGGATGAAGGTGCCTAGGACCCAGGACAGGACTGCCAAATGCGGGAAAGTCTTCTTGAGGTCAAGTGGCTAAAGTTGACCTTCACCATGTCATTTCCTCTATCTTACCTCCCCCCGCCCATCACCTCTTACTAAATTAGCAAAAAAATAATATATATTTTTTTTAACAATAAATACCTTTTTTCTTTGCTGTCCCCTCGTTGTAAAATATTTTATCAGCCACAAGCGGCATACAGAAGGTCCTCACCACGGGATCGTTTCTAATAAGCCTATCAAGGTGAAACGCATTGAAGAGGTATGGCTGAATAAAGATTCTACAAATGGGTGACACCCAGGGGCGGACTGACAACTCATTGGGCCCCCCGGGCAATAGGAGATTATGGGGACCCCAGGCAATAGATTATGGGGCCACACAGTATACACACACACACACACATACAGTATACACACACACACACATACAGTATACACACACACACACACATACAGTATACACACACACACACATACAGTATACACACACACACACATACAGTATACACACACACAAACACACAATATACACACAGTATACACACACCACACACACTAAGAAGGTACTGGAGAGGCGAGGCACATATAATCTTGGGATTTTTTTTAAAAACACAGATTTTTTTTTTTTTAAACACAGACTGTAGACAATGTCTTGTCTACAGTCAGGCATGGTGGTGGGGGTGTCATGGTCTGGGGCTGCATGAGTGCTGCCGGCACTGGGGGGCTACAGATCATTGAGGGAACCATGAATGGCAACATGTACTGTGACATACTGAAGCAGAGCATTATCCCCTCCCTTCAGAGACTGGACCGCAGGGCAGTATTCCAACATGATAACCACCCCAAACACACCTCCAACACCACCACTGCCTTGCTAAAGAAGCTGAGGGTAAAGGTGATGGACTGGCCAAGCATGTCTCCAAACCTAAACCCTATTGATCATCTGTGGGACATCCTCAAACGGAAGGTGGAGGAGCGCAAGGTCTCCAACATCCACCAGCTCCGTGATGTCATCATGGGGGAGGGGGAAGAGGACTCCAGTGGCGACCTGTGAAGCTCTGGTGACCTCCATGCCCAAGAGGGTGAAGGCAGTGCTGGAAAACAATGGCGGCCACACAAAATATTGACACTTTGGGCCCAATTTGGACATTTTCACTTAGGGGTGTACTGACTTTTGTTGCCAGCGGTTTAGACATTAATGGCTGTGTGTTGAGTTATTTTGAGGGGACGGGAAATTTACACTGTTATACAAGCTGTACACTCACTACTTTACATTGTAGACAAGTGTCATTTCTTCAGTGTTGTCACATGAAAAAGATAGAAGGAAAGATTTACACACATGTGAGGGGTGTACTTACTTTTGTGAGATACCGTATTTCATATCAAAAGGAGAGGCTCAGATTACACGTACAGCTGAGGGGTAGATGGGCCAGAGCACTGACACACGTATTTTGTCCTCTGCGTCTCTCTTGTATGACGTTAATCAAAGTGAATGTTCCAGGACTCATTAATAATATTCATCTTCTATTAAGCCCGATTTAATCCCCGGATCTTGTGGACAGAAATCATCTGAGGACACCGGATCCGCTTCTGCGTTGACATACAACATACAGGAGAGTCTGCTCTACATCTCGCATCCGTCAATGGTGTCTTCGCTGTTTATTATTGTTTCCAACGTACAGAGCGGCGGAATTTTCCTGATATAAACACGAGACCAAAATAATAATTTACCCGTCGGACATCTGCCACAATTCGCTTTTCAGAAAAAAAAAAAAATAAAAAAAAATAGCCTCCAGCCCTGACTTTTTTTTATTTTTATTTTTTTTTTTTAAAAAGCCAAAAAGCGTTGTTGTGTTTAAAGCTTGGCTGTGCGCTCCTCGGCACGGCGAGAAATCACGGGGGCCAGCAATATCCAAGGAAATAAAATAAAAATAAGATTAGAAAAAGTGAGTTTTATTGATTGTTGGGAAGAGATTGATCGGGGGGGGGGGGATGGGGCAGCCACCGCGCGGCTGGAAAACGGCATATTTTTGGAAAAAAACAAAAAACGTTGATGAATAGATCTTTCCAAGCGTAGAAAGACTCAGCCTAGCTCCCCGGATTGGATGTGGCTTTCTTGGCGGGTCAGGGTCTTGTTTTTTTTTTAACCCCTCGCTGCCGATGGAAGGGTTAAAAAAAAAAAAAAAAGGAAAATAGCAATGAGTGTGAGGGGGAGTTGGAGGCCAGGTTGGAGGCCAAGCTATGATTAATGGGCACCGCGGCAAAGTGGAAATCTCTGACAGATGGGGACAGAAGGGAAGTCGAAGTCTAAGGTCACCGGAGAGAGAACAAAATGGTAAATATTAGCCGGGAAAACATTCCATATTGCTGGACGGAGAGGTGGATTATCATGTAATCATTTCTTCACCTTTATGACTTCCATTAGAAATGGAGGAACGCCGTTGGATGGATGGAAGAGTCATTGACCAACGTTTGGCGACTCGCCGAGTGGAAAGATGAAGGATGGCTTGGTATGTCGATCTAGACAGGCGAACAATGCTTCTGGATGAAAACACATTTCCTCTTTCTGTTTATCAATATGTAACGGATACAATGTGTCTTAAAGCGGAACTATGGGCAGAATCAATAATACATAACAGTGTACCATGTTGTCTGTCAGTGGCCTGAGCACGGCCATTTTTATTTTCTGGAGTTTCCCCTGAAACATTGTTTTAGCAACTTGTTGATGCTCCCAGTAGATCCATTCATTTTACGCGCCCTTCAAATTGGTTGTAAGCCACATTCCCAGTGAAGTGACTGGCCTCAGGTGACACACAGAGACGAAACAAGTCCTCCTACGTAAATTGATAAGTTGATCAGACAGGAGATAGATACAAAGTAGCATTGTTTATAAACATTGATAAGACAGGAGATAGAGAGATACAAAGTAACATTGTTTATAAACATTGATAAGACAGGAGATAGAGAGATACAAAGTAACATTGTTTATAAACATTGATAAGACAGGAGATAGAGAGATACAAAGTAACATTGTTTATAAACATTGATAAGACAGGAGATAGAGAGATACAAAGTAACATTGTTTATAAACATTGATAAGACAGGAGATAGAGAGATACAAAGTAGCATTGTTTATAAACATTGATAAGACAGGAGATAGAGAGATACAAAGTAACATTGTTTATAAACATTGATAAGACAGGAGATAGAGAGATACAAAGTAACATTGTTTATAAACATTGATAAGACAGGAGATAGAGAGATACAAAGTAACATTGTTTATAAACATTCATTGTTTATAAACATTGATCAGACAGATAGAGAGATACAGATAGATACAGATAGAGAGATACAAAGTAGCATTGTTTATAAACATTGATAAGACAGGAGATAGAGAGATACAAAGTAGCACTGTTTATAAACATTGATCAGACGGATAGAGGGATACAGATAGATACAGCTAGAGAGATACAAAGTAACACTGTTTATAAACGTTGATCAGACAGGAGATAGAGACACAAAGAAATGTTGTTTATAAACATTGATCGGAAAAGAGATAGGGTCCTTTCACACGGGGCGGATCAGTTCTGATCCGCCCCGTGGATATCCGTTTGCTCAGCGGGGATCACTCCGCCGATCCCCGCTGAGCAGGGAGATGACAGGTCCGTCTCTGTACACTGCGCAGGGACGGACCTGTCACAGCGCCGCTCTCCCCTATGGGAGATCGGATGACGACGGACCGCAGTGCCCGTCGTCACCCGATCCGATCCGCAGACGGATGGAAAAATAGCTTTTTCCTCCGTTACACTTTTTCGGATCGGAGCGGGTCGGATGTCAGCGGACATGTCACCGCTGACATCCGACGCTCCATAGAGCTCTATGGAGCACCCGTTCAGGTCCGCCTGAAAAACTGACAGGCGGGCCTGAACGGGACGTCAGTGTGAAAGAGGCCTAAGAGAGATACAAAGTAACATTGTTTATAAATATTGATCAGACAGGAGATAAAGACATAAAGACACATTGTTTATAAACCTTGATCAGACGGGAGATAGAGAGATACAAAGTAACATTGTTTATAAACATTGATCAGACAGATAGGGAGATACAGATAGATACAGATAGAGAGATACAAAGTAGCATTGTTTATAAACATTGATAAGACAGGAGATAGAGAGATACAAAGGAGCATTGTTTATAAACATTGATCAGACGGATAGAGGGATACAGATAGATACAGATAGAGAGATACAAAGTAACACTGTTTATAAATATTGATCAGACAGGAGATAAAGATATAAAGTCACATTGTTTATAAACCTTGATTAGACGGGAGATAGAGAGATACAAAGTAACATTGTTTATAAACATTGATCAGACAGGAGATAGAGACACAAAGAAACATTGTTTATAAACATTGATCGGAAGAGAGATAGAGAGAAAGTAACATTGCTTATACATATTGATTAGACGGGATATAGAGACATACAAAGTAACATTGTTGTTAAACATTGATCAGACAGGAGATAGAGACACAAAGTAACATTGTTTATCAACATTGAACGCCCATGCGTTTGCGGTAAATCGACGCTTGTTTTAGCTGCGCTTTACCGCTGTTTAAGCTGCGTTTTTTTTGGCCCGCTAGACAAAAAGGGGTTAAAAACTCCCGTGTCGCGGCGCTTCGGAAGCACTGCCCATTCATTGCAATGGGCAGGGGCGTTTTGGAAGCGTTGTATACAGCACTTCCAAACCGCCCCAAAGATGCTGCTTGCAGGACTTTTTCTAATGTCCTGCAAGCGCACCGAAAGCACCCATTGCAGAGGATGGAAGGCAGTTTTCAGACGCTTAACAAGTGCTATGTCTAGTGCTAAAATGCCTGAAAACTGCCTCAGTGTGAAAGGGGTCTAAAGCTTTTCTGTTCTTTTGTGTCATGTACCTGATAGAGGCTGAGTAGATGAGAGGACTTTCTTGACACCTCCTGTCCAGTACCCCCTGGAAATGGTGACATGGTGTAGCAGGATGAGGAGTGGCATGCATGCCTGAAATGGGTCAAGACACAACAGATCAGAAGATGGTCTGGCAGTTCCTGTGCTGCTGGAGATGCTCAGATCAGGTTTGCACAGGAACCTGGTGTGCAGGGTGGGCAAAGAAGGATGGGAAGAGAGAAGCCACAGTCAGGATGAGCTAAGTCAGCAGCAACTGGACAGCAGAGGTAGCAATGCAGCAAGCAGAGTCATGGTCAGAGCCCCAGCCAAGGTCAATAACAGGCAGGCAGCAGAGGTACCAAGACAGAAGATAGGAGCAAGGTAAGAGTCCAGACCAGGATCAATGCAGCAAGCAGAAGCATGGTCAGAGTCCAAGCCAAGGTCAATAACAGGCAGGCAGCAGAAGTACCAAGACAGAAGATAGGAGCAAGGTAAGAGTCCAGACCAGGATCAATGCAGCAAGCAGAAGCATGGTCAGAGTCCAAGCCAAGGTCAATAACAGGCAGGCAGCAGAAGTACCAAGACAGCAGATAGGAGCAAGGAAAGAGTCCAGACCAGGATCAATAACAGGTAGGCAGCAGAGGTAACACGACAACAGGCAGGAGCAAGGTCAGAGTCCCAGCCAAGGTCAATAACAGGTGGGCAGCAGAGGTCCCAAGACAGGCAACAGAAGCAGGTTTCAGGACCAGGTCAGAGTCAATAACATTTGGGAAGCAGAGATAAGAAGACAGCAGGCAGAAGCATTGAAGGAAAAAAAAAATGGATGGAGGAACCTTCACACAAAAGACCTCAAAGAAAAGTGTAGGTTCAATTGGACTTTTTAGGCAAGAGAAAGAGTTGTAAAAACAACCAATATATTCAAAAATATTATTTAATATTTAGAAAAAAAGTAAAATTACTATAGTTAAAAATCAAAATTAAAAGAAAGAAAGGGATTATAAATATACATCAAGTCCCATTTGATATCCTGTCAACATTAGTACAGTCTACACATAATTCATATTCATATCCAAAGATTAGCAGTTTGTACAATAATACAAGATGTAGAGGATATCAAATATATAATTGAAACTTAAGTATGTTCTTGTGCTCTACATGTTTTGCGTTTTTTTGAATAACGCTTCTTCAGGAGCTTTAGCAATATTCTATAATATAAAAACAGAAAGAAATGTATAAAATATATCAATAGAATCTAAAACATAAAACATTGCATATATATTCATCTATACAATACATATATGTTTATTTATACAGTCTATCAAAATGCTAAAATGCTCTAAAGGGGGGGGGGGGGGGGGAAGGGGGAGAGGGGGGATAGTTGTGAGGATTCTCATGGGTAGAGAGGCAATATGGGAACGGATATGACATTTGCATTTCGTGCATGTAGTATTAATGTTATAATAAATTTACTTACAATTCTTCGTGGAAAAGCCCCAAAGGAAAATGGAGCAAGAAGGAAAAGGAAGAGTGAAAAAAGGGAATATTTCCCCAAAAGAATTAGAACAGCAAAGGTTCATTTAGTGAGGCGACTTCAATCTGTGTTGGAACCTATAATTTTGCATAAAGGTTTCAGACGCAGGCAGAAGCAAAGTAAGAGCCCTGGCCAGGGTCAATAACAGGCAGGGAGCAGAAGTAGCAAGACAGCAGGCAGAAGCAAGGTCAGACTCCAGGTTGAGGTCAATAACAGGTAGGAATCAGAGGTACCAAGACAGGCAACAGAAGCAAGGTTCGATACCAGCTCTAATTTAATAGCAGGCAGCAGACAGCTGTCAGAAACAAGCTCAAAGTCCAGGTCAGGCTTAGTAACTGGCAAGCAGCAGAGGTACCAAGACAGAAGGCAGGAGCAAGGTTAGAGTCCAGGCCAGGGTCAACAAGAGACAGGCAGCAGAGGTACTAAGACACCAGGCAGAAGCAAAGTCAGATTCTAGGCCATGGTCAATAACAGGTGGGCAGCAGTGGTACCAAGACAGACAACAGAAGCAAGGTTCAGGACCAGGCCAGGGTCAATATCAGGCAGGCAGCAGAGGTACCAACACAGCAGGCATAAAAAAGGTTAGAGACCATCCCAGAGTCAATATCAGGCAGGCAACAGAGGTATCAAGATGTCAGGCCGAAGCAAGTTTAGAGTCATGGCCAGGGTCAATAACATTCGGGCAGCAGAGATAACAAGACAGCAGGCAGAAGCAAGGTCAAAGTTAAGTCCTGTGGTCAGTAACATGAGGGCAGCAGTGGTACCAAGAGAGGCAACAGAAGCAAGCTTAGAGACCAGGCTAGGGCCAATATCAGGCAGGCAGCAGAGGTACCAAGACATCAGGCAGAAGCAAGGTCAGAGTCCTGGCCAGGGTCAATAACATTCAGGAGCGAAGATAAAAAGACATCAGGCAGAAGCAATGTCAGAGATAAATCTGAGGTCAGTAACGTGAGGGCAGCAGAGGTACCAATAGATGCAACAGAAGTAAGGTTAGAGACCAGGCCAAGGTAAATATCAGGCAGGCAGCAGAAGTACCAAGTCAACAGTCAGTAGCAAGGTCAGAGTCCATGCCAGGGTTAATAAGAGGTGAAAATCAGAGGTATCAAGACAGGCAAAGTTGTGGACCAAACAATACAGGTGTTTTTACCCTATATCGTTCCTAAGCAGGAAGATGGTGGGAGGGGCCCTAGGCCAGTATGACCGCGGCAGGCGGTGAATCGGGGGGGGGGGGGCCCAGCTAATAATCTGCCAATTTGATTGTCAGCCCTGTTGACCAAAGATTTGACGAAGATGAAAAGCATGTTCCACCAGCATTAGGTAAGGAAAACATCATAGTAGGCATCAAGACTCGGCGTGATTACATTATGATGGTTTTTTGGAAAGGTCATAACTCGCGATTAATGAATGAGCCATTGGCTGAGCAGCTGTTTTGTCCATTTCTTGTAAACTTGGCGCATGCTGGATCTCATCTCCGACACTGTTAATGTTCTTACATCACATGGATTCTGGCTTTTCTCAGCTGGACACAAACCTCTTCAATCTTTCACAAGAGAGTTTTGTAGTTGGGAACCACATCTCCTCCTAGCCTGGAGACATCTGTTTTATAACTATGAACACAGAATACAGGCATTTTGAATAATCAATCACACATTAGGAATTAACTAACAGAGTGATGAATTGTTCCCTTTCTTCCTGTGTCCCATGAAAGGGAGGTTGTCACTTAAATAGATATTTATTACAGCTCTGAAAAATTGCTCTGGAAACCAAGAATGTCGGTTATTGTGTTTAATAATAAAATGCAGAACTCTATGAAGACGCTAATATGCTGTTGATATGTTGGTCAGAATGACTCCTGCTGGAACGCTCATGCCCCAACCATGTGTCATTTTCATTGTGGGAATTCCGACATTTCTTCATTCCAAAGGCATTTCTACCAACATAACACGGACCGGTCCATTGCAGCAAATTGTACCAATGAAGCAATCTGCTGTTAGCATTAAAAATACCCAAAAAATAAGTATTTCTTCTTGTGACACCCCATTTGTTTTTATACCAGTCATAATACAATTAGGGTTGCCTCCCTGAGCAACCAGTGCATCGTAAAAGCATCATGGGCTCCTGGGGAAAATATAATGCACTGGGGCCCTTACCAGGGAGGTGGTGAACTGTGGTGCCCGTAGCACTCCGCAGCAAACAGTGGGTGTAGCTAAATTATGTTATATATTGGACGTGGCTTTTAAGGCTGATTATTGAAAAAAATTTAAATGATATTTTTAACATTTTTTAAATTATATTTTTAACATTTTTAAAATTATATTTTTACAATTTTTAATATTATATTGTTTACAATTTTTAAAATTATATTTTTACAATTTTTAAAATTATATTTTTTAAAAAATGTTATATTATATTTTTTACAATGTTTTTAATTATATTTTTACAATTATATTTTTTACAATTTTTACAATTATATTTTTACCATTTTTTAAATTATATTTTTACAATTTTTTAAATTATATTTTTTTACAATTTTTTAAATTATATTTTTACAAGTATATAATTACAATTTTTAAAATTATATTTTTACCATTTTTTTTTAATTATATTTTTTACAATGCTATTTTTACAATTTTTACAATGATATTTTTACAATTTTTTAAATGATATTTTTACCATTTTTACAATTATATTTTTTACAATTTTTTAAATTATATATTTTACAATTTTTTAAATAATATATTTTACAATTTTTTAAATAATATTTTTAAAATTTTTACAATGTTATTTTTACAATTTTTACAATTATATTTTTAAAATTTTTTAAATTAGATTTTTACAATTTTTTTTAATTATAGTTTTACCATTTTTTAAATTATATTTTTACAATTTTTTTAAATTATATTTTTTACAATTTTTTAAATTATATTTTTACAATTTTTTAAATTAGATTTTTTCAATTTTTTAAATTTGATTTTTACAATTTTTTAAATTTGATTTTTACAATTTTTAAATATATATATATATTAAAAAAAAAATTAATTATATTTTTACAATTTTTAAAATGATATTTTTACAATTTTTAACATTATATTTTTAAAATTTGTAAAATTATATTTTTTCAATTTTTTAAATATATATTTTTACAATTTCTTTACATTATTTGTTTACAATTTAAAAAAAAAAAATTTATTACACCATTTTTCACAACGCTGTTGGGGGATCTTTGGTCAGATATCAGGGGTCAAAAGTCTCAAAAGGGACTAAAGAGACACATTCCCCAATCCCCCCCCCCCCCTCCATGTCCCCACTGTAGCTGTCTGGAGACTAAAGGAGGGAAGCCAGCAGCACTGGAAAAGGGGTGGTCCAGGAAGCTGAGGGGGATCTAATAGGGGGCAGGAGGGTGTGATCAGTGCAGCAGGTGGGGGAAACTGCTGGAACCAAATCTTTTATGGCTCTCCCTGCAGCAGCTGAAAACCGATGGGTGTAAGGAGGAGATGCCGGCTTTCAGCTGCTGCAGGAAGAGCCATAAAAGACCGGTTCTAGTCATTTCCCCCCCACCCTTTGCACTGATCACCTGCTCTGTCCACATGCGATTCCCCTTGCTCAGGGGAGGGCTGCAGAGACCCACCATGCGCCTCTTTCTGTCACTTTAAAGCATTCACTCACCTTACCAGAATTTGTCACATTATTTACAATTTTTTTTTTTTATTACATTTTTACAATTTTTTAATTATTATTTATTTCATTCTTTTTCACAATACTGTTGAGGGGTCTTTGGTGAGATATGAGGGGGTCAAAAGTCTCACTTTTGTGACAGAGACAGAGACTAAGGAGACACATTCCCCAACCCCCTGTGTGCCCACTGCTGCCAGCGGGGGAGGAGAGTAGGGAAGCCAGCTGCATTGCAGGGGGGGGGGGCACATGGGGGGGGGGGGGCAGCCCAGGCAACAGAAGGGAATCTGATAGTGAACAGGAGGGATCAGTACATCGGGTGGGGGAATTTCTGGAACCGATCTTTTATAGCTGTCCCTGCAGCAGCTGAAAGCCGATGGGAGGGAGGAGATGCCGTCTTTCAGCTGCTGCAGGGAGAGCCATAAAAGATTAGTTTCAGTAATTTCCACCATCCGCAATCACTGCTATGTTCACATACGATTCCCCCTGCTGAGGGGGGGGGGGGGGACTGAAGGGGCCCCCTATGCACCTGGAGCCCCCGGGCAGTGCCCAAGGCTGCCCATGTGATGAGATAGCCCTGCTGAGTACATAGCAGAAAGGGCACTCGACAGGGCGAGCTGGAAGGCAGGAGAAGGGTTAAGAATGGGCGGTGAATGGTTAAACTCTTTTGCTGCCGGAGGTTTTTTTTTGCTGTTTTTTTTTTTTTTTTTGCATACATGTTTAAGAAAAAATAATTTTGGGCCTGAAGGTTATGTAAAACCCTCAAGCTTTATATATTAAATATATATATATATATATATATATATATATATATATATATATAAAATATATATATTTTTTTTTATGTTGCACGATATTACCACAATTTCGTTAAAAAATACACAAAATGTAATTATTTGGTAAAATTTAGAAGGTGAGTAAATAGATACCCAACATGTTAAGCATTAAAATTGTGTGCACCTGTGAAACGGCGACAAAAAGTCCCCTATGTGATATACAGTTTCTCGCAAAAGTAAGTACACCCCTCTGTTGCATTTTGTGTACATTTTTTCTCCTCTCTTTTCATGTGACAACACTGAAGAAATGACACTTGTCTACATTGTAAAGTAGTGAGTGTGCAGCTTGTATAACAGTGTAAATTTGCCGTCCCCCTCAAAATAAACTCAACACACAGCCATTAATGTTTAAACCGCTGGCAACAAAAGTCAGTACACCCCTTTTTTTTTCACATCCTCAGAGAGTTCTTTGCCATGAGGTGCCACGTTGAACTTCCAGTGACCAGTATGAGAGAGTGAGAGCGATAGAACCAAATTTAACACACCTGCTCTCCATTCACACCTGAGACCTTGTAACAGTAACGAGTCACTTGACACCGGGGAGAGAAAATGGCTAATTGGGCCCAATTCGGATATTTTCACTTAGGGGGTGTACTGACTTTTGTTGCCAGCGGTTTAGACATTAATGGCTGTACACTCACTACTTTACATTGTAGACAAGTGTCATTTCTTCAGTGTTGTCACATGAAAAGAGAGAAGAAAAGATTTACACAAATGTGAGTGAGGGGTGTACTTACTTTTGTGAGATACTGTATGTAATCATAGGGGGTTAAGCACAATGAATAACTTCTTGAGCAGTTCCCACCTATGGCCATGCATACTGGATAAAAATTGAGTGAACTTTGCTTCTTTAGGACGATCGCTTTGTGTTTGCTCACTGAATGTTATAAAACTGTTGCCTGGAATTTCCCCTTTTGCCGCGTATCACCTGATGTCCTTTCATAGTTACATCAGTCATCTTGATAAAATAATGCCGCGTACACACGATCGAATTGTTCGGCGTACTTAGTCCGCCGAAACGCATTTCACCGGACAATCCGATCGTGTGTGGGCTTCAGCGGACTTTCTCCGCCTAAAGTCCAGCGGACTAAGAAAGTATTTTTGCACTCCGATCTTTCCACCGGACTTGGGTTTCAGCGGACAATCCGTTCGTCAGTGTGCTAGTCCGGCGGACTAAGAATGACGCATGCTCAGAAGCAAATTACGAAAAAGGAAGCTATTGGCTATTGGCTATTGGCTATTGAACTTCCTTTTTCTAGTCCCGTCGTACGTGCTGTACGTCATCACGCTAGCAAACGCCGGACTTTCTGTGTGTCCGTGTGTGGCCAAGTCCGTTAAGGCCGGGTTCACACCGCTGCGATGCGGGAACGCCGCGAATCCGCTGCGTTTTGCCGCATCGCACACGTCCCGCCGGCAGTTCACACTGCCCTATGCGGACGGCTGGGAGTGTCAATGTTATGTTAATGACACCCCCAGATCCGTCCGCATATCGCAGTGCGATCTGCACACTCGCACAGGAATCGGATCGCATGGTGTGAACACCCATGCGATCCGATTCTGTTGCGGACCAAAAAAAAGGGTCCCGTGCAAGTTTGCTGCGGGAGCGATGCGAATTCAGCCATACTATCTGTATACTATCTGTATACTATCTGTATGGCTGTACTCGCATCGCTACGGAGATCGGATGTGATTTGCGGTGCGAATCACATCCGGATCTCCCCCCGCAGCAGTGTGAACCCAGCCTTAGGTAGAAAGTCCACCGGACTATCCGCCGGATTGTTTGCCGGACTAAGTACGCCGGACAATTCGATCGTGTGTACGCGGCATAAGACAACAAGATATGACATCTTTATGTAGAACAAAAATTCATTTTTTTTTGTTCAGATCCTCAGAGAGTTCTTTGCCATGAGGCGCCATGTTGTACTTCCAGTGACCAGTATGAGAGAGTGAGAGCGATAACACCAAATGTAACACACCGGCTCCCCATTCACACCTGAGACCTTGTAACACTAACGAGTCCCATGACACCGGGGGGAGGGAAAATGGCTAATTGGGCCCAATTTGGATATTTTCACTTAGGGGTGTACTGACTTTTGTTGCCAGCGGTTTAGACATTAATGGCTGTGTGTTGAGTTATTTTGAGGGGACAGGAAATTTACACTGTTATACAAGCTGTACACTCACTACTTTACATTGTAGACAAGTGTCATTACTTCAGTGTTGTCACATGAAAAGAGAGAAGGAAATAGTTACAGAAATGTGACTGAGGGGTTAATGAGTTCTTTCCGGACACTGAATGTAACCGTGGACAATGTAACCGCGGACAATGTAACCGTGGACAACGTAACCGTGGACAACGTAACCGTGGACAACGTAACCGTGGTCTGAAATGTCTCCACCTGCTGGTGGAATCATTAATGGATCAGAATTTGTATTCTGACACCCTCCCAACGTGACGTTAGGGAGCCCGTCATAGATGTCCACCAATACCAACAGTGAAGAGAAACGTACAGCGCCTTGAAAAAGTATTCATACCCCTTGACATTGTCCACATCTTGTCACGTTACAACCAAAAACATAAATGTATTTTATTGGGATTTTATGTGACGGACCAACACAAAGTGTCACATAATTGTGAAGTGGAAGAAAAAAGGGACGGTGAATCTGGTCAGAGTTGATGGGAAGATGGATGGAGCCAAATACGGGACAATCTTAGAAGAAAACCTGTACACGTGATAGGATTTTCCGATGGGAAAATGTTGGAGGTGAGCTTGTTGTTGGAAATTCCGAGCGTGTGTACGCTCCATCGGACATTTTGCATCGGCAATTACCGTCACACAAATTTTGAGAGCTGGTTTTTTAATTTTCCGACAACAGAATCCGTTGTTGTAAATTTCCGACACACACAAAGTGCCGCGCATTCTCCGAATCAAGCAGAAGAGCCGCACTGACTATTGAACTTCATTTTTCTCGGCTCGTCGTACGTCTTGTACGTCACCGAGTTCTTGGCGCTCGGAATTTCCGACCAACTTTGTGTGACCGTGTGTAGGCAAGACAAGTTTGAGCCGACATCCGTCGGGGAAAAAAAAAAAAAACATGGATTTTGTTGTCGGAAAATCCTATTGTGTGTACGGGGCATTAGAGTCTACAAAAGACTTGAGACCGGGGAGGAGGGTCACCTTCCAGCAGGACAACGACCCGAAACATCCAGCCAGAGCTACAATGGAATGGTTTACATCAAAGCATATTCAGAAGGTCATCTGGTCAGAGGAGACCAAAATTGAACTTTTTGGCCTAAAAGCAAAACTCTATGTGTGGGGGAAACTAACACTGCCCATCCCCCGAACACACCATCCCCACCGTGAGACATGGTGGTGGCAGCATCATGTGGTGGGGATGGTTTTCTTCAGCAGGGACAGGGAAGCTGGTCAGAGTTGATGGGAAGTTGGATGGAGACAAATACAGGACAATCTTAGAAGAAAACCTGTTAGAGTCGGCAGAAGACTTGAGACCGGGGCGGAGGTTTACCTTCCAGCAGGACAACGACCCGAAACATCCAGCCAGAGCTACAATGGAATGGTTTACATCAAAGCATATTCATGTGTTAGCCCTTGTACACACGGTCGGAGAATCCGTCGGAATGTGTCCTATCGGACCGTGTCGTCGGATAATCCGACTGTGTGTGGTCTGCATCGGACTGATTCCGTCCGAATATCCATCGGACCCAATTTTCCAACATGTTGGAAATATTTCCCGACCAACTGGTTCGATCGGACATACTCCGATCATGTGTAGCGAATTTTGATCGGACCAAGTGCCACGCATGCTCAGATCAAATTCCTACATCAAAGCTATTGGCTACTAGCCTGAATGTAGTCCCATCGTAACGAAATTACGTCATCACGTTCTGAATGATCGGATTTTTCGACAACTTAGTCCGACCGTGTGTATGCAACAGTTTCGGACGAAATCCGACAGACAAAATCCGACGGATTTGGTTGGCAGAATCTCCGACCGTGTGTACAAGGGCTTAGAATGGCCCAGTCACAGTCCAGACCTAAATCCCATTGAGAATCTGTGGTAAGACTTGAAAATTGCTGATCAAAGACGCTCTCCATCCAATCTGACAGAGCTTGAGATATTTTACAAAGAAGAAGAATGGGCAGAAATTTCCTCTCTAGATGTGCAAAGCTGGTAGAGACATCCCCAAAAAGACTTGTAGAGAAAGGGGGTTCTACAAAGTATTTATTCGGGGGGGGGGGCACCATACAAATGCCCCTCCACCAGGGGCGGACTGACAACTCATGGGGCCCCTGGGCAATAGGAGAAGATTATGGGGCCCCTGGGCAATTGGAGATTATGGGGCCCCAGGCAATAGGAGATTATGGGCCCCCAGGCAATAGGAGATTATGGGGCCCCCAGGCAATAGGAGATTATGGGGCCCCCGGGCAATAGATTATGGGGCCCCCGGGCAATAGGAGATTATGGGGCCCCCAGGCAATAGATTATGGGGACCCCAGGCAATAGATTATGGGGCCCCCGGGCAATAGAAGATTATGGGGCCCCAGGGCAATAGAAGATTATGGGGCCCCAGGCAATAGATTATGGGGCCACACAGTCAGGGCTGGTGCAAGAATTTTTGACACCCTAGGTGAAACCTCATTTTGCCGCCCCCCACTGGTTCCACCCCTGACTCCACCCCGCTTACCTTGTCCATGTATACTCCACCTTTTTAATGAAGTGCCCATCAAATGCAGCCTCACCAGCAGTCATCCAATGCAGCCTTATCCAGCACCCATCAAATGCAGCTTTACCCAGCGCCCATCAAATGCAGCATTACCCAGCGCCCATCAAATGCAGCCTTACTAGCGCCCATCAAATGCAGCCTTACTAGCGCCCATCAAATGCAGCCTTACCCAGCACCCATCAAATGCAGCCTTACCCAGCACCCATCAAATGCAGCATTACCCAGCACCCATCAAATGCAGCATTACCCAGCACCCATCAAATGCAGCATTACCCAGCACCCATCAAATGCAGCCTTACCCAGCACCCATCAAATGCAGCCTTACCCAGCACCCATCAAATGCAGCATTACCCAGCACCCATCAAATGCAGCATTACCCAGCACCCATCAAATGCAGCTTTACCCAGCGCCCATCAAATGCAGCATTACCCAGCGCCCATCAAATGCAGCCTTACTAGCGCCCATCAAATGCAGCCTTACCCAGCACCCATCAAATGCAGCCTTACCCAGCACCCATCAAATGCAGCATTACCCAGCACCCATCAAATGCAGCATTACCCAGCGCCCATCAAATGCAGCATTACCCAGCGCCCATCAAATGCAGCCTTACCAGCGCCCATCAAATGCAGCCTTACCCAGCACCCATCAAATGCAGCCTTACCCAGCGCCCATCAAATGCAGCATTACCCAGCGCCCATAAAATGCAGCATTACCCAGCGCCCATCAAATGCAGCCTTACCAGCGCCCATCAAATGCAGCCTTACCCAGCACCCATCAAATGCAGCCTTACCCAGCGCCCATCAAATGCAGCCTTACCCAGCGCCCATCAAATGCAGCCTTACCCAGCGCCCATCAAATGCAGCATTACCCAGCGCCCATCAAATGCAGCCTTACTAGCGCCCATCAAATGCAGCCTTACCCAGCACCCATCAAATGCAGCCTTACCCAGCACCCATCAAATGCAGCATTACCCAGCGCCCATCAAATGCAGCATTACCCAGCGCCCATCAAATGCAGCATTACCCAGCGCCCATCAAATGCAGCCTTACCAGCGCCCATCAAATGCAGCCTTACCCAGCACCCATCAAATGCAGCCTTACCCAGCGCCCATCAAATGCAGCATTACCCAGCGCCCATAAAATGCAGCATTACCCAGCGCCCATCAAATGCAGCCTTACCAGCGCCCATCAAATGCAGCCTTACCCAGCACCCATCAAATGCAGCCTTACCCAGCGCCCATCAAATGCAGCCTTACCCAGCGCCCATCAAATGCAGCCTTACCCAGCGCCCATCAAATGCAGCATTACCCAGCGCCCATCAAATGCAGCCTTACTAGCGCCCATCAAATGCAGCCTTACCCAGCACCCATCAAATGCAGCCTTACCCAGCACCCATCAAATGCAGCATTACCCAGCGCCCATCAAATGCAGCATTACCCAGCGCCCATCAAATGCAGCATTACCCAGCGCCCATCAAATGCAGCCTTACCAGCGCCCATCAAATGCAGCCTTACCCAGCACCCATCAAATGCAGCCTTACCCAGCGCCCATCAAATGCAGCATTACCCAGCGCCCATAAAATGCAGCATTACCCAGCGCCCATCAAATGCAGCCTTACCAGCGCCCATCAAATGCAGCCTTACCCAGCACCCATCAAATGCAGCCTTACCCAGCGCCCATCAAATGCAGCCTTACCCAGCGCCCATCAAATGCAGCCTTACCCAGCGCCCATCAAATGCAGCCTTACCCAGCCCCCATCAAATGCAGCCTTACCCAGCCCCCATCAAATGAAGCCTTACCCAGCACCCATCAAATGCATCCTTACCCAGCACCCATCAAATGCAACCTCATCAGCACCCATCAAATGCAGCCTCATCAGCGCTCATCAAATGTAGCCACACCAGTGCCCAACAATGAATGTTTGCTTGCTTGCATTCATTCGGGAGCCGGGACACAGACACAGTCCCCCACCGGCGATGTGCCTCTTATACTATGTGGGAATGGAGCAACGGCTGCCTGCTGAGACTTGGTTGCTTGCTGTGGAGAGAAGAGAGAAGGAACACCAGTAGCCGGGCGCCCTAGGCAGCAGGACACCCTAGGCGGCTGCCTAGTTTGCCTAGTGGTAGCACCTGTCCTGCACACAGTATACACACACACACACAATATACACACACAGAACACACACACAGAATACACATACACACACTGATAAGGTACTGGAGAGGCGGGGCAGCTATAACCTTGAGATTTTAAAAAAAACAAACAGATTTTTACATACTGCCCCTGGTTTTATTGAGGCTGGCAACCCTGATGGGGCCCCCTAGTGACATGGGGCCCCTCGTTCAGTGCCCGAATGGTCAGTCTGCCCCTGCCCCCCCCCCCCCCCCCACACACACACACACACACTTTTCACACATTTATTTGTATGATTTATAATTTTCCTTCCACTTCACAATTATGTGACACTTTGTGTTGGTCCATCACATAAAATCCCAATAAAATACATTTATGTTTTTTTGGTTGTAACCTGACAAAACGTGGGAAAATTCTTTGTCTACAAACTATTTTAACCGGTTCCCGACCAGCGCACGCCGATGTACGTCGACAGAATGGCACAGGCAGGCATATTGGCGTACAGGTACGTCCAATCTTCAATGGCGCGCTGCCATCGGGAGCGCGCCGGCGGCAGCGCGCTCCCGCGCTGGTTGGGACCCCCGTGAGTCCGGTCGCGGGACCCGCGGACTCGATTGCCGCGGGCATCCCCGCGATCGTCTCACGGAGCGGCCGAATGGAGGAAATGCCGTGTAAACAGCATTTCTCCATTCTGCCTAGCAACTAGTGACGCTGATCTCTGCTCCATGTGATTGGAGCAGAGATCAGTGTTCACTAAATGAAAGCCCAACCCCCCCACAGTTAGTAACACACCCCTAGGAACACTTAACCCCTACACTGCCACCCCCTGGTTAACCCCTTCACTGCCAGTGTCATTTACACAGGAATCACTGCATTTATATAGCAGTGATTACTGTATAAATGACAATGGTCCCAAAAAATGTGTCAAAAATGTCCGATGTGTCCGCCATAATGTCGCAGTCACAATAAAAATCGCTGATCGCCGCCATTACTAGTAAAAAAAAAATAATAAAAAATTATTAATAAAAATGCTATAAAACTATCCCTATTTTGTAAACGCTATAACTTTTGCGCAAACCAATCAATAATCGCTTATTGCGATTTTTTTTTACCAAAAATATGTAGAAGAATACGTATCGGCCTAAACTGAGGGAAAAAAATGTTTTTTTATATATTTTTGGGGGATATTTATTATAACAAAAAGTAAAAAATAATGCGTTTTTTTCAAAATTGTCGCTCTATTTTTGTTTATAGCGCAAAAAATAAAAACAGCAGGGGTGATCAAATACCACCAAAAGAAATCTCTATTTGTGGGGGGGAAAAAAAAGGCGTCAATTTTGTTTGGGAGCCACGTCGCACGACCGCACAATTGTCAGTTAAAGCGACGCAGTGCTGAATTGCAAAAAGTGGTCTGGTCTTTGACCAGCAAATTGGTCCGGTCTGCAAGTGGTTAAAAAGCTTTAATTTCAAGGGGTATGAAGTACTTTTTGAAGGCACTGTATGTGATTATTGCCCCCTCCTTTGGTAATTCATCCCATGTCACCACAACCCCACCCCCCCATTGTCCAGATTTTTTTCCCAATTTTTACATTTAAAAAATGGAATGGATCGGAGTAGCAATTACATAGTTACATATAGATACATAGTAGGTGAGGTCGAAAAAAAAAAAAAAAATACACAAGTCCATCCAGTCCAACCCATGCGTGTGATTTGGGAATCGTCAGTGAAAGTCAATGAATCCAAGACTGCGATGTCATTGTCAGCACTGGAGCAAAGGAGGCCAATGAACAAAAAATAAATAAATAACCGCGCATGCAAAAAATATGCCTCGCCGATCCCATTAATCTAAGTTCCATTATGATTTATGCCGGCAACAAATCAATGTAAAGATAATTCCGGCACCGGTGACAGACCTATACTAAAGCAATCAGTGTGCTGATATGCTAACTATTATTTCAAAACGGTACAAGTCCCGAGGGTGGGATGGCCATTAGAATGGATCCTGTATGGGGGGGGGGGGGCGGGAGGGGGGAGATGGAGCTCCATTGATTTTATTTATTTTTTTTGCCGTATGGCGGTCATTTATGATTACGTCGATGAGGAAGGTAATGGTAAATATGTAAGAAATGACTGCTGGTGGTGATCACGAATGGGCTGGAGGGGAAAAAAAAAAATATCAATGAAATGAAGTAGTTAGAAACACTTTATCTGTATTCATTTGTAAGCCGGTTGTCATATCGTATGAATCAAAAGAGCGGCGGCATTTGTTACGGCGTTAAACGTGTCATTATGCCGCTTGTAACAGATTACCATCTAATGGCACACTTGGGACCCGACGGGAAAATATGTTGCCAAAGTTTAAATTAGAACAAACATCGGAAAACCCAGAGAAAAAAAAAAAAAAACACTCCAATCAATATTCTGCGCGGGGGGACGCCATAGCAACCGCGGACGGGCTGATTGGTAAAGTGCTCATTAGACTAATGAAAGTTAAAAAAAAAATCTGATTGTTTTTTTTATTGGTTTACAGCCCATTAATCTTCTTTTCCAGCTATTACATTCACCTCCAGGGGGGGGGGGGGGGGGCGGTATTATGTCGGAAAAAAATCCGATCATGTGCGATCTTTTTTCCGTCGGAATTTCCGACACGCCAAGTTTGGGAGCTGGATCTAAAAATTTTCCCACAACACAATCCGATCGTTTCAATTTTCGATCGTGTAGTGTAGACAATTCCGGCGCGCAAAAGTGCCACGCGTTACTCGGAAATAAATTACGAGACGAAAGCTACTGGCTACTGGTCCTCTTTATAGTCCCGTCGTACGACGTCACCTGGAATTTGCAGTTCAGTTTTGGGCTCCTGTTCTCAAAAAAGGATATCGGGGAACTGGAGAAAGTGCAGAGAAGGGCAACCAAACTGATAAGAGGCATGGAGGAGCTCAGCTATGAGGAAAGATTAGAGGAACTAAATTTATTCTCTCCTGAGAAGAGGAGATTAAGGGGGGGGGGATATGATCAACATGTTCAAATATATTAGGGGTCCATATAGTGAACTTGGTTTTGAGTTGTTCTCTGTACGGTCAACCCAGAGGACAAGGGGGCACTCTTTACGTCTAGAGGAAAAGAGATTTCATTTTCAAGTACGGAAAGGTTTCTTCACAGTAAGGCCGCGTACACACGCGGGGACTGTTCGCCCAACTTTGTCCGCTGAACAGTGTTTCGGCGGACAGTCCGCTCGTGTGTGGGCTTTCAGCGGACAGTTTCAGCGGACAGTCCGCTGAACAAGGTTTTTCGGAAATTCCGTAAAACTGTCCGCTGAAACTTTGTTTCAGCGAACAGTCCGCTCGTGTGTAGGCTTGTTCGTCAAACTAAGTTCCGCGCATGCTCAGAAAGGATTTACACGCCGAAAGTTGTAATGCAGTGTATAGGACGTTGTATTTTCCGTCCCGTCGTACGTGCCGTTCACGTCATCGCGCACGGTTTCAGCAAACTGTTCGTTCGTCGTGTGTGGCCATGTCCGTCCATGCTAATTTTGAGCGGACTGTTTGCCGAAACTGTTTGACGGACAAAGTTGGGCGAACAGTCCCCGCGTGTGTACACGGCCTAAGAGCTGTGAAAATGTGGAATAGACTCCCTGCAGAGGTGGTTCTGGCCAGCTCAGTGGATTGCTTTAACCACTTTCAGACCGGACCAATTTGCTGGTCAAAGACCAGACCACTTTTTGCGATTCGGCACTGCGTCGCTTTAACTGACAATTGCGCGGTCGTGCGACGTGGCTCCCAAACAAAATTGACGTCCTTTTTTCCCCACAAATAGAGCTTTCTTTTGGTGGTATTTGATCACCCCTGCGGTTTTTATTTTTTGCGCTATAAACAAAAATAGAGCGACAATTTTGAAAAAAACGCATTATTTTTAACTTTTTGTTATAATAAATATCCCCCAAAAATATATAAAAAAACATTTTTTTCCCTCAGTTTAGGCCGATACGTATTCTTCTACATATTTTTGGTAAAAAAAATCGCAATAAGCGATTACTGATTGGTTTGCACAAAAGTTATAGCGTTTACAAAATAGGGATAGTTTTATGGCATTTTTATTAATAATTTTTTATTATTTTTTTTTTTACTAGTAATGGCGGTGATCAGCGATTTTTATTGTGACTGCGACATTATGGCGGACACATCGGACATTTTTGACACATTTTTGGGACCATTGTCATTTATACAGTAATCAGTGCTATACAAATGCACTGATTCCTGTGTAAATGACACTGGCAGTGAAGGGGTTAACCAGTGGGTGGCAGTGTAGGGGTTAAGTGTTCCTAGGGGTGTGTTACTAACTGTGGGGGGGTTGGGCTTTCATTTAGTGAACACTGATCTCTGCTCCAATCACATGGAGCAGAGATCAGCGTCACTAGTTGCTAGGCAGAATGGAGAAATGTTGTTTACACGGCATTTTCTCCATTCGGCCGCTCCGTGAGACGATCGCGGGGATGCCCGCGGCGATCAAGTCCGCGGGTCCCGTGACCGGACTCACGGGGGTCCCGACCAGCGCCGGAGCGCGCCGCCGGCGCCGCGCTCCCGATGGCAGGGCGGCAAATTTAAAGGGACGTACATGTACGCCCATTTGCCTGCCCGTGCCATTCTGTCGACGTGCATCGTCGTGCGCTGGTCGGCAAGTGGTTAAAAAAGGCCTGGATTCTTTTCTAAGTGTAAAGAATATAACTGGGGTACTAACATAGGTAAAGTTGATCCAGGGAAAATCCAATTGCCTCTTGGCGGATCAGGAAGGAATATTTTTTCCCCTGCTGTAGCAAATTGGAGCATGGCTCTGCTGGGGTTTATTTCGCCTTCCTCTGGATCAATTGTGGGCATAAAATTGGGTATATGGGATTGTACGATTGTTTTTTATTTTATTTATTTGTTTTTTAAGGTTGAACTGGATGGACTTGTGTCTTTTTTCAACCTGACTAACTATGTAACTATGTACGCGTTCGAGGTCACCGCGTTCCGAACGATCGGATTTTCCGACAACTTTGTGCGACCGTGTGCATGCAAGACAAGTTTGGGCCAAAATCCGTTGGAAAAAATCTGACGGATTTTGTAGTCGGAATGACCGTGTGTACGGGGCATAAGACGCAGAAAATCCAAGCTTTCAAAATCAGGCGGAACTTTGTTGAAAAAAAAGCGGGGGGGGGATGGGGGGATCTAGTATTTTTTTTTAAATTCATAAAAGTTTATATTAGTATTGAAACAGACACAAAGTAACATAATCAATGCTGACAAAGGCAAGCACTTACACTATATTACCAAAAGTATTGGGGCGCCTGCCTTTACACGCACAGGACTGTTTTTCCGGCAGGGCAAAAGGGGCAGCTGCCCTGGGCCCTATCATTGTTGTGGGGCCCAAAGCAGCTCCCTCATACTTGCCAACTATCCCAGTTTAAATCCCCTTGTCCCTCTAAGTTTTAGTCCCGTGCTGTGTCCCGATACCTCAGTGTGAACTTCTGCTGATGCTGCCCAGCTCTGCCCTATTGCCGTGTACAGAAGACTCATCTGCAGGCCCCGGGTTCACATGCAAATAACCGGCATTGATTTGTAAACAGTGGCAGAATTAAACACTTCAGCCCCGGAAGATTTTCCCCCCTCAATGACTAGGCCATTTTTCGCGATAAGGCACTGCGTCGCTTTAACTGACAATTGCGCGGTCGTGCGACATTGCACCCAAACAAAAATGACTTTTTCCCCCACAAATAGAGCTTTCTTTTGGTGGTATTTGATCACCTCTGCGGCTTTTATTTTTTATCTTTTTTTATCTTTTATCTTTTATTTTTTGCGCTATAAACGAAAAAAAAAAAAGCGTCAATTTTCAAAAAAAACACAATATTTTGTACTTTTTGCTATAATAAATATCTCCATTTTTTTAAAAAAAAGCTAATTTATTTATACGTATTCTTCTACATATTTTTGGTAATAAAAATCGCAATAAGCGTATATTGATTGGTTTGTGCAAAAAAAAAGCGTCTACAAAATAGGGGATAGATTTATGGCATTTTTATTATTATTATTTTTTACTAGTAATGGCGGCGATCTGCGATTTCTATCGTGACTGCGACATTACGGCGGTCACATCGGACATTTTTTGACACATTTTTGGGACCATTGTCATTTATACAGCGATCAGTACTATAAAAATGCATTGATTATTGTATAAATGACACTGGCAGGGAAAAAAAAAATATCGCAATAAGCGTATATTGATTGGTTTGCACAAACATTATAATGTCAACAAAATACGGGATAAATTTATGGAATTTTTTTTTTTTTTTTTACTAGTAATGGTGGTGATCAGCGATTTTTAGTGGGAGTACGACATTGCGGCGGACAGATTGGACACTTTTGACAAATTTTGTGGGAGCATTGACATTTATACAGCGATCAGTGCTATAAAAATTGCACTGATTACTGTGCAAATGACACTGGCAGGGAAGGGGTTAACACTAGGGGGACGATCAAGGGGTTAACTGTGTTCCCTGCTACATGTTCTAACTCTGTTAGGGATGGGACTTGTTAGGGAAAGAGATAGATCGGTGTTCATACTTTGTGTGAACACACGATCGGTCTCTTCTCCCCCTCAGAGAACCGGAATCTTTACACACAGAGATCCCAGTTCTCGCCATTATCACGAGCGATCGCGGGAGCCCGGCGGTCATCTCGACTGCCAGGCCCTCGGATTCAGGGGTCGAGCAGCGGGTGCTACAATTAGAAGCGACGTAACATGACGGTGATTCACTCAGCCGAGCCATGTTGCCTCAGTACAACCGCGGCGTCTGGTCGGCAAGCGGTTAATATGTAAATAGAGGCGGCATTTATATGTAAATCATGTCCCCCTGAGGTCATATCCACCATCACCTATACTGAATGCTGCCCACCGGGGAGGTAAATGGGCATGCTTGAAAGTTCTGCCAACAACTGTGGTCATTGAGCCCAACATCAGCCTGTTCTACAAAAGTAAGCAAATCGGAGGTGGAACCCTTCTTCAAAATAACATGGGGCCACTGCATCCTGAATTTTGGTGATTACGCAGGCAGGAAGTGAGAAGATGATGTGCTGTAACCTTTAACAACCAATCAGTGAGCAGTAATGCTGTGCACTAACCTCTTGCAGCCAATCAGTGAGCAGTAATAATGCGCAGTAGCCTTTAATGACCAATTAGTGAGTGGTATAGATGTTCAGTGACCTCTAGCAATCAATCAGTGAGCAGTATTGATGGACAGTAATCTCTAACAGCCAATCAACAAGCAGAAGTCATATGTTGTAACCTCTAGAACAGGGGTGCTCAACCTGTGGCTCTCCAGCTGTTGCGGAACTACAAGTCCCATGAGGCATAGCAAGACTCCGACAGCCACAAGCATGACACCCAGAGGCAGAGGCATGATGGGACTTGTAGTTTTGCAACAGCTGGAGAGCCACAGGTTGAGCACCCCTGCTCTAGAAAATAACAGTGAGCCATAATGTGTGCTGTAACCTCTAGCAACCAGTCAGTGAGCGGTAATGGTACACTGTAACCTCTGGCAACCACAATCGCTGAGTCCAGCCGCTATTTATTGTCTCAAAGCCGTTATGGACCTTGCTTTGTTCACTGGTCCAAATCATTTGGAGAAGTAAAGGGATTATGGTGTGTGGGGTTGTTTTTTTCAGGGGTCGGGCTTGGCCCCTTAGTCTACTAATGGGAACCCTTAAGGCAGGGGTAGGCAACCTCGGCACTCCGGCTGTGGTGAAACAACGAATCCCATCATGCCTCTGCCTCTAGGAGTCATGCCTGTGATTGTCAGGGGCTTGCAATGTCTCATGGGACTTGTAGTTTCACCACAGCTGGAGGGCCGAGGTTGCCTACCCCACTGCCTTAAGGCATCAGCATACCAAGACGTTTTGGACAATTTCATGCTCCCAACTTTGTGGGAACAGTGTGCGGATGGCCCCTTCTTGTTCCAACATGACTGCGCACCAGGTTTAGTAAATCTCCCCCACTGTGAGCCTCCATAGCAAGCAGATTGCTATGGGAACACACGAAAAAGAAAGAGGAGCCAGGATCGCCAACGTGGGACCAGAGAAGAGGAGGATGGGGGCTGCTCTGTGCAATACCACTGCACAGAGCAGGTGAGTATAACATGTTTGTTATTTTAATTGATAACCCAGTTGGACTTGTGTCTTTTTTCAACCTCACCAATTAGGTAACTATGTAAAAAAATGTACTTTAGTAACACTTTAAGTTTCTCAGGGTGGGCTATACCTGTGCCCAGTGGCGTCAAGAGGGGGGGGGGGGCTGGAGCCCCAAATGGGTCCCCAAAAACCCCCGGGTCTCAGGCATTCTATTGTTAGCCCCGAGCGCCGCCGCCGAGCGGGGACTGATCTGATCCCGAGCACCACCGAGCGTGGCCGAGTGACATACCAGGTCCCGCCTTCTGGAGCCTGCAGTGCCTATGGTGGATGTCCTACTGGTCCAATGCCCGGACCGCGGGACATGTGACATCCAACATAAGCGCTGCAGGCTCCAGGAGGCGGGAATTACAAGGCGGACGCCACGCCATATCGATCCCCGCTCAGGCGGGCAGCTCTCCTCTCCTCCTCTGGCTGCCTGCTGAGATAATGGGCACACCACATACCATGGCTGAGCTGAGCTGCTGCAGGACACATGAAGTCTCTTCTCCTGGTCAGGTAGGTCAGTGTATGTATGTCAGGTAGGTCAGTGTATGTCAAGTAGGTAGGTCAGTATATGTATGTCAGGTAGGTCAGTATATGTATGTCAGGTAGGTCAGTGTATGTATGTCAGGTAGGTCAGTGTATGTGTGTCAGGTAGGTCAGTGTATGTCAAGTAGGTAGGTCAGTGTATGTATGTCAGGTAGGTCAGTATATGTATGTCAGGTAGGTCAGTATATGTATGTCAGGTAGGTCAGTGTATGTGTGTCAGGTAGGTCAGTGTATGTATGTCAGGTAGGTCAGTGTATGTGTGTCAGGTAGGTCAGTGTATGTCAAGTAGGTAGGTCAGTATATGTATGTCAGGTAGGTCAGTATATGTATGTCAGGTAGGTCAGTGTATGTATGTCAGGTAGGTCAGTGTATGTGTGTCAGGTAGGTCAGTGTATGTCAAGTAGGTAGGTCAGTGTATGTATGTCAGGTAGGTCAGTATATGTATGTCAGGTAGGTCAGTATATGTATGTCAGGTAGGTCAGTGTATGTGTGTCAGGTAGGTCAGTGTATGTATGTCAGGTAGGTCAGTGTATGTGTGTCAGGTAGGTCAGTGTATGTGTGTCAGGTAGGTCAGTGTATGTCAAGTAGGTAGGTCAGTGTATGTATGTCAGGTAGGTCAGTATATGTATGTCAGGTAGGTCAGTATATGTATGTCAGGTAGGTCAGTGTATGTGTGTCAGGTAGGTCAGTGTATGTGTGTCAGGTAGGTCAGTGTATGTGTGTCAGGTAGGTCAGTGTATGTGTGTCAGGTAGGTCAGTGTATGTCAAGTAGGTAGGTCAGTGTATGTATGTCAGGTAGGTCAGTATATGTATGTCAGGTAGGTCAGTATATGTATGTCAGGTAGGTCAGTGTATGTGTGTCAGGTAGGTCAGTGTATGTGTGTCAGGTAGGTCAGTGTATGTGTGTCAGGTAGGTCAGTGTATGTGTGTCAGGTAGGTCAGTGTATGTCAAGTAGGTAGGTCAGTGTATGTATGTCAGGTAGGTCAGTATATGTATGTCAGGTAGGTCAGTATATGTATGTCAGGTAGGTCAGTATATGTATGTCAGGTAGGTCAGTGTATGTGTGTCAGGTAGGTCAGTGTATGTGTGTCAGGTAGGTCAGTGTATGTGTGTCAGGTAGGTCAGTGTATGTGTGTCAGGTAGGTCAGTGTATGTGTGTCAGGTAGGTCAGTGTATGTGTGTCAGGTAGGTCAGTGTATGTGTGTCAGGTAGGTCAGTATATGTATGTCAGGTAGGTCAGTGTATGTGTGTCAGGTAGGTCAGTGTATGTGTGTCAGGTAGGTCAGTGTATGTGTGTCAGGTAGGTCAGTGTATGTGTGTCAGGTAGGTCAGTGTATGTGTGTCAGGTAGGTCAGTGTATGTGTGTCAGGTAGGTCAGTATATGTATGTCAGGTAGGTCAGTGTATGTGTGTCAGGTAGGTCAGTGTATGTGTGTCAGGTAGGTCAGTGTATGTATGTCAGGTAGGTCAGTGTATGTCAGGTAGGTGAGTGTAATGGTCAATGTGTCAGGCAGGTGGGTTTGGTGTTCAGCATTTATGGGCACTGGTAAGCCTGGCAGAAACCAGCAAGTGAGCTCACCCCCCCGCCACACAACCACACCGCCCAGCTAAAACCCCTGTGCCACTACCGCCCCTCCCCCAATGCCAGCCTTGGACTTTGGGCTGAAGGTCTCTGGTCTTTTTGCCACCTAACAACCCCCCTGCCTGTGCTTCTCTATCTAGCCGTACTCTTCAGTGACCTGGAGCCATCATCTATCCCAGAGCAAGCCCCACGGGGCCACTTGCCCCTCCCCCCCCCCGCTATGTAATAAGGATCTCTGCTTACTTCCAGTCTCCAGTATTTAGAATTACAATGTCTGATGGAGAAGAGCTCCACATAGACAGACCAATCACAGCATCAGATAAAAGTATTTTCGAAGTATTTAGAAGTGCGTTTGTCTTGATTTGCCGGTTGCTTAGGGAAGGTTGAGCTCTAGCAGAGTGTTGACAGGTTCATTTTGGTTTCTCCTTGACCAGTCCTGTCTCCGTGGAATAGAACAATCAGGAGGAAAGGAGCTTCTACTTGGGAGTGAGATGAGCTGATGACAGATCTCCGGCTCCGTCAGATGTTCACATGCCGAGTTTAGGAGTAAATTGTATTCATTTGCAGGATGAGAAACCAGCTTTGTAGCACATCTCCCATTCTTCGTGTAGGTCGCTCCCCCCCCCCCCCCCCCCCCCGCGTGATCTCCTCTCCTCTCCCTCTCCCCTCACCTGTCTAGGAAATGTCCCTTCAAAGGAGATGACCCATATGGCCTAAAGATATGTCCGCATGGTTCTCGATGACACCCGTATAAAATTCCACTATCAATGAACTCAAAGAGACCTTCTAGAACAGTGGTCTCCAAACTGCGGCCCGGGGGCCGGATGCGGCCCTTTGGGTGATTTTATCTGGCCCTTGGGGCACTATTTCATTCACTGACATCAACAAAGGGACACAGTTCTTCCCAATGACACCAACAATGGGGCCCAATAACACCAATGATGGGGGGACCATTCCTTCCAATGACACCAACATGGGCCACAGTTCCTCCCAATAACACCAAAGATGGGGAACAATTCCGCCCAATGACACCAAAGATGGGGAACAATTCCGCCCAATGACACCAAAGATGGGGAACAATTCCGCCCAATGACACCAAAGATGGGGAACAATTCCGCCCAATGACACCAAAGATGGGGAACAATTCCGCCCAATGACACCAAAGATGGGGAACAATTCCGCCCAATGACACCAAAGATGGGGAACAATTCCGCCCAATGACACCAAAGATGGGGAACAATTCCGCCCAATGACACCAAAGATGGGGAACAATTCCGCCCAATGACACCAAAGATGGGGAACAATTCCGCCCAATGACACCAAAGATGGGGAACAATTCCGCCCAATGACACCAAAGATGGGGAACAATTCCGCCCAATGACACCAAAGATGGGGCACATTTCTGCACAATGACACAAAGATGGGGAACAATTCCGCCCAATGACACCAAAGATGGGGCACATTTCTGCCCAATGACACAAAGATGGGGCACAATTCCGCCCAATGACACCAAAGATGGGGAACAATTCTGCCCAATGACACCAAAGATGGGGCACATTTCTGCCCAATGACACAAAGATGGGGCACAATTCCGCCCAATGACACCAAAGATGGGGCACAATTCCTCCCAATGACACCAAAGATGGGGCACATTTCTGCCCAATGACACCAAAGATGGGGCACATTTCTGCCCAATGACACAAAGATGGGGCACAATTCCGCCCAATGACACCAAAGATGGGGAACAATTGCTCCCAATGACACCAAAGATGGGGCACATTTCTGCCCAATGACACAAAGATGGGGCACAATTCCGCCCAATGACACCAAAGATGGGGAACAATTGCTCCCAATGACACCAAAGATGGGGCACATTTCTGCCCAATGACACAAAGATGGGGCACAATTCCGCCCAATGACACCAAAGATGGGGCACAATTCCTCCCAATGACACCAAAGATGGGGCACATTTCTGCCCAATGACACCAAAGATGGGGCACAATTCCACCCAGTGACATCAAACATGGGGCACAATTGCTCCCAATGACACCAAAGATGGGGCACAATTCCACCCAGTGACACCAAAGATGGGGCACAATGCTTAAGGTTGCCACCTGTTCAGGATTCACCCGGACAGTGCGGTGGACTGAAACCCGGACACATGTTTCAAAACCTGGACAGTCCTACATTATTCAGAGAAGAATGTGGCTCGGAACAGGACCTGACATGGGAGGGTGGGAGGGCACTATGCATGGCACATTACTGTTCTCTTTGGAGCGTCCAATGGTGTCCCAGGTCTGTTACAATTCTTTAGTGTATACTAAAATTAAAAAAAAATTAAAAAATGACTGTACGTCGCTAAAGTGATCGGGTTTGGCTTTAAGAAAAAGTGGCAATCCTAGCGCCACCCCCTCAATCCACGGCCGCCACCTCCATGCTCTATCCACGGCCGATACTTTACAGGACACTGCCACCCCCTATTCATGCATCCGGCCCCTTTCAGGGCACCGGGCACGTGAATTACAGAAGGGGTTGTGTTTTTTTTTCTTTTTTTAAGCACCTGATTAGAGCCATAGGCTCTAAATAGGCTTCAAAATAGGCTACAAATGCCCCCCCCTCCCCCCACACACACTTTTCACATATTTATTTGTATAATTTATCATTTTCCTTCCACTTCACAATTATGTGACACTTTGTGGGACATCCTAAGGGGGCTAGGAGCCCTCATTACGCTGTCATTTCTTTCTACGGAAAAAGACTTTGCTGCTCTCTTTCCCAGAGTATTTATTGAAGCTCCCAGCTACCACCTGGGCCACCTTTCCCAGGGGTTGGCCAGGGCTGCATGAATATTTATCTGCTGATTGGACTCTTCCTGCTCACTAATTTGTGGATCGGGGGGAAGCAGCCAATCAGGTGTAATGCTACCCCTGCAGGAGCCGCTGGATTTTGGGTCCCCCTATCCTTGCATGAATTGGGATGAATTAAAGCGGAGGCCAGGCCTTCTCGTCCAACATCAGTGGCTGACCTCACAAATGCCCTTCTGGGAAGAATGGTCAAACGTTCCGATAGACAAAACTCCTAAACCTTGTGGGCGGCCCTCCCAGAAGAGGTGAAGCTGTTATAGCTGCAAAGGGCGGAGCCAACTCAATATTGAACCCTACGGAGTAAAGCCTCGTACACACGATCGGATTTTCCGACGGGAATTGTGTGATGGCGGGCTGTTGGCGGAAAATCCGGCCGTTTGTACGCTCCATCAGACAATTGTTGTCGGATTTTCCGCGGACAAATGACCGTTGTCTGATTTTCGTATCGCACTGTACACAAGTCCGTTGGAGAAAAGTCTAAAGTACAAACACGCATGCTCGGCATGCTTCTAGCTTGTTTACGAGGCCAACTGCTTCCGGCTCGTCCTCCCTTCCGAGCATGCGTGTTTGTACTTTGGACAAACTATCACAGCGGCTTCCGTTTCCTTCCTCCTTGGTGGCCAATTGGGACTCTTCTCTTTTCGGCCAATCGGAAAAGAAACGGGTCTCAGACCTGCTTCTGATTGGCCGTATTGAGGATCAGTCTTTCAATATTGAATATTAATTCGCTGTTGTAAACTAGCTTGTAAACTAACTTTCTAACGGAGAATTAAAGTGGAGGGCCACCCTAAAAAAAAAAGAGCATTAATATTCTTAAAAAATAAAATAAAAAAAACATTTAAAAATTTTTATTTTTTTTTACCTGGCCAGAAATCCCTGTTGCTTGGCAGTCTTCCTAATCTGCCTTCTTCCTGCTCCTCGGTGATCTTCGTCTTTTCCACTCCTCCGCATTGTCTTCTGGGTAACGGGGCGCGCTGTGTTCTGGGAATTGTGTGTTCCCTAACACAGCGCGTCCCACTCACAAAGCACAGCGCGACTCGCGCATGCGCAGTAGGAAACGGGCAGTGAAGCCGCAAGGCTCCACTGCCTGTTTCCCTTAGTACGAATGGTGGCGCTGGGACCCGAGAGCCGAGGGACATGTCATCCTCGGCGGCCAACATCGCGGGCGCCCTGGAAAGGTAAGTCTCCTTATTAAAAGTCAGCAGCTACTTTTGTTTCAGCTGCTGACTTTTAAAACAAAAAATTTTTACGGCTGAAACACGGCTTTAACATTCGTCACCCGGCAAATTATGAAATGTGGAAATGCAGCGCGCAATTCTCTTCTTCATTATAATGGGATAATAATGAAGCTGCTTTGCTGGTGATACTGATGGAGTTATTGAAAAAATAATTTTCAAAGGCTTTTTTTTTTCTAGAGATATCAAGAATAATATTATTATGTTTTTTTTTATTTATTTTTTTATTTTTATTTTTTTAGGCAAGTTACCACAAAACCATTATCCCGTAGTTTTTAAGATCAAAGATACAATTATGTTGGTGTCCCTTGTCAATGTTACATTGTATTTTATAAAATGTAACTGCCGACTCCCAAACTGTCATTTGAAGTAAAACACATTGCCAAGTATTATTCTACACAATTTTATTATTGTGCATTAAAAAGCAGTGACACCAGCACCGTGATAGAGAGAGCACTGACACCAGCACAGAGATAGAGAGCACTGACACCAGCACCGAGATAGAGAGAGAGCACTGACACCAGCACCGAGATAGAGAGCACTGACACCAGCACCATGATAGTGAGCACTGACACCAGCACTGTGATAGAGAGCACTGACACCAGCACTGAGATAGAGAGAGAGCACTGACACCAGCACCGAGATAGAGAGCACTGACACCAGCACCGAGCTAGAGAGAGAGCACTGACACCAGCACCGTGATAGAGAGCACTGACACCAGCACTGTGATAGAGAGCACTGACACCAGCACCGAGATATAGAGCACTGATACCAGCACCGTAATAGAGTGCACTGACACCAGCACCGTGATATAGAGCACTGACACCAGCACCGAGATAGAGAGCACTGACACCAGCACCGAGATAGAGAGCACTGACACTTGCACCGTGATAGAGTGCACTGACACCAGCACTGTGATATAGAGCACTGACACCAGCACCGAGATAGAGAGCACTGACACCAGCACCGAGATAGAGAGCACTGACACCAGCACCGAGATAGAGAGCACTGACACCAGCACCGTGATAGAGTGCACTGACACCAGCACCGAGATAGAGAGCACTGACACCAGCACCGAGATAGAGAGCACTGACACCAACACTGTGATATAGAGCACTGACACCAGCACCGAGATAGAGAGCACTGAGACCAGCACCGAGATAGAGAGCATTGACACCCGCACTGTGATATAGAGCACTGACACCAGCACCGAGATAGAGAGCACTGAGACCACACCAGCACAGAGATCGAAAGCACTGACACCACACCAGCACAGAGATAGAGAGAGAGCACTGACACCAGCACCGAGATAGAGAGCACTGACAGCAGCACTGATACCAGCAACTTGCTGCTGGGCCCCAAAAATATGACACCGCTCAACCTCTTCAAACAGAAGGGTACGGGCATATAGTACGGTGTGCTTTTTTGGGACAAGGAAGTGAGCCAAATGTAGAAAAAAGGTCTGTGTGCTCGATTAAATAAATTGTTTATAGAGATATACATGGTCTACTGGTCACGTGTGTTGAATTCCTCCAAGATTCATGCCTCATTCATTTTTATAAATGTGAGGTAGTTAACACTGTCGTGAGCTAGGCGAGTACGCTTATCAGTCACGATCCCCCCTGCTGCAGGGGGGGGGGGGACAGTACACTGGATGAGGGACAAGCCAACAGTTCCATTGCAAATTGGGCAAGCTCTGGCCAGAGGTCAAGCCTGCCCACCCAGTAGTCCAGGGGTTCATCACTCCTCAGAGCATCCACATCATCACCTTCCCCACCGCTATAATTAGAGATCTCGGAGTAGGCAGCAACACCGGGCACCAACCTCCTCCTTGGGCTGATCTGGGTACTGTCGTCAGACTGCTGAGTAGCGGTTGTTGCTACCTCCTCTTCCTGATCCAATACCAAGAGTGGCTGCGCATCGGAAATGTCTTGATATGGATCGGAAAATAATTCCTGTGACTCAAGCGGAAGGTATGTGGTGGTGGTGTTGGTGGTAGTGTCTTTGGGGGTGCACACAGCAGAGAGTGAAGAAGAGGGTGCAGATCGAGAGGATGAGGAGGGTGCAGAAGAGTAAGGCTGAGTGAACCACTCAACCAAGTCTGGTGCGTCCTTTGACGTAATCGAACGCACTTTCTGCAGTTTGTCACTTTGGCTCAAGCCTGTTGCTCCTGCCCTACCCCTACCACCCCTGCGGAAGGGCCTGCCTCTTCCTCTGCCTGTCATTTTTTAAATGAACCTGTGACAAAAGTCTCTAGAGAAGGGCAGTATGTATGTGGAAGAAGGTATATAACACTCCGCTTCAATCTGTCGTTTTTGGGGGGCCACTGGTCTATCACACCAGTTATAATACTTTTTTCTAATTGCGTTTGTCACTCTTTGTAGTATCGCTGCAGAACCACTCAGCAATCACAATGCTGAACAGTGGAAATGCACTATACTATGCTTTCTATATGTGCAAGTATTTTATACGTGTTTTACACACCTATATATTGCACACCAAATAGTACACCTATACCAGTCCTTAAAAGGACCTTTGTGGACCTAGTAGCTAGTGATTTGCAGACTGTACCTCAGTCCCTACACTGATAAAAGACAGCTGCAGAAACGAGCAGTAATCTGCAGCACAGCAGTGCACCAGCACCCTATATATTGTACACCTATACCAGTCCTTAAAAGGACCTTTGTGGACCTAGTAGCTAGTGATTTGCAGACTGTACCTCAGTCCCTACACTGATAAAAGACAGCTGCAGAAACGAGCAGTAATCTGCAGCACAGCAGTGCACCAGCACCCTATATATTGTACACCTATACCAGTCCTTAAAAGGACCTTTGTGGACCTAGTAGCTAGTGATTTGCAGACTGTCCCTCGGTCCCTACACTGATAAAAGACAGCTGCTGAAACGAGCAGTAATCTGCAGCACAGCAGTGCACCAGCACCCTATATATTGTACACCTATACCAGTCCTTAAAAGGACCTTTGTGGATCTAGTAGTAATAGCTAGTTAGTGATTAAACTGACTGTCCCTGCTCCACACAGCCTCCTGTCCCTACACTGACAAAAGACAGCTGCAATCACCAGCACAGCAGTGCACTGAACCCTATATACTGTACACCTATGCCAGTCCTTAAAAGGACTTTTGTCGACCTAATAGCTAGTGATTTGTGTCACTACAGTCTCTCCCTGCTGCACACAGCGTCCTGTCCCTACACTGACATAAGACAGAATGTAAAATGGCCGCCAGATCAGGTCTATTTATAAGGTAGGATGGAATGTCCAATTGTCCATATGCTGAAATGTCTCAATTGGCTGTCCTGTACCACATGATGGATGTGTCATCATAGGTCAAAGTTCTTTCGCACTGTAAACACATATGCGAACAGCGGCAATAGTCCGCTGTTTTGGCGAATCGCGAACACGCAGAATTCGCCGCAAAGCGACCGCCGGGCGAACAGTTCGCCCATCACTATTTATGAGGTCCGCCACTAAAGAGGTGCTCACAGCTCTTTAGCACAATGCACACAGGGGTACTGACAGTGCTCTCTTATTGCTCACCAGTTGTCTGTTTCGTTGCGGTTTGTCTGTAATTTAATCGGTTTACCGAGCGAGCAGCACAAACCTTACTTATGAGCTGTAAAAAAAAAATCCACCGTGAAGTTGAAGGCTTCTTTTTCTGCTCTCCGTAGAGTGGAAACTCCCCGCAGTCCTTGGCATGAGTTTGCTGCGAGCCTGTACTCCTGACATGTCTGTGGAAGTTATTTCCAAATAAACCACACTCCTTCAAAAGAACTAGTAATTACCTTCGGGAATCGGGCACAAGTTTTATGGAAAATCTGACATCAGGCCTGGGAACCACTCTCGAAAAACGTTACAGACCATTTGACCATCAAACACAGGTCCCCGGGGTGTCATTGCAGGGTGCAATTAGATGTTATTATTTCCACCAAACCCAATTGCTTTTGATCGTTCCTGAAATGGCCTGACTTATTTGGCTGCGCCGGTTCTGTTCTCTGCCTTCACAAGTGCGGACAGGAAGTTTGCTTTTCTGGACATCTGGTCCAAATTAGTGTTTTTTTCCTCTTTTTTTTTTTTTCCTCTTCAATTTTTTTTTTTTTCCACCCTTCTTCCCATTTCATTTCAGCTGCTGTTATAAATTAAACCAGACACATCCACCAATTTGGGGAATTTTGAATGCGCTCACCAAATCCCTTTTCATCGACCTTGTCTCTCGCTGCTTCCTTCTAAATCACTCACTTCAATTGCTTATCAAGCAAATTATGGAGGGACTGAGGGGATCGCAACGAGCGCCGATCTTCTGTATCATTTATTCACTTTGCTTGTGAAGCAGCAAATATGGAGACTACATTGCTGTAGGAGGTTCCTGAGAGTCCATTCACACAGGGGCAACTTTAGATCCGACTTGAAGTCGTCCCAAGTCGCCTCAAGCCATATGTAAGTGAATGAGAGCCATCTTAAAGCGGAGCTCCACCCTAAAGTAGAACTTCAGCTCATTGGAACCCTCCCCCCCTCTCCGGCGCCACAATTGGCACCTTTCAGGGGGGAGGGGGGTGCCGATACCTGTATAGTACAGGTATTTGCACCAGGGTCAGATTAAGAGCATCATGTGCTTGGTGCTGATGCTTTTGGTGGACCTTTTACTGGGCACCCTTCTGCTTTCCTAGAGCCTGTGCTGGCATGCGCCCAAACTCAAAAGGGCACAACCACACAGGCATAACACTATAGACGCCTGGCATCAGCGTGCACTCTGAGCTGAAAGAGTGCAGCTGCACAGGCCTAACACTATGGAAGCCCCAGACTTCTGTAAGAGCCCTGCGTTGGCGTGCCCCAGGCTTCTGTTAGGACTCCTGCTCATGCAGTGCCCATTATCAATCCCACCACCCTGCCCAGGCAGTGCATGTGGAATGCAGGGCCCATCAAGGTAGATCTCTTCCCGTTGGCCCATTTTTGGGTGGCTGGGCCTATATTAAAGTAGGGGCCTGGAGCTGCAGCTCCATTAGCCCCTACGTTGACCCAGCCCTGATTTGCACCCACTTCCGGCATAGATATCCGCAGATTCTGCGGGTATTTACGCCACTTCCTGCGGGTCCCCCCGCTGTCTGCTGGGAAACACACGGATCCCAGAGACAGCGGGGACCATCCTTATTGCGCAGCGCGACTCGCGCATACGCAGTAGGGAACCGAGAAGTGAAGCCGCAAGGCATCACTTCCTGACTCCCACACCGAGGATGGCGGCAGCAGCACCCAAGAGCCGATCGAGAGATTGGCTCTCAGGTCCTGACATCGCGGGCACACTGGGCGGGTAAGCGTCCTTATTTTAAAAGTCAGCAGCTGCAGTATTTGTAGCTGCTGACTTTTAAAAAACAAAAAATGGCGGAACTCCCACTTTAATGTACACTACTGAAGTCGCTCCGACTTCAGAAAAGGTTCCTGTACTACTTCAATCCGACTTCAAGGCAACTTGTACCCGTTGATTTCAATGGAAGTCGCCTCCAAGTCGGATCCTCTGTCTTAACTGAAGCAACTTTCCAGGAAGTAAAAATAGTTTTCTAGTCAAACCCCCCCCCCCCCTCCCTCCCACAGAGCTGATTATTATGTGATTGGCCACTGGCAAAGTCCCCTGTCCTGGAGGCAACTTCAAGTTGCCTTGTAAGTTGCCTCAAGTCGCGCTGTGATTGACACTCAAGTCGTGTCCAAGTTGCCTCCCGAAGTTGTGCTGGAAGTCATGTTGCCCCTGTGTGAACCAGCTCTAGGAGATCTCAATTCACACAGGGGCAACACAACTTCCGCGAGACTTTGGGAGGCAACTTGGACACGACTTGAGTATGAATCACAAAGTGACTTGAGGCAACTTACAAGGCAACCTGAAGTTGCCTACAGGACTGGGGACTTTGCCAGTGGCCAATCACATAATAATCATCTCTGTGGGAGATTGCTGTATACAGATAACTCACCTGCAGACCCTGTGTTTACATGTAATAACCGGCATTGTTATGTAAATAGGCGCAACATTGATATGTAAATAGAGGCGGTATTCATATGTATATCATGCCTCCCTGAGGTCATATCTACCGTCACTTCTGCTGAATGCTGCCCACTGGGAGGGTAAAGGGGCATGCTTGCAAGTCTTGCCTACAACTGTGGTCATTAAGCCCAACATCAGCCTGTTCTGCAAAGATAAGGAAATTGGAGGTGGAACCCTTCTTCAAAATAACATGGCGCCACAGCACCCTGAATTTTGGTGCATGTGAATACACACATCTCAGCAGATGCCTGAGGGTGTCATTAACAATGAATGGAACTTCTGTGTATCTGCTAAAGGGCAGAACATGTCTCTGGTGTCAGGAAATCATTTTTGCATGCGTTACCGACACACTAATGTGAATGCAGGCTAAATGTCTCAGTTACATTGGTAGTCAGTATCAATCTTCTCATTACATTGGGGCTTGGTGTACAATCCTTTCATTCACACTAGTGGCCAGTGTGAAGGTCCCCCTTACATTAGTGGTCAGTGTAAATCCCAATTTCATTAGTGGTCATTGTGTCATGGTTATGCAGTGATCTTCCTGTTTGCTTACCTCCCCTCATGTGTTCAGACTAAGAGGTCAGCCACTTCCACCTGGTGGTTTTTATAACCTCTCCTCTAAGCATGGCTCCACCCCAGGCCCTATCAGGGAACCTTTATTAACCTGTGCACTGCAAGCCAACAGGGCTGATCAACCATTGTGTATTCCTTTGTGTGTTCAGCTTCCTGTTACCTGCCGTGTGCTCTTCTGTTGTTCCGTTACTGACTTTGGCGTGTCTTTGACTATCCCTGTTTGCCTGTGATCCTGACCTTTTTGCGTGTCCCTGACTATTTCTCTCTGCTTGTGGCCCCGATCTTGGCTTTGTCCCTCACTATCCCTATCCTCCTGTTGCCTACTGTGGGTGTGAGCTGGGGGTCGCGACCTGGAGTCAGTTACAGCCAAGTCCATCCTCACCACTCGAGGCTCTGGTGAACACCTGCTGGCTCTTAGACTCCGCGCCCCAGGGAATAGGCTTAGGCTCTAACCCTGGTGGGATCTGTCTCCCGTCCGCAGCAGTCAGCCGTAGGGTCCACAACCTTGCGGTGCACTCCTGATCCCTACGGTGTGCATCTGTCACCTCGCCTGAAGGTGACCCGACACAGTGTAAATCCCCATTACATTAGTGGTCAGTGTATATCCCCATTACATTAGTGGTCAGTGTATATCCCCATTACATTAGTGGTCACTGTAAATCCCCCTCACATTAGTGGTCAGTGTAAATCACCATTACATTAGTGGTCAGTGTAAATCCCCCTCACATTAGTGGTCAGTGTAAATACCCATTACATTAGTGGTCAGTGTAAATCCCCCTCACATTAGTGGTCAGTGTAAATCCCCATTACATTAGCGGTCAGTGTAAATCCCCATTACATTAGTGGTCAGTGTAAATCTCCCTCACATTAGTGGTCAGTATAAATCCACATTACATTAGTGGTCAGTGTAAATCCCTATTACATTAGTGGTCAGTGTAAATCCCCATTATATTAGTGGTCAGTGTAAATCCCCATTACATTAGTGGTCAGTGTAAATCCCCATTACATTAGTGGTCAGTGTAAATCCCCATTACATTAGTGGTCAGTGTAAATCCCCCTCACATTAGTGATCAGTGTAAATCCCCATTACATTAGTGGTCAGTGTAAATCCCCATTATATTAGTGGTCATTAGGGATAAGCCTGATGTTCGAGTCGAACGTAGGTTCGCTTCAAACATCGGTTGTTTGCCCATTTGCCGAATACCAAATATCATGGGGCATTCACTGGAAATTTGAGCGCCCGCGGAACTCCCCATAATGAATGGCGAGATCGCAGTGCATTGACTGCTGCTGATTGGCCAAAGCATGCACCTAACCTGCATGCTTTGGTCAATCACAGCGCACTCTACTGTGCGAGCCGTGATTTGGCCAATCGTGGATCAGGGGACTGAGTTCACGCCCCACACTATGTAAGGCTGCTTATGTAAGGCAGCCATACATAGTTTTATGAATGAGAGCAGCAAAATGACATTTGTAAAGGAAAAAATGTCATTGAAAACTGCTCACGGCTGTAATGTATTGTCAGATCTCGGCAATATAAATAAAAATCATTGAAAAAAAAACAACACCAAAATAAAAAAATAAAAATGGCATAGGGGTACCCCCCAAAAGCCATACCAAACCCTTATCTGAACACACAACCTAGCAGGCCACAGGAAAAGGGTGGGGGTGGGAGAGTGCCCCCCCCCAATCCTGAACCGTACCAGGCCACATGCCCTCAACATTGGGAGGGTGTTTTGGGGACAAGGGCCTCTTCCCCACAATCCCTGCCCGGTGGTTGTAGGGGTCTGCAGTGAGGGGTCTTATCAGAATCTGGAAAGCACCTTTAACATGGGGACCCCCAGATCCTGCCCCCCCCCCCCTATGTGAATGGATATTGGTTACATTGTACTCCAACACATTCACCAAAAAAAAGTGTCAAAATGGTAAAAATGACAGTAGACAGTTTTGGACGAGTCACTTTCCGAATTTTCGAATTTATGAATTTTCCAATATTCAAGTTTACAAATCTTTGGAAAAAATTCGCTAAACGGGTTTATTCTTTAATTTCGATATTTCCCAATTAACGAATTTGTTGAAATTCCTTAAAAAAAAAGAATTTGGAACAAAACGAATTGCACATGTCTAATGCTTACATTAGAACGAAGCCCTCCGGGCCGCTCGGTCATCGCTGAGAGGGCTGACATCTCCCTTCTGCATTCATGGCCTCCGGCTACATGAGTTGTTTAGGCACCGCTCCCACGCATGCGCGCGGGAGCCGCCATCTACGGCAAGGTCTGTCACAGTATGCCGGACCTTCAGAGTGCATGCACCGCTGACATCACTGGCTGCATGCACTCTACAGGCCTTATTGTAGGCTTACCTGTAGGTAAAAGGTGAAAAGAGTGGGTTTACTTTCACTCTAATATAGTATAGTGTCGGAATATTCAAATTCAGGGTTTTAGCGCCCCCCCCCCCCCCCCCCCCCGGTCACCCATCCATTATACCTTAACAAAATGGAATATTTGGATGCTATATGGCACTTTGCCCATTCTTGTTGCCAATCCATTTTCGCAGTATTAGGAGTAAAAGTAGCACTAAAGGCAAAACTTAAAAGAGTAAGGGGGTGGGGGTGGGGGGGGGGGTTTAGTCCCTTTTAGTTGACTTTTGTCATCTGTGTCCCACTAGGGAGATTCCCTTTCACTTCCTATCCCATAGCCAAAACAGGAAGTGAGAGGAAATCCCTTCAAAGTGGGGGAATCTCAGGGTTGTCACCAGAGCTAGTGTCCTCTTTGGAAGATTTTCCCCTCTATCCAGTGGCGGCCCGTACATTAGGGGTGCCCCAGGCGCTGCCCCCTCTCTAGACAACCCTCCTATATAGTAATGGATAGATTCATGCTTGGCATGAATCTATCCTTGGCCGTCGCGGCCACTCCCTATGCATGCGTCAGGGCCCCTTTTGGGGCACCAGGTGCATGAATTAGAGCGGCAGGGGATTTTTTATGAAGCACCTGATTAGAGCCATAGGCTTTAATAGGCTTCAAAATTAGGGTGGGCTCGAGTTGCAGAGCTTGTGACAGGAGCCAATCAAGGTCTTACAACCAGTTTCCCGATTGGCCAAAAAGAGAAGACTCCCCATTGGCCGCCAAGGAGGGAGGAAATGGAAGGCGCTGTCGCGGAGAGCAGGAGAACGGGAAGCCGCCTGTGATGGAGAGCAGGAGAACGGGAAACCGCCACCTTGGAGAGCAAGAGAACGGGAAGTCGCTGGTGATGGAGAACGGGAGAACATGAAGCCGCCTGTGATGGAGAGCAGGAAAACATGAAGCCGTCTGTGATGGAGAGCAGGAGAACATGAAGCCGTCTGTGATGGAGAGCAGGAGAACATGAAGCCGTCTGTGATAGAGAGCAGGTGAACGGGAAGCCGCCTGTGATGGAGAGCAGGAGAACGGGAAGCCGCCGGTGATGAAGAGCAGGAAAACGGGAAGCCACCGGTGATGGAGAGCAGGAAAACAGGAAACCACTGCCTTGGAGAGCAGAACGGGAAGCTGCCGGTGATGGAGAGCAGGAGAACGGGAAACCACTGCCTTGGAAAACAGGAGAAGGGGAAGCCGCCGGTGATAGAGAGCAGGGGAATGCAAAGCTGCCCGTGATGGAGAGCAGGAGAATGGGAAGCCGCCCGTGATGGAGAGCAGGAGAATGGGAAGCCGCCCGTGATGGAGAGCAGGAGAACGGGAAGCCGCCCGTGATGGAGAGCAGGAGAACGGGAAGCCGCCCGTGATGGAGAGCAAGAGAACGGGAAGCCGTCAGTGATGGAGAGCAGGAGAATGGGAAGCCGCCCGTGATGGAGAGCAGGAGAAGGGGAAGCCGCCCCTGATGGAGAGCAGGAGAACGGGAAACCGCTGCCTTGGAAAACAGGAGAAGGGGAAGCCACCGGTGATAGAGAGCAGGAGAACGGGAAACCGCTGCCTTGGAAAACAGGAGAAGGGGAAGCCACCGGTGATAGAGAGCAGGAGAACGGGACACCGCCCGTGATGGAGAGCAGGAGAACGGGAAGCTGCCTGTGATGGAGAGCAGGAGAACGGGAAGCTGCCCATGATGGAGAGCAGGAGAACGGGAAGCTGCCCGCGATGGAGAACAGGAGAAGAGGAAGCCGTCGGTGATGGAGAGCAGGAGAACGGGAAGCCCTCCATGATGGAGACCAGGAGAAGAGGAAGCCGTCGGTGATGGAGAGCAGGAGAACGGGAAGCCCTCCGTGATGGAGAGCAGGAGAAGAGGAAGCCGTCGGTGATGGAGAGCAGGAGAACAGGAAGCTGCCCGCGATGGAGAACAGGAGAAGAGGAAGCCGTCGGTGATGGAGAGCAGGAGAACGGGAAGCTGCCCGCGATGGAGAACAGGAGAAGAGGAAGCCGTCGGTGATGGAGAGCAGGAGAACGGGAAGCTGCCCGTGATGGAGAGCAGGAGAAGAGGAAGCCGTCGGTGATGGAGAGCAGGAGAATGGGAAGCTGCCCATGATGGAGAGCAGGAGAATGGGAAGCTGCCCGCGATGGAGAACAGGAGAAGAGGAAGCCGTCGGTGATGGAGAGCAGGAGAACGGGAAGCCCTCCGTGATGGAGAGCAGGAGAAGAGGAAGCCGTCGGTGATGGAGAGCAGGAGAACGGGAAGCTGCCCGTGATGGAGAGCAGGAGAAGGGGAAGCTGCCCGTGATGGAGAGCAGGAGAAGGGGAAGCTGACGGTGATGGAGAGCAGGAGAAGGGGAAGCTGCCCGTGATGGAGAGCAGGAGAAGGGGAAGCTGCCCGTGATGGAGAGCAGGAGAAGAGGAAGCCATCGGTGATGGAGAGCAGGAGAACGGGAAGCTGCCCGTGATGGAGAGCAGGAAAATGGGAGGCCACTGCCGAGCAGGGGAAGCCGCTGGTGATGGGGTAAGTGCTACTGACTGACTGACTGATGGGGGGGTGTCATACTGTTTGCTGCCCCACCCTCAAAAAAATGTTTCTACCAGCTTCCACTGCCTCTATCCCTATTCTGGTGACAGCCCAAAATGTAGGCTTTTCTTTCCCTTTTGATGATAACAGTAAACAGAACAAATAGAGAGGCTGAATCTCGCTAATGGGGACACAGACAGCAATAATAATCTGTTCTAATCCCTCTCCACTCCATCCAACACAAAAAAAAAAAAAAAAAAAAACATTATTGCTTTTAGTTGTACTTTCGAATTCGAAAATTCGGAAATTCAAAATGCAAAATTCCGTAAATTTGAAAATTCATAAATTCGTACATTCGTAAATTCTAATATTTGAGAATTCGTAAATTCGAAATGCGAAAATCTAGAAATTCGGAAAATGCAGAAATGTGAAAATCCGTAAATTCGATAATTCGATAATTCGAAATGCGAAAATCTGGAAATTTGAAAGTTCGGAAATTCAAAATGCAAAAATCCGGAAATTTGAAAATTCGTTAATTTTGGAAAATCAGAAATTCGAAATCTGAAAATTCGGAAATTAGAAAATCACAAAATCACAAAATTCACAAGGATAAAAATCTGAAAGTAAAATTGAAAATCAGAAAATTTGAAAACCTGAAAATTTGAAAATCAGAAATAATAATAACTTAACTATTACTAACTGTTAAAGGGGTTGTAAAGGTAAATGTTTTTTCACCTTAATGCATTCTATGCATTAAGGTGAAAAAACATCTCACACTGCTGGCGCCCCCAGTCCCCCCGTTTTACTTACCTGACCCCTCGAAAATCCCGCGCTCGCCCCCGCCGTCCTCTTCGTCGCTCAGCCTGGCCGCTGATTGGCTGGAGTGGATGGATTGAAAGCAGCGCAGCCATTGGCTCGCGCTGCTGTCAATCACATCCAATGACGCGGCGTGCCGGGGGGCGGGGCCTTGTGATACAGCGAGCGGCTATAGCCGCCGGCTGTATCACGGGAGCGCGCCCGCAGTGCTTCTCACCAATGCGAGGGAGCTCGCATTAACGTGAGAAGCACCTGCGGGAGGAAGCAGAGACAGCCGCCGAGGGACCCCAGAAGAGCAGGTTCGGGGCCACTCTGTGCAAAACGAGCTGCACAGTGGAGGTAAGTATGACATGTTTGTTATTTTAAAAAAATAAAAATTTTTACTTTACAACCCCTTTAAATTCTAGGTATTAGAATTTCTTTTCCAATTTTGCAGTTAGTGAATGTAATGAATATAAATTTATGCAAAGTTACGAATTATTACAAATAACGAATGCCGCATCTAAACGAAAGTAACAGAAAAAATTTATAATAATGAATAAATAAACATCATTAATAAAAAAATATAAAACTTTTTATTATTATTTATTATGAATTTGTGCTGTTCCATTCGTTTAGATGTGGCATTCGTTATTTCAGATAATTTGTGACGGCGGAAAAATTCATATTTGAAAGGAAATTCCAAAACCTAGAATTTAATAGTTAATTATTATTAGCTTCTTAGTTAGCTATTATTTCGAATTTTTGAATTTTTGTTCTTTCGAATGTTTGGATTTCCTTTCTTATTTTCGGACTTTATAAACTTCGGATTTCCGAATTTCTGGATTTTCAGATCTTTCTTCTAATTTACGAATTTCGATCATAACGAATGACCCGAAAAATCAATTTTTTGGGGATTTTCGTTCTTTCGAATTCTCGAATATTCTTTCTCGTCTTCAGATTTTAGAATTTTCGGATTTCTGAATTTCCAAAATCTTCAGATTTTTTCAAATTTACGAATTTCGATCATAACGATTGGCCGAAAAAAAAACAAAAAAATAAACAAATGAAACGAAAACAAACACATTTTTTGGCAGTGTGCATGTCTAGCGGGTGGGCTCGGGGACGCAGTGCTCCACCCTCTTTTGAAGTCAATTAGAGCCTCAGGCTCTTATCATGTGCATTTAAAAATAAAAAAAAACATTGAAAAACAAGTGTCCGGCGCCCTGCATTGAGATTAGGGGCCGGGTGTATGGATTAGTGGGCCACCGGCTCTTAGGGGTTAAATATAAAAAAATAAAAAATAAAAAAAGAGTACAGAAAGTTGGTGCCATTGTCTTTAGCAACTAACCAATCATGTTTCATCTTATCTACATCCTGAAGAATGAATGGAATCTCCTGATTTGTGTAGTTATAGATCCGGTTCTCCGGTATTCCCTCCTGGTCCATCCTGCCATCTTTCTTCATCTGACCCGCTTTCCCCCCCCGGACAGTTCTTTTCCTCTGGGATGGTAACTATTACAATACTATATAAATGCTAATAAAACAATATTGGTAAACATCATCTGTGCCGACACCAAAGTCCCCAATCACACGCCGGAGAGAAGGCACAGAGGTACTTACTGCTCTGTACCTCAATATACATTTATTAGCGAGACACTTCAATAATGCATAACACAGCAAGGTGGAAACAACAACCACTCCAATTCTGCACTAATAATAATAATAATATCCCGGGCTAATAATAATAATAATAACAATAATAATAATATCCCGTGCTAATAATAATAATAATAATAATAATGTCCTGGGCTAACAATAATAATAATAATATTCCGGGCTAATAATAATAATAACAATAATAATAATAATATTTTTAATAATAATAATATCCCAGGCTAATAATAATAATAATGTCCTTGGCTAAAAATAATAATAATAATATTCCAGGCTAATAATAATAATAATATCCTGGGCTAATAATAATAATAATATTAATAATAATACTGCCCCAGGCTAATAATAATAATAATAATATTCCGGGCTAATAATAATAATAATAATAGTAATGTCCCGGGCTAATAATAATAATAATAATAATAATAATAATAATATCCCGGGTTAATAATAATAATAATAATAATAATAATAATAATATCCCAGGCTAATAATAATAATAATAATGTTCTGGGCTAACAATAATAATAATAATAATAATATTCCGGGCTAATAATAATAATAATAATAATGTCCTGGGCTAACAATAATAATAATAATATTCCGGGCTAATAATAATAATAACAATAATAATAATAATATTTATAATAATAATAATATCCCAGGCTAATAATAATAATAATGTCCTTGGCTAACAATAATAATAATAATATTCCAGGCTAATAATAATAATAATATCCCGGGCTAATAATAATAATAATATTAATAATAATACTGCCCCAGGCTAATAATAATAATAATAATAATAATATTCCGGGCTAATAATAATAATAATAATAATAATAGTAATGTCCCGGGCTAATAATAATAATAATAATAATAATAATAATAATAATAATATCCCGGGTTAATAATAATAATAATAATAATAATAATATCCCAGGCTAATAATAATAATAATAATGTTCTGGGCTAACAATAATAATAATAATAATAATATTCCGGGCTAATAATAATAATAATAATGTCCCGGGCTAATAATAATAATAATAATAACCAGGGCTAATAATAATAATAATAATATCTGGGGCTAAAAATAATAATAATAATAATACCCCGGGCTAATAATAATAATAGTAGTATCCCAGGCTAATAATAATAATAATAATAATATCCCAGGCTAATAATAATAATAATAATAATACCCCGGGCTAATAATAATAATAATATCCTGGGCTGGGTTGTGTTGTGTTTGTATTGCCCCCTTCTGGTAATTATCCGCTTCGTTTTCCATTGATTGGCTTCTTTCGAGGAATTTCTTACCAATGGTGGAGGAGATTACCAAGTCGCTTTAATTTGATGGATTTTCCGTTCTATATGCTACGAAGATCGTGTCACTTCCTGCTCGGGATTTCTTTCATAACTGACATCATCCCGATATGTGGGCGGGGCTTATACTGGTTTACAAATGTGCGCGAGATAAAAGGAATCAAGAATACTAGACAGTCGGGCAAAGGGGTTCAACCCGTTCTTTAACCATTTCCGGGTACTTCCTGCCCAGGACAATTTTCAGCTTTCGGTGCTGTCACACTTTGAATGACAATAACGCGGTCATACGACACTGTACACATGTGACATTTTTATCTTTTTTTTTTGTTTTGTTTTTAGACCTGGGTTTTCATTTTTTGATAAACAAACAAAAAAAGACCAAAAAAAGAAACAAAATGTTATAATTTGTTATAAAATGTTGCAAACAGGTAATTTTTCTTCTTCACTGATGGGCACTGATAAAATGCATGGGCGCTGATGAGGTGGCACTGAAGAGGCAGCACTGATGAGGCAGCACTGATGGGCATTGATGGGCACTGATAAGGCGGCACTGATGGGCATTGATGTGCGCTGATGAGGCTGCACTGATGGGCACTGATGAGGTGGCACTGATGGGCATTTATAGGCACTAATAAGGTGGCACTGATGGGCACTGAAGAGGTGGCACTGATGAGGCAGCACTGATGGAAATTGATGGGCACTGATAAGGTGGCACTGATGGGCATTGATGCGTTCTGATGAGGCTGCACTGATGGGCACTGATGAAGCGGCACTGATGAGGCGGCACTGATGGGCATCGATGGGCACTGAAGTGGCGGCACTGATGAAGTAGCACTGATGGACATTGATGGGCACTGATGAGGTGGCACTGATGGGCATTGATGGACACTGATGAGGCTGCACTTATGAGCACTGATAGGTGGCACTGATGGGGAGGCACTGATTGGCAGCACTGAAGGGCACTGATTGGCAACATTGGCAGGCACTGATTGGAAACATTGATGGGCACTGTTGGGACTGCACTGATAATCAGTGTACATGTCTCTTTTACACAAGCCAGTTATCGGCTCTCTTCTCCTCTCCTCCACTGTCTGCACAAGGAAAGGCGTGCCGATAACTGGCTTCTATTTACATCCATGATCAGCTGTGAATAGACACAGCTGATCACACGGTAAAGAGCTGCTGATTGGCTCAGCAGTGTCCGGAGGAGCACAGAGCGCGCTGCCCACACCCCACCCCGTCCTATCCATTGCCGCCTCCCCTATCAATGCATCCGGCCCCTTTCAGGACACCGGTGCATGGATTCCAATGCAGGGGGGGGGCTGATTTTCTGTTTGAAGCACCGATTAGAGCCAGAGGCTCTAATAAGCTTCAATATAGGGCGGGCTCTGTGTGCAGAGAATGCGATTTGAGCCCACCCATGTGTGTTACAGCAGCGCTCATAAGTGACAAGAAGTTTCCCTTGGCCCTGGTCCAAACATTCCTGGAGATAGGGTTGCCACCTGTCCGGAATTCACCCGGACAGTCCGGGTTTTGAATCATGTGTCCGGGTTTCAATCCCCCCTGAAACCCGGACACATTATTCAGACCAGACTGTGGTTGAGGGATGGGCAGTGATGGGAAAGACGATCGGTGGTTCCCCTCCTCTTCCGATCCCCCTTCCTATACCCCCCAGTTGCATCCTGACGTATCCCTGGCAGAGGATGTTGGAGGTATTGGCCTGCAACCCGGACACATCATTCAGACCAGACTGTGGTTGAGGGATGGGCAGTGTTGGGGTACTTAGTACCATTCAGGGAAGGACGATCGGTGGTTCCCCTCCTCTCCCGATCCCCCTTCCTTCACCCCCCTCCTTGCATCCTGACGTATCCCTGGCAGAGGATGTTGGAGGTATTGGCCTGCAACCCGGACACATTATTCAGACCAGACTGTGGTTGAGGGATGGGCAGTGTTGGGGTACTTAGTACCATTCAGGGAAGGACGATCGGTGGTTCCCCTCCTCTCCTGATCCCCCTTCCTTCACCCCCCTCCTTGCATCCTGATGTATCCCTGGCAGAGGATGTTGGAGGTATTGGCCTGCAACCCGGACACATTATTCAGACCAGACTGTGGTTGAGGGATGGGCAGTGTTGGGGTACTTAGTACCATTCAGGGAAGGACGATCGGTGGTTCCCCTCCTCTCCCGATCCCCCTTCCTTCACCCCCCTCCTTGCATCCTGACGTATCCCTGGCAGAGGATGTTGGAGGTATTGGCCTGCAACCCGGACACATCATTCAGACCAGACTGTGGTTGAGGGATGGGCAGTGTTGGGGTACTTAGTACCATTCAGGGAAGGACGATCGGTGGTTCCCCTCCTCTCCTGATCCCCCTTCCTTCACCCCCCTCCTTGCATCCTGACGTATCCCTGGCAGAGGATGTTGGAGGTATTGGCCTGCAACCCGGACACATTATTCAGACAGCACTGTGGGCGTAGCTTGCAGGGGGCCTGTGCCGACTCCCTGCCACACATTCACGAGAGCCGATTGGCTGTGTCTTACTTCTGCAGCAGCTGAATGTCGGCTTCTCCTCCTCTCCCTCCTGCTGGCATTCAGCTGCTGCAGGAGGAAAATGCAGAAGATCTGTTCTAGAAAACGCTGCCACTGCTGCCCTTCCTGTCCAGGTTCCTCCTCCTTCTGCTGCACCCGGGCTTCTGTGTGCTCCCCTTTGCTGTGTGCCTCCAGACTGTGGTTGAGGGATGGGCAGTGTTGGGGTACTCAAGTACCATTCAGGGGATGATGGGAAGGACGATCGGTGGTTTCCCTCCTCTTCCGATCCCCCTTCCTATACCCCCCAGTTGCATCCTGATGTATCCCTGGCAGAGGATGTTGGAGGTATTGGCCTGCAACCCGGACACATTATTCAGACCAGACTGTGGTTGAGGGATGGGCAGTGTTGGGGTACTTAGTACCATTCAGGGAAGGACGATCGGTGGTTCCCCTCCTCTCCCGATCCCCCTTCCTTCACCCCCCTCCTTGCATCCTGACGTATCCCTGGCAGAGGATGTTGGAGGTATTGGCCTGCAACCCGGACACATTATTCAGACCAGACTGTGGTTGAGGGATGGGCAGTGTTGGGGTACTTAGTACCATTCAGGGAAGGACGATCGGTGGTTCCCCTCCTCTCCCGATCCCCCTTCCTTCACCCTCCTCCTTGCATCCTGACGTATCCCTGGCAGAGGATGTTGGAGGTATTGGCCTGCAACCCGGACACATTATTCAGACAGCACTGTGGGCGTAGCTTGCAGGGGGCCTGTGCCGACTCCCTGCCACACACTCACGAGAGCCGATTGGCTGTGTCTTACTTCTGCAGCAGCTGAATGTCGGCTTCTCCTCCTCTCCCTCCTGCTGGCATTCAGCTGCTGCAGGAGGAAAATGCAGAAGATCTGTTCTAGAAAACGCTGCCACTGCTGCCCTTCCTGTCCAGGTTCCTCCTCCTTCTGCTGCACCCGGGCTTCTGTGTGCTCCCCTTGGCTGTGTGCCTCTAAAGCAGGGGTGTCAAACTCAATTTCAACGTGGGCCGCATCAGCATTATGATTGCCCTCAAAAGGGCTGGTTGTATCTGTAAGATTAGATGTCCAGCACATCCCCCCCCCCTTACATTAGATGTCAAGAGCCGCCCCACCATCAGAAGTTGAGTCCATCGCTCTCCCTAACATCACAGTGCACCCCCCTTTCCATATGCTGCTGCTGGGAAGAAGCTGGATGCATTGATTGAAAGCAGAAAGTACGGCTCTGGAGGAGGACCAGAGGAGGGCTGGAGCTCTCCTGCAGCTGCAGGAAAGGTGCGAGGGCCCCATGAAATGGCCTGGGGGGGGCCGGATTCGGCTCGCGGGCCTTGCGTTTGACACCTGTGCTCTAAGGTGTTCGGGTTTGGATTGAAGAAAAGGTGGCGACCCTACCTGGAGGTGATAACAGGGAATGCAAGTTACAAATGCCAATAGATCCGTTGACTGGTGGCTGTGGCCCGGGATGGTGATCATCAGCAGAGTTTGCTGGCAGGGAGAAGAAGGTTCTCAGCAGGAACACAAAGAGGCACCATGGAAAAAAGCAGGTCAGGCCCAGCTGTTGACGGGATGCTGACCCGGCAGCTGGACCTGCAATTGGCAAAGGTGGTGCAGTCAGGGCAGGACTTAGGGTGGTGGGGGCCCCTGGGCTTGAGTCACTTTTGGGCTCTACCTTCTATACATGACCGTATTTATCGACGTATAACACATGCCAGCGTATAACACGCACCCCAAGTTTAGGAGGGAATTTTAAGGAAAAAACTTTTAGGAGGGAAGTTTAAGGAAAAAAAACTTACATTTAAATGCCCATCAATGCAGCCTTATCAGTGTCCATCTGCAGCCTTGTCCATCCATCTGCAGCCTTGTCCATCCATCTGCAGCCTTGTCCAGTGTTATTTGCAGCCTTGCCATTGCAGTCTTGAAGTTTAAAAATGGGGCCGCTGAGATACAGAGTTATGTGTATCTCAGCAGCTCTTGGGTCCTCTCGGTGCCTCTCAGGTCCTCTCAGCGGATCTTGGGTCCTCTTGGCGGCTCTCAGGTCCTCTCAGCGGATCTTGGGTCCTCTTGGCGGCTCTCAGCTCCTCTCAGCGGATCTTGGGTCCTCTTGGCGGCTCTCAGGTCCTCTCAGCGGATCTTGGGTCCTCTTGGAGGCTCTCAGGTCCTCTCAGCGAATCTTGGGTCCTCTTGGCGGCTCTAAGGTCCTCTCAGCAGATCTTGGGTCCTCTTGGCGGCTCTCAGCTTCTCTCAGCGGATCTTGGGTCCTCTTGGCGGCTCTCAGGTCCTCTCAGCGGATCTTGGGTCCTCTTGGAGGCTCTCAGGTCCTCTCAGCGGATCTTGGGTCCTCTTGGCGGCTCTCAGGTCCTCTCAGCGGATCTTGGGTCCTCTCGGCAGCTCTCAGGTCCTCTCAGCAGATCTTGGGTCCTCTTGGCGGCTCTTGGGTCCTCTCACAGTCCCGAGCAGAGCCGAGAGTAGCCAAGTCTACTCGACTTGGCACACAGTCACGCTCAGTCCCTGTGTTATGTCCATCAGAGGGCGGGACTGGGCATGACTGTGATCAGAGCCAAGCCAAGTACACTCGGCTGTGTATCTCGGGGGGCCTGCGGGGCCCCCTCTTGGGCGGGGCCCATGGGCTTGAGCCCAGTCAAGCCCAATGGTAAGTCCAGCCCTGGGTGCAGTGTATGGCCAGCAAGAAAACGGAACCGGTGTGGAAACGGAGCTGGAGGAGCATTGTTGAGGTCAGGAGCCAAGCTGAGGTCATACATGGGGGGTCAGTCGGGCTGAAGATAACAGAGCAGTCTGGATTAAAAGGACATTTTGAGCGGACTTTACCGGTACCAGTAAAGGAACGCTACATCATTTTACAAAATATATTAGCATAAGATAAAAGCAAGAAATTGAAGCTCTCATTGATATACAGTGGGGCAAAAAGGTATTTAGTCGGCCACCAATTGGGCAAGTTCTCCCACTTAAAAAGATGAGAGAGGCCTGTAATGGTCATCATAGGTGTCACCTCAACTACGAGAGACAAAATGGGGAAACAAATCCAATCACATTGTCTGGTTTTTGAAAGAATTTATTTGCAAATTATGGTGGAAAATAAGTATTTGGTCAATATCAGAAGTTCATCTCAATACTTTGTTATATATCCTTTGTTGGCAATGACAGAGGTCACACGTTTTCTGTAGGTCTTCACAAGGTTGTCACACACTGTTGCTGGTATGTTGGCCTCCATGTCCTCCATGCAGATCTCCTGTAGAGCGGTGAAGTTTTGGGGCTGTCTCTGGGCAACACGGACATTCAACTCCCTCCAAAGGTTTTCTATGGGGGCTGAGATCTGGAGACTGGCTGGGCCACTCCATGACCTTGAAATGCTTCTTAGGAAGCCACTCCTTTGTTGCCCCCGGGTGGTGTGTTTGGGGTCATTGTCATGCTGAAATACCCAGCCACATTTCGTCTTCAATGCCCTTGCTGATGGGAGGAGGTTTGCACTCAAAATCTCAGGATACATGGCCCCATTCATTCTTTCATGTACACGGATCAGTCGTCCTGTTCCCCTTGCAGAGAAACAGCCCCAAAGCATGACGTTGCCACCCCCATGCTTCACAGTAGGTATGGTGTTCTTTGTTTGCAATTCAGCATTCTCTCTCCTCCAAACACGACTAATTGTGTTGCTGCCAAACAGTTCGACTTTGGTTTCATCTGACCATATGACATTCTCCCAATCCTCTTCTGGATCATCCAAATGCTCTCTAGCAAACCTCAGACGGGCCCGGACAGGTACTGGCTTAAGCAGGGGGACACGTCTGGCACTGCAGGATCTGAGTCCCTGGTGGCGTAGTGTGTTACTGATGGTAGCCTTTGTTACGTTGGTCCCAGCTCTCTGAAGGTCATTCACTAGGTCCCCCCCCCCCGTGTGGCTCTGGGATTTTTGCTCACCGTTCTTGTGATCATTTTGACCCCACGGGGTGAGATCTTGCGTGGAGCCCCAGATGGAGGGAGATTATCAGTGGTCTTGTATGTCTTCCATTTTCTAATTATTGCTCCCGCAGTTGGTTTCTTCACACCAAGCTGCTTGCCTATTCTCAGATTCAGTCTTCCCAGCCTGGGGCAGGACTACAACTTTGTTTCTGGTGTCCTTCGACAGCTTTTTGGTCTTCACCATAGTGGAGTTTGGAGTGTGACTGTTTGAGGTTGTGGACGGGTGTCTTTTATACTGATAACAAGTTCAAACAGGTGCCATTAATACAGGCAATGAGTGGAGGAGAGAGGAGCCTCTTATAGAAGAAGATACAGGTTCCTCTCTCCTCCACTCATTACCTGTATTAATGGCACCTGTTTGAACTTCTTATCAGTATAAAAGACACCCATCCACAACCTCAAACAGTCACACTCCAAACTCCACTATGGTGAAGACCAAAGAGCTGTCGAAGGACACCAGAATAAGATACAGGTCTGTGAGAGCAGGAATTTCGCTTGTTTGTAGGCGACCAAATACTCATTTGCCACCAGAATTTGCAAATAAATTCTTTAAAAAATCAGACAAATGTGATTGTCCGGATTTGTTTCCACATTTTGTCTCTCATAGTTGAGGTGATACCTATGATGACAATTACAGGTCTCTCTCATCTTTTTAAGTGGGAGAACTTGCACAATTGGTGGCTGACTACTTTTTTTGCCCCATTGTAACCACATAATGTATATATCACATGGGATCCCTGTTACTGCTGAGTCAAAGAGGTCAACGTTTCGCCTTATGCTTCATCAGCACCTTATCTCCTTCACTGTAAAAAGGGGTTTCTGTATGAAAAGAGAGGAGGGAAACCTCATATTCCAATTGGATGAGAAATGCAGCATAACATTTCAATACAGTAAAACCTCGGTTTGAGAGCATTTTGCAAGACAAGCTAAATTTTTTAAATAAATTTTGACTTGATATACAAGCGATGTCTTGATGTACAAGTAGCGTCCCGTCACAACTGAGTATAAAAGAGAAGAGAGGCGCTCTCTAAGTGTAGAAACATGGTTACATTTAACCGCTTGCCGACCGGCTCGTGCCAATATACGTCGGCAGAAGGGCATGTACTGGCAGATTAGCGTACCTGTGCGTTGGCCTTTAAGAAGCGGTTTGCAGGCGTGCACCGGCCGCGGCCTCCGTGAGTGTGATCGCGGCCCCGCGGACTCGATGTTCTATCGGGTTGAGGTCAGGACTCTCTGCAGGCCAGTCAAGTTCCTCCACCCAAACTCACTCATCCATGTCTTTATGGACCTTGCATTGTGCACTGGTGGGCAGTCATGTTGGAACAGGAAGGGGCCGTCCCCAAACTGTTCCCACAAAGTTAAGAGCATGAAATTGTCCAAAATGGCTTGATATGCTGACGCCTTAAGAATTCCCCTCACTGGAACTAAGGGGCCAAGCCCAACCCCTGAAAAACAACCCCCCACATCATAATCCTCCCTCCACCAAATGATTTGGAGGGGTGGCTCAATGCTTTTGGCAATTTAGGTTGGATGAGCGAGTTTGGGGTGGTGGGACTTGACGGACCTCAACCCGATAGAACACCTTTGGGATAAAATCAAGTGGAGACTGCGAGCCAGGGCCTTCTCGTCTAACATCAGTGCCTGACCTCACAAATGCGCTTCTGGGAAGAATGGTCAAACATTCCCATAGACACCCTCCTAAACCTTGTGGACGGCCTTCCCAGAAGAGGTGAAGCTGTTATCGCTGCAAAGGGCGGAGCCAACTCAATATTGAACCCTACGGACTAAGACTGGGACGCCATTGAAGTTCATGTGCGTGGGCTGATTGATGGAGGGATGATATCGCTGATCTAACAGCTTCTGGATCGCACATGGCATTTTACACATATGAGGGCTCTCTGAGTGGCCCTCTTAGTGCATTAATTAGTGCCTTCCCAGAAGAGTTGAAGCTGTTATAGCTGCAAAGGGCGGAGTAAACTCAATACTGAACCCTCCGGACTAAGGCCGCGTACACACGGGCGGATTGTCTGCCCAACTAAGTTCGTCAGACAATCCGACAGACAGTCCGTCCAAATTTTGAATGAACGGACTTGACCACACACGATGAACAGACAGTCCGCCGAAAACTTGCGCGATGACGTGTACAGCACGTACGACGGGACTAGAAATACAACGTCCAATACACAGCAATGCAACCTTCGGCCGTGTAAATCCTTTCTGAGCATGCGCCATACTTAGTCCGTCCAACTTGCCTACACACGAGCGGACTGTCCGCTGAAACCAAGTTTGGACGGACAAAACCAAGTTTGGACAGACAAAATTACGGAAATTCCAAAAGACAAAGTCTGTCAGACTGTCCGCTGAAAAAGTCCGCTGAAGCCCACACACGAGTGGATTGTCCGCTGAAACACTGTTCAGCGGACTAAGTTGGGCAGACAATCCGCCCGTGTGTACGCGGCCTAAGACTGGGAGGCCATTAAAGTTCTTGTGCGTGTAAAGGCAGGCGTACCAATACTTTTGTTATTATAGTGTATATCTTACACGATTTCTATAGCCCCGACGGTTTACTCAGTGTTCTACTAAATAAAGGGGGACAGAACAGTTACAATACAATTGGTTAAAGGAGAGTTAGGAGGGCCCAGGTGATGGGAGCTTACAATCTAAAGTGAAGAGCAAGTGATGGGCCAACTCAATATTGATCCCTGGGATGTCGTTAACGTTCATGCATGTAAATGCAGGCGTCCCAATACTTTTGACAAATATAGTGTATATGGGTTACATACAACAATATAAAAACGCACACCTATGCTGCGTTTATAATGAAATGGCAGCTTACCCCGGAGCAGCTTGCCTCCCGTCTTACGTTATTTTCCTCCATGCTGTTATTGTGATTATTTTCAGGTTGGCCGTTCTGTACCTGACTCTGCTCCCCAGCCAATTCTATTCACTCCTCCCCCCACCGTACGCGTTTTTTAATTTTTGTTAGCGGCGGACAGAGGCAATACATCAGAATCGGAGTCGGTGACACTAAAGGTGACCCCTGCAGCCGTTTAATGACACAATACATAATCCTTAATGAAGTCACTATCTTCACACTCTCTTCCTTGCTCTGTCTGGACCGGGTGATTTATGGCGGCTTCACCGCGCGCTGGCCCCCTTTTCATTTCACCGTGACAAAGTGCCTCAGACAATTATTTTGCTGATTAGACCCAATAAAAAAAAAAACGACCTAGGAGATTTCTTCAGGTGTCATACGTACTCGATCAATCCTTGTGGACAGTACCAAAGTTTACTTCCAACGGTCCTTTGTGGCTGCAAAGCGGTGAAAAGCATAAGTAACGCCAACGACAGCTTATAGACCCGAGGCCCGCCAGCGAGAAGATATATTCGGGCCGAATGGGATGTTTATCACATAAGGAATTCATGCAGGGCAGCATGCAGATTTATATACGTTTATAGACAAATAACTTTACCGATTTGATGAGGGTAATGAAAGTCAGTTTTCTGTTACAAATGTCAGTGTTGTAAAGGCTGCGACTAGGAATAATGCTTTTGGAAGGTCATAAATTCCCTTAGAATTTCAAACAGTAACCTAAAAATCAGGCTGAATTCCTACTAAACGTTTCAGATTTTGATCGTTAGCTGCCGCTGTAGATCTGTAATCATCACTTGTACACCCCCTGTGAGTGGCACGTACAAGAAATGACCCTCAGAGTTGGTATGGTTTCCATACCGTGTCCTCTAATGATAGCCACGATGTGTCTGGTGGCCTCATTGTGTCAGACCATGAGCTCTACACCATAGAAGCCATGGTTTCCATACCGTGTCCTCTAATGATAGCCGCAAGCCCTACTCCATAGAAGCCATGGTTTCCATACCGTGTCCTCTAATGATAGCCGCAAGCCCTACTCCATAGAAGCCATGGTTTCCATACCGTGTCCTCTAATGATAGCCACAAGCCCTACTCCATAGAAGCCATGGTTTTCATACCATGTCCTCTAATGATAGCCGCAATGTGTCTGGTGGCCTCATTGTGTCAGACCATGAGCCCTACTCCATAGAAGCCATGGTTTCCATACCGTGTCCTCTAATGATAGCCACGATGTGTCTGGTTGCCTCATTGTGTCAGACCATGAGCCCTACTCCATAGAAGCCATGGTTTCCATACCATGTCCTCTAATGATAGCCGCAATGTGTCTGGTTGCCTCATTGTGTCAGACCATGAGCCCTACACCATAGAAGCCATGGTTTCCATACCATGTCCTCTAATGATAGCCGCAAGCCCTACTCCATAGAAGCCATGGTTTCCATACCGTGTCCTCTAATAATAGCCGCAATGTGTCTGGTGGCCTCATTGTGTCAGACCATGAGCCCTACTCCATAGAAGCCATTGTTTCCATACCGTGTCCTCTAATGATAGCCGCAAGCCCTACTCCATAGAAGCCATGGTTTCCATACCGTGTCCTCTAATAATAGCCGCAATGTGTCTGGTGGCCTCATTGTGTCAGACCATGAGCCCTACTCCATAGAAGCCATGGTTTCCATACCATGTCCTCTAATGATAGCCGCAATGTGTCTGGTGGGCTCATTGTGTCAGACCATGAGCCCTACTCCATAGAAGGCATGGTTTCCATACCATGTCCTCTAATGATAGCCGCAATGTGTCTGGTTGCCTCATTGTGTCAGACCATGAGCCCTACACCATGGAAGCCATGGTTTCCATACCGTGTCCTCTAATGATAGCCACGATGTGTCTAGTGGCCTCATTGTGTCAGACCATGAGCCCTACTCCATAGAAGCCATTGTTTCCATACCATGTCCTCTAATGATAGCTGCAAGCCTTACTCCATAGAAGCCATGGTTTCCATACCGTGTCCTCTAATGATAGCCGCAATGTGTCTGGTGGCCTCATTGTGTCAGACCATGAGCCCTACTCCATAGAAGCCATGGTTTCCATACCATGTCCTCTAATGATAGCCGCAATGTGTCTGGTGGGCTCATTGTGTCAGACCATGAGCCCTACTCCATAGAAGGCATGGTTTCCATACCATGTCCTCTAATGATAGCCGCAATGTGTCTGGTTGCCTCATTGTGTCAGACCATGAGCCCTACACCATAGAAGCCATGGTTTCCATACCGTGTCCTCTAATGATAGCCGCAATGTGTCTGGTTGCCTCATTGTGTCAGACCATAAGCCCTACTCCATAGAAGCCATGGTTTCCATACCGTGTCCTCTAATGATAGCCACGATGTGTCTGGTTGCCTCATTGTGTCAGACCATGAGCCCTACTCCATAGAAGCCATGGTTTCCATACCGTGTCCTCTAATGATAGCCACAATGTGTCTGGTGGCCTCATTGTGTCAGACCATGAGCCCTACTCCATAGAAGCCATGGTTTCCATACCGTGTCCTCTAATGATAGCCACAATGTGCCTGGTTGCCTAATTGTGTCAAACCATGAGCCCTACTCCATAGAAGCCATGTTTTTTTTGAAGCATGTGATTAGAGTCAGAGGGTCTAATTGGCTTCAAAAAAGGGTAGGCTCCAGGCGCAGAGCATTATGCCTGAAGTCCACCCAGTTGTGTGACGATAGCGAATGAATATTCGTTATTGCCACACTGATCCTCCTCCCGGCCAAAAAGGAAGCGGGTCTGAAACCCGTGACCTAATTGGCTGAAAGGATAGGCGACCCTATTAGGCGCCTAGCAGGAGGAGAGAATAGACGTGCGGCGGAAGCCTGACCTACAGCTCGCTGCCTGTCACCTGCTGCCTGACCCGCAGCCCGCCGCTCGTAACCCTCTGCCTGACCCGCAGCCCACCACTCGTAACCCTCTGCCTGACCCGCAGCCCACCACTCGTAACCCTCTGCCTGACCAGCAGCCTGTCGCTCGTAACCCTCTGCCTGACCCGCATCCCACCACTCGTAACCCTCTGCCTGACCCGCAGCCCACCACTCGTAACCCTCTGCCTGACCCACAGCCTGTCGCTTGTAACCCTCTGCCTGACCCGCAGCCCACCGCTCGTAACCCTCTGCCTGACCCGCAGCCTGTTGCTCATCACCCTCTGCCTGACCCGCAGCCCACCACCTGTCACCCGCCACCTAGATGGGGTAAGTGCCAGACAGACTGGCAGACAGCGAGCTGGCGGTGCTGGTTAAGTGCCACTGGCCACCCAGGGGGTGGGGTGGGATAGTTGTTTGCTGCCCCCTCCCAAAAAAAAACACCATCCGCAAATGATCTGCTATGACCTACTGTAAATGTAGACCTTCTGGATCCAATAAATAGGATGGAAGGATAGGATGGGGTGGGATGGGATGGGATGGGATAGGATGGGATGGGATGGGGTGGGATAGGATGGGATGGGATAGGTTAGGATAGGTTGGGCTAGGATAGGATAGAATGGGATGGGATAGGATAGGATGGGTTAGGATAGGATAGGATAGAATGGGATAGGATGGGATGGGATAGGATGAGATAGGATAGGATGGGCTAGGATAGGATAGGATGGGAGGGGATGGGATGGAAGAGATGGGATAGGATAAGATGAGATACGATAGAAATTATGGGATAGGATAGCATAGGATGAGATAGGATGGAAGAGATGGGATGGGATAGGATAGGATGGGATAGGATGGAAGAGATGGGATGGGATAGGATGGAAGAGATGGGATAGGATAGGATGGGATAGGATGGAAGAGATGGGATGGGATAGGGTAGGATGGAAGAGATGGGATGGGATGGAAGAGATGGGATGGGATGGAAGAGATGGGATAGGATAGGATAGGATGGAAGAGATGGGATAGGTTTGTATAGGATGGGATAGAATGGAAGAGATGAGATAGGATAGGAGGATAGGATAGGATGAGATAGGATGGAGGAGATGGGATGGGATAGGATGGGATAGGATGAAAGAGATAGGATGAGATAGGATGGAAGAGATAGGATAGGATGGAAGAGAAGGGATGGAATAGGATAGGATGGGATAGGATGGAAGAAATGGGATGGGATAGGATGGAAGAGATGGGATAGGATAGGATGGGATAGGATGGAAGAGATGGGATGGGATAGGATAGGATGGAAGAGATGGGATAGGATAGGATGGAGGAGATGGGATAGGTTTGTATAGGATGGGATAGAATGGAAGAGATGGGATAGGATAGGATGGAAGAGATGGGATGGGATAGGATAGGATAGGGTGGAAGAGATGGGATGGGATAGGATAGGATAGGATGGAAGAGATGGTATGGGATAGGATAGGGTGGGATAGGATGGAAGAGATGGGATAGGATAGGATGGAAGAGATGGGATAGGATAGGATAGGGTGGAAGAGATGGGATGGGATAGGATAGGATAGGATGTAAGTGATGGGATGGGATGGGATAGGATAGGATGGAAGATATGGGATGGGATAGGAAAGGATTGGATAGGATGGAAGAGATGGGATGGGATAGGATAGAATGGAAGAGATGGGATGGGATAGGATTGAAGAGATGGGATGGGATAGGATAGGATGGAAGAGATGGGATAGGATAGGATAGGATAGGATAGGATGGAAGAGATGGGATAGGTGTGTATAGGATGGGATAGAATGGAAGAGCTGAGATAGGATAGGATGAGATAGGATGGAAGAGATGGAATGGGATAGGATGAAAGAGATGGGATGGGATAGGATGGAAGAGATGGGATGGGATAGGATGGAAGAGATGGGATGGGATAGGATGCAAGAGATGGGATAGAATAGGATGGGATAGGATAGAAGAGATGGGATGGAATAGGATTGGATGGGATAGGATGGAAGAAATGGGATGGGATAGGATGGAAGAGATGGGATAGGATGGGATAGGATGGAAGAGATGGTATGGGATAGGATAGGATGGAAGAGATGGGATAGGATAGGATAGGATAGGATAGGATGGAGGAAGATGGGATAGGTTTGTATAGGATGGGATAGAATGGAAGAGATGGGATAGGATAGGATGGAAGAGATGGGATGGGATAGGATAGGATGGAAGAGATGAGATGGGATGGGATAGGATAGGGTGGAAGAGATGGGATAGGATAGGATAGGATGTAAGAGATGGGATGGGATAGGATAGGATGGTATAGGATGGAAGAGATGGGATAGGATAGGATGTAAGAGATGGGATGGGATAGGATAGGATAGGATAGGATGGAGGAGATGGGATGGGATAGGATAGGATAGGATGGAAGAGATGGGATGGGATAGGATAGGATGGAAGAGATGGGATAGGTTTGTATAGGATGGGATAGAATGGAAGAGATGAGATAGGATAGGATAGGATGAGATAGGATGGAAGAGATGGAATGGGATAGGATGAAAGAGATGGGATGGGATAGGATGGAAGAGATGGATGGAATAGGATTGGATGGGATAGGATGGGAAATGGGATGGGATAGGATGGAAGAGATGGGATAGGATAGGATGGAAGAGATGGGATGGGATAGGATAGGATGGAAGAGATGGGATAGGATAGGATAGGATGGAGGAGATGGGATAGGTTTGTATAGGATGGGATAGAATGGAAGAGATGGGATAGGATAGGATAGGATGGAAGAGATGAGATGGGATGGGATAGGATAGGGTGGAAAAGATGAGATGGGATAGGATAGGATGGAAGAGATGGGATGGGATTGGATAGGATGGAAGAGATGGGATGGGATGGATTGGATAGGATAGGATGGAAGAGATGGGATAGGATAGGATAGGATGGAAGAGATGGGATGGGATAGGATAGGATAGGATGGAAGAGATGGGATGGGATAGGATAGGATGGGATAGGATGGAAGAGATGGGATAGGATAGGATGGAAGAGATGGGATGGGATAGGATAGGGTGGAAGAGATGGGATGGGATAGGATAGGATAGGATGGAAGAGATGGGATGGGATAGGATAGGATAGGATGGAAGAGATGGGATGGGATTGGATAGGATAGGATGGAAGAGATGGGATTGGATAGGATAGGATGGAAGAGATGGGGTGGGATAGGATAGGATGAAAGAGATAGGATAGGATAGGATGGAAGAGATGGGATGGGTAGGATAGGATAGGATGGAAGAGATGGGATGGGATTGGATAGGATAGGATGGAAGAGATGGGATAGGATAGGATAGGATAGGATGAAAGAGATGGGATAGGATAGGATAGGATAGGATGGAAGAGATGGGATGGGATAGGATAGGATAGGATAGGATGGAAGAGATGGGATGGGATTGGATAGGATGGAAGAGATGGGATGGGATAGGATAGGATAGGATAGGATGGAAGAGATGGGATGGGATAGGATAGGATAGGATGGAAGAGATGGGATGGGATTGGATAGGATGGAAGAGAGGGGATGGGATTGGATAGGATGGAAGAGATGGGATGGGATAGGATAGGATAGGGTGGAAGAGATGGGATAGGATAGGATAGGATAGGATGGAAGAGATGAGATGGGATTGGATAGGATAGGATGGAAGAGATGGGATGGGATTGGATAGGATGGAAGAGAGGGGATGGGATTGGATAGGATGGAAGAGATGGGATGGGATGGGATAGGATAGGATAGGGTGGAAGAGATGGGATAGGATAGGATAGGATAGGATGGAAGAGATGGGATGGGATAGGATAGGATAGGATGGAAGAGATGGGATAGGATTGGATAGGATAGGATGGAAGAGATGGGATGGGATTGGATAGGATGGAAGAGATGGGATGGGATTGGATAGGATAGGATGGAAGAGATGGAATGGGATAGGATAGGATAGGATAGGATGGAAGGGATGGGATTGGATAGGATGGAAGAGATGGGATAGGATAGGATAGGATGGAAGAGATGGGATGGGATAGGATAGGACGGAAGAGATGGGATGGGATTGGATAGGATAGGATGGAAGAGATGGGATGGGATTGGATAGGATGGAAGAGATGGGATGGGATTGGATAGGATAGGATGGAAGAGATGGAATGGGATAGGATAGGATAGGATAGGATGGAAGGGATGGGATTGGATAGGATGGAAGAGATGGGATAGGATAGGATAGGATGGAAGAGATGGGATGGGATTGGATAGGATGGAAGAGATGGGATGGGATTGGATAGGATGGAAGAGATGGGATGGGATAGGATAGGATGGAAGAGATGGGATGGGATAGAATAGGATGGAAGAGATGGGATGGGATAGGATAGGGTGGAAGAGATTTGATGGGATTGGATAGGATGGAAGAGATGGGATGGGATAGGATAGGATGGAAGAGATGGGATGGGATTGGATAGGATGGAAGAGATGGGATGGAATTGGATAGGATGGAAGAGATGGGATGGGATAGGATAGGATAGGGTGGAAGAGATTTGATGGGATGGGATAGGATAGGATGGAAGAGATGGGATAGGATAGGATAGGATAGGATGGAAGAGGTGGGATGGGATAGGATAGGATGGAAGAGATGGGATTGGATTGGATAGGATAGGGTGGAAGAGATTTGATGGGATTGGATAGGATGGAAGAGATGGGATGGGATAGGATAGGATAGGATGGAAGAGATGGGATGGGATTGGATAGGATGGAAGAGATGGGATAGGATAGGATAGGATGGAAGAGATGGGATAGGATAGGATAGGATGGAAGAGGTGGGATGGGATAGGATAGGATGGAAGAGATGGGATGGGATTGGATAGGATAGGGTGGAAGAGATTTGATGGGATTGGATAGGATGGAAGAGATGGGATGGGATAGGATAGGATAGGATAGGATGGAAGAGATGGGATGGGATTGGATAGGATGGAAGAGATGGGATGGGATAGGATAGGATAGGGTGGAAGAGATTTGATGGGATGGGATAGGATAGGATGGAAGAGATGGGATGGGATAGGATAGGATGGAAGAGATGGGATGGGATTGGATAGGATAGGGTGGAAGAGATTTGATGGGATTGGATAGGATAGGGTGGAAGGGAGAGATGCTCACTTGACGACTTCAGATCTCCAACTGAATCTTCCTAAGCCCCTGTACACACGGTCGGAGATTTCCACAACCAAATCCGTTGGATTCTGCCCGTCGGATTTTGTCCGTCGGATCTTGTCCGAAACTGTTGCATACACACGGTCGGACAAAGTTGGCGAAAAATCCGATCTTTCAGAACGTGATGATGTAATTTCGTTACGATGGGACTACATTCAGGCTAGTAGCCAATAGCTTTGATGTAGGAATTTGATCTGAGCATGCGTGGCACTTGGTCCGATGAAAATGCTCTACACATGATCGGATTAGGTCCGGCCGGCCCAGTTGGTCGGGAAATATTTCCAACATGTTGGAAAATTGGGTCAGACGGAGATTCAGACGGAATCAGTCCGATGCAGACCACACACAGTCGGATTATCCGACGACACGGTCCGATAGGACACATTCCGACGGATTCTCCGACCGTGTGTACAAGGGCTTAACTCCTGGTGGAGCTCTGCTCTTTGGAGGGCCTGTATGGTAATATGAGCGCTATGGACAGAACTTCAAATGTTAGTTCACCTTTTCAGGAAAAAAGGAAAATGTGAACTACTACCCTACATGCTTGTCACCCCTCAGTCTCCACTGCACTTAACTTCATGGGGGTGATTCAGTTCCACTGTCCATTCAGCCCAGTGCAGTGGCCTTGGGGTTTTAAAAACCGTTCCATTCTTACTCTTCTTCTGCTAGGGATGCCAGGACAGATCAGAGCAGTTCTGATTGGAGGTCATCGGCATGTGACTATACTGACCAATCAGAACTGCTATGGAGTATGAAGGAAACCATCCAAGAAGGAGATTAGTATCTACTATTAACATTATTCATTTATATATGACATATTAATGTTGTTGGGTCTAGCGGAGGTCCACTTTAAGCTCTCTTCAGAACACAGATAGCTAAAATGGACGGGCTCTAATCCAGGGGTGTCAAACTCTATTTTATCACATCAGCATTATGATTGCCCTCAAAGGGCCGGCTAAGACTAGATGTCCAGAGCATCCCCCGCCCCCACATCAGATGTCAAGAGCCCCCCCCCCCCCCCCCCACCATCAGAGATCAAGAGTCCCCACCTTCCCTTACATCACAGTGCACCCCTCTTACTTTGTGCTGCTGCTGGGGCAGAGCTTAGAAGCAGAAAGAGAATGGTCTGGAGGAGGAACAGAGGATGGATGGAGTCAACTGCCAGAGTCTTCTAAATGCTGAGACCAGGGGAGGTGGAGATGTGGGGGGTGCTGCAGCTGCACAGAGAGGTGCAGGATCTGTAGGAGGAGTTCTCTCCACTTCTCTGCTGCCGACTGCTGAGACTGGGAGGAGGGCAGAGGCAAGCCTCTCGATGGCTGCACAGAAAAGCGCAGGATCTGGCAGAGAAGTTCTATCCTCCTCTCTGGTGCCGACAGCTGAGACAAGGTGAGGGGGGTGCCACAGCTGCGGGAGAGGTGTGAGGGCAACAAAAAAAAGGGCCTGGCAGGCTAGATTTGGCCCACTGGCCTTGTGTTTGACACGTTCTCTAATCTCTTTGTCTACTCATATACTGTAGGGCTACATGGCTATTCAAATAGGAAGAAGCCAAGTAGGAAACTAGTGCTGGGCTTACTTATTGGAAAGCCTAGCATCATCTGCATAGAAAAAGTCAACAAACCTCCCTTTATTTACTGCTTATTTGTAAACCAAAAACTGCACACAGTTAATTAAGTATATATATATATACACACAGTATCTCACTGTACTCACATAAGTAAGTACACCCTTCACATTTCTGTAACTATTTCCTTCTCTCTTTTCATGTGACAACACTGAAGAAATGACACTTGTCTACAGTGTAAAGTAGTGAGTGTACAGCTTGTATAACAGTGTAAATTTCCTGTCCCCTCAAAATAACTCAACACACAGCCATTAATGTTTAAACCGCCGGCAACAAAAGTCAGTACACCCCTAAGTGAAAATCTCCAATCTCATGGTGTAGCTTCCAACCTAAATTTTTTTCAGCTCATTCCATCACACAAAGTCACCAATCTCTCAAAACACTATTGTTTATCATCGAGAATCTTACAGTGTTCTGGTACCACCAAAACCTAAGGCCCAATTTTCCGCAGAGTATACAGGGCAGGCCGTATAGTATATACGTATACTGCTGTTCAGAATATATAGTGCCTGGGGGCCTGGGGGACCCCCACGCCATTTGTTTTTTTAGATTTTGGTGAGTGGTTCCCCTTAATATCCATTCCATACCAGACCCAAAGGGCCTGATAATGGACTGGGGGGGGGGGGGGGACCCATGCCGTTTTTTTTTTCAATGATTTTCATCTGTATTGCCGGGACCCAACAATACATTACAGCTGCAAGCAGTTTTAAATGACTTTTTTTCCTTTAGAAAGGTCATTTTGCTGTGGTATTGTTCTAAACACGGGAAACACGCGCCCCTTTACAGGCATACAATACACACACCCCCCCCCCAGGCACGATATTTAAAGGAATATTTCATTTTTATTGTTTCACTTTAAGCATTAAAAAAAATCACTGCACCCGAAAAAAAATGGTAGTTTTTAGAACTTTTTTTTTTTGCATTGATCCATGTCCCCTGGGGCAGGACCCGGGTCCCCAAACACTTTTTATGACAATAACTTGCATATTAGCCTTTAAAATTAGCACTTTTGATTTTTAATGATTGTGTCTAATAGACTTTAATGGTGTTTGCGCGTTCAAACTAATTTTTTGCCTGCCCGAACTGCGGGGGGGGGGGGGGGGGGGGGGGGTGTTCGGCTCATCCCTATTGGAGGTAAGTATATTGTACATACATATCTGTATGTACAATATACTTACCTCCAATAGGGATAATCATATATGTTATCCCACAATAAGTATGTGGTGTGTAAAGGAGTGTGTATGGAGCTCACCTCTCAGATTATGTTCAGTGCCAGGGTGCATGCCGTCCTCTTCCTCCAGACCACGCTCGCTCAGTCTGACTACAAAGATTATGATAATTACAATGATGGCGTGCAGACATGTCCCATGACACATGTTTATATCGCCTACAATTTTATGCTCTGTACAGGAGAGCTCTAGTTTCGCTAACAATTGGTATAACATGCACAACTGCTGCACAAGCAATTTTGTAATTTAAAAGTAAGCCGACGTCAGATGCAAGCGGAGGCTACAATGGCTGACCTCTCCTTGGTAAAACGTTGGCTGGCTGGCATGCTGATCCTCTTACTTCAATAACTTCAGTCGGTAAACTAGAACAAGTATGTACAGTAGATGGGGGCTTCTGACTTCTCTTCATCTGCATCTGGGTGTGATTCAGAAAGATCTAAAGCCAACGAGCAAAAACAGTGGTGTTCTCTGCATTGCAGCGATGATGGCCGCAACATGTCTGGTTGTTCATAAGCCCTACTCCACAGAAGTCATACTTTCGGTACATGGCACTGATGATGGCCGCAGCGTGTCTGGTTGTTCGTAAGCCCTACTCCATAGAAGCCGTACTTTCGGTACATGGCACTGATGATGGCCGCAACGTGTCTGGTTGTTCATAAGCCCTACTCCATAGAAGGAACACGCCACTGGTAAAGGCTACAACATGTCTGGTTGTGTCAGTCTATAAGCCCTACTCTATAGAAGCCATGGTTTCCATAGACTGCACCGATAATGGCCACAATGTTCCTGCTTGTTTCTTTGTGTCAGTCCATAAGCCTTACTCCACAGAAGGCATGATTTCCATACACTGCGCTGATGATGGCCACGTGTCTGGTTGTTCATAAGCCCTACTCCATAGGAGCCATACTTTTTCGGTACACGGCACTGATGATGGGCACAACGTGTCTGGTTGTTCATAAGCCCTACTCCATAGAAGCCATCCTTTTTCGGTACATGGCACTGATGATGGCCACATCGTGTCTGGTTGTTCATATGTCTTACTCCACAAAAAGTACATGGCACCGGTAAAGACCAGAATATGTCTGGTTGTGTCAGTCTATAAGCCCTACTCTATAAAAACCATGGTTTCCATAGACTGCACCGATAATGGCCACAATGTTCCTGATTGTTTCTTTGTGTCAGTCCATAAGTCTTACTCCACAGAAGCCATGATTTCCATACACGGCACTGATGATGGCCACAACTTGTCTGGCTTTTCATAAGCCTTACTCCATAGAAGGTACACGGCACTGGTAAAGGCCACAACATGTCTGGTTGTGTCAGTCTAAAAGCCCTACTCCATAGAAGCCATGGTTTCCACACACTGTGCCGATAATGGTGATAATAGTCACAATGTTCCTGATTGTTTCTTTGTGTCAGTCCATAAGCCTTACTCCACAGAAGCCATGATTTCCATACACGGCACTGATGATGGCCACAACGTGTCTGGTTGTTCATAAAGCCCTACTCCATAGAAGGTACACGGCACTGGTAAAGGCCACAACATGTCTGGTTGGTTCAGTCTATAAGCCCTACTCTATAGAAGCCATGGTTTCCATACACTACACTGATGATGGGCACAACGTGTCTGATTGTTCATAAGCCTTACTCCATAGAAGCCATACTTTTTTGGTACACGGCACTGATGATGGCTACAACGTGTCTGGTTGTTCATAAGCCCTACTCCATAGAAGCCGTACTTTTGGTACATGGCACTGATGATGGCCGCAACATGTCTGGTTGTTCATAAGCCCTACTCCATAGAAGCCGTACTTTCGGTACATGGCACTGATGATGGCCGCAATGTGTCTGGTTGTTCATAAGCCCTACTCCATAGAAGCCGTACTTTTGGTACATGGCACTGATGATGGCCGCAACATGTCTGGTTATTCATAAGCCCTACTCCATAGAAGCCGTACTTTTGGTACATGGCACTGATGATGGCCGCAACATGTCTGGTTGTTCATAAGCCCTACTCCATAGAAGCCGTACTTTTGGTACATGGCACTGATGATGGCCGCAACATGTCTGGTTATTCATAAGCCCTACTCCATAGAAGCCGTACTTTTGGTACATGGCACTGATGATGGCCGCAACATGCCTGGTTGTTCATAAGCCCTACTCCATAGAAGCCGTACTTTCGGTACATGGCACTGATGATGGCCGCAATGTGTCTGGTTGTTCATAAGCCCTACTCCATAGAAGGAACACGCCACTGGTAAAGGCTACAACATGACTGGTTGTGTCAGTCTATAAGCCCTACTCTATAGAATCCATGGTTTCCATACACTGCGCTGATAATGGCCACAATGTTCCTGGTTGTTTCTTTGTGTCAGTCCATAAGCCTTACTCCACAGAAGCCATGATTTCCATACACTGCGCTGATGATGGCCACAATGTGTCTGGTTGTTCATAAGCCTTATTCCATAGGAGCCATACTTTTTCGGTACACGGCACTGATGATGGCCACAACGTGTCTGGTTGTTCATAAGCCCTACTCCATAGTAGGTACGCGGCATTGGTAAAGGCCACAACATGTCTGGTTGTGTCAGTCTATAAGCCCTACTCTATAGAAGCCATGGTTTCCATACACTGCGCTGATGATGGGCACAATGTGCCTGGTTTTTCATAAGCCCTACTCCATAGAAGCCATACTTTTTCGGTACATGGCACTGATGATGGCCACATCGTGTCTGGTTGTTCATATGTCTTACTCCACAAAAAGTACATGGCACCGGTAAAGACCAGAACATGTCTGGTTGTGTCAGTCTATAAGCCCTACTCTATAAAAACCATGGTTTCCATAGACTGCACCGATAATGGCCACAATGTTCCTGATTGTTTCTTTGTGTCAGTCCATAAGTCTTACTCCACAGAAGCCATGATTTCCATACACGGCACTGATGATGGCCACAACTTGTCTGGCTTTTCATAAGCCTTACTCCATAGAAGGTACACGGCACTGGTAAAGGCCACAACATGTCTGGTTGTGTCAGTCTAAAAGCCCTACTCCATAGAAGCCATGGTTTCCATACACTGCGCCGATAATGGTGATAATAGTCACAATGTTCCTGATTGTTTCTTTGTGTCAGTCCATAAGCCTTACTCCACAGAAGCCATGATTTCCATACACGGCACTGATGATGGCCACAACGTGTCTGGTTGTTCATAAAGCCCTACTCCATAGAAGGTACACGGCACTGGTAAAGGCCACAACATGTCTGGTTGGTTCAGTCTATAAGCCCTACTCTATAGAAGCCATGGTTTCCATACACTACACTGATGATGGGCACAACGTGTCTGATTGTTCATAAGCCTTACTCCATAGAAGCCGTACTTTTGGTACACGGCACTGATGATGGCTACAACGTGTCTAGTTGTTCATAAGCCCTACTCCATAGAAGCCGTACTTTTGGTACATGGCACTGATGATGGCCGCAACATGTCTGGTTGTTCATAAGCCCTACTCCATAGAAGCCGTACTTTTGGTACATGGCACTGATGATGGCCGCAACATGTCTGGTTGTGTCAGTCTAAAAGCCCTACTCCATAGAAGCCATGGTTTCCATACACTGCGCCGATAATGGTGATAATAGTCACAATGTTCCTGATTGTTTCTTTGTGTCAGTCCATAAGCCTTACTCCACAGAAGCCATGATTTCCATACACTGCGCTGATGATGGCCACAATGTGTCTGGTTGTTCATAAGCCCTACTCCATAGTAGGTACGCGGCATTGGTAAAGGCCACAACATGTCTGGTTGTGTCAGTCTATAAGCCCTACTCTATAGAAGCCATGTTTTCCATACGCTGCGCTGATGATGGGCACAACGTGTCTGGTTGTGTCAATCTATAAGCCCTACTCTATAGAAGCCATGGTTTCCATACATTGCGCTGATGATGGGCACAATGCGCCTGGTTTTTCATAAGCCCTACTCCATAGAAGCCATACTTTTTCGGTACATGGCACTGATGATGGCCGCATCGTGTCTGGTTGTTCATATGTCTTACTCCACAAAAAGTACATGGCACCGGTAAAGACCAGAACATGTCTGGTTGTGTCAGTCTATAAGCCCTACTCTATAAAAAACCATGGTTTTCCATAGACTGCACCGATAATGGCCACAATGTTCCTGGTTGTTTCTTTGTGTCAGTCCATAAGCCTTACTCCACAGAAGCCATGATTTCCATACACTGCGCTGATGATGGCCACAACGTGTCTGGTTGTTCATAAGCCCTACTCCATAGAAGATACACGGCACTGGTAAAGGCCACAACATGTCTGGTTGGTTCAGTCTATAAGCCCTACTCTATAGAAGCCATGGTTTCCATACACTGCGCTAATGATGGGCACAACGTGTCTGATTGTTCATAAGCCTTACTCCATAGAAGCCATACTTTTTTGGTACACGGCACTGATGATGGCTACAACGTGTCTGGTTGTTCATAAGCCCTACTCCATAGAAGCCGTACTTTTGGTACATGGCACTGATGATGGCCGCAACATGTCTGGTTGTGTCAGTCTAAAAGCCCTACTCCATAGAAGCCATGGTTTCCATACACTGCGCCGATAATGGTGATAATAGTCACAATGTTCCTGATTGTTTCTTTGTGTCAGTCCATAAGCCTTACTCCACAGAAGCCATGATTTCCATACACGGCACTGATGATGGCCACAACGTGTCTGGTTGTTCATAAAGCCCTACTCCACAGAAGGTACACGGCACTGGTAAAGGCTACAACATGTCTGGTTGGTTCAGTCTATAAGCCCTACTCTATAGAAGCCATGGTTTCCATACACTACACTGATGATGGGCACAACGTGTCTGATTGTTCATAAGCCTTACTCCATAGAAGCCATACTTTTTCGGTACATGGCACTGATGATGGCCGCAATGTGTCTGGTTGTTCATAAGCCCTACTCCATAGAAGGAACACGCCACTGGTAAAGGCTACAACATGACTGGTTGTGTCAGTCTATAAGCCCTACTCTATAGAATCCATGGTTTCCATACACTGCGCTGATAATGGCCACAATGTTCCTGGTTGTTTCTTTGTGTCAGTCCATAAGCCTTACTCCACAGAAGCCATGATTTCCATACACTGCGCTGATGATGGCCACAATGTGTCTGGTTGTTCATAAGCCTTATTCCATAGGAGCCATACTTTTTCGGTACACGGCACTGATGATGGCCACAACGTGTCTGGTTGTTCATAAGCCCTACTTCATAGTAGGTACGCGGCATTGGTAAAGGCCACAACATGTCTGGTTGTGTCAGACTATAAGCCCTACTCTATAGAAGCCATGTTTTCCATACGCTGTGCTGATGATGGGCACAACGTGTCTGGTTGTGTCAGTCTATAAGCCCTACTCTATAGAAGCCATGTTTTCCATACGCTGCGCTGATGATGGGCACAACGTGTCTGGTTGTGTCAGTCTATAAGCCCTACTCTATAGAAGCCATGTTTTCCATACGCTGCGCTGATGATGGGCACAACGTGTCTGGTTGTGTCAGTCTATAAGCCCTACTCTATAGAAGCCATGGTTTCCATACATTACGCTGATGATGGGCACAATGTGCCTGGTTTTTCATAAGCCCTACTCCATAGAAGCCATACTTTTTCGGTACATGGCACTGATGATGGCCGCATCGTGTCTGGTTGTTCATATGTCTTACTCCACAAAAAGTACATGGCACCGGTAAAGACCAGAACATATCTGGTTGGTTCAGTCTATAAGCCCTACTCTATAAAAACCATGGTTTTCCATAGACTGCACCGATAATGGCCACAATGTTCCTGGTTGTTTCTTTGTGTCAGTCCATAAGCCTTACTCCACAGAAGCCATGATTTCCATACACTGCGCTGATGATGGCCACAACTTGTCTGGTTGTTCATAAGCCCTACTCCATAGAAGATACACGGCACTGGTAAAGGCCACAACATGTCTGGTTGGTTCAGTCTATAAGCCCTACTCTATAGAAGCCATGGTTTCCATACACTGCGCTAATGATGGGCACAACGTGTCTGATTGTTCATAAGCCCTACTCCATAGAAGCGATACTTTTTCGGTACACGGCACTGATGATGGCTACAACGTGTCTGGTTGTTCATAAGTCCTACTCCATAGAAGGTACATGGCACTGGTAAAGGCCACAACATATCTGGTTGTGTCAGTCTATAAGCCCTACTCCATAGAAACCATGGTTTCCATACACTGCACTGATGACAGCCACAATGTATCTGGTTGTTCTATTGTATCAGTGCATAATCCTTGGTCCACACAAGCCATGGTGTATGTACATTGCACTGATGACGGGCACAACATCACTGGTTATTCCATTGTGTCAGTCCATAATCCTTACTCCATAGAAGCAAAGGTTTCCATATGCCGCGATACTGATAGCCACAACCTGTCTGGCTGTGTAATGGTGTCAGTCCATAGGCCATACTCCTGTAGCGCTACAAACTCTGGATCTTGATTCTCCCCTATTCCTGCACAGCCAGGCAACACTCATTTCCAATTTTCATCCAGACACAAGAAATCAGACCAGGGGTCTCCTCCCAGGCCACATGACAGCAACCTCAGCACTCCATCTTTCACCCAACTCCCCTGCTGGCCAGGTTGCACGATATTTAAGGGCTGACCCAGCCACCCTGCCAGGCCCTCTGTCTGGGGATTGGCCCGATTCCCTCAAATATGCAGATCAGGACCTTCTGGTCTCCACCCACTAACTTCTAGAAGCTTCTCCATCCATGGGGAGGTATCAGAGACCTGCCCAGTACAGCCATCCAGCCTGACCTGCAGTGACCCAACCTAGAAAACAGACTCAAACAGCTACCATGGGCCAAAAACGTTTTTACCTACACTAGAAGGTGCTACACTCCATAGAAGTCATGGTTTCCATACACTGCACCGATGGTGGCCACAACGCGTCTGGTTGTTACGTTGTGTCAGTCCGTAAGCCTTACTCTGTAGATGCCACATAGCCTGAAACAGCTGTAGGCAGTTTTGAAAAACATGGCTCTAAAATATCTGTACTTTAGACCAGCAATTCTGGAGGTGCAGTTTGCCACAATGGGGCAGAAAGGAATCATTTAAATGGCTCCGCCCACTTTGCAAAAATAAGGAATAAACCCCTTTATTTTTGGATTGTGATGGAAGTAAGATCTCTAAATTAACTTCTGTTTTAATGTCCATCTCTGGAGAAAACCTACCCCCCCCCACCCCCCATCCCTTCGTTCCACCACCAATAAAGCCTTTTAGATGTATCAGTGATGAGTTAAAAGGGGGGGGGGGGGCAGGGGGTTGGAGGTGGGGTTTAAATAGCACAGGGATGGTGGAAGCCCCTCATAGTAAGCAGCCCCAGGAGGAAGTCAGCATAGCACAGGGATGGTGGGAGCCCCTCATAATATGCACAGCAGAGGTACAGCCCCCAGGAGGAAGTCAGCACAGCACAGGGATGGCGGGAGCCCCTCATAATATGCACAGCAGAGGTACAGCCCCCAGGAGGAAGTCAGCACAGCACAGGGATGGCGGGAGCCCCTCATAATATGCACAGCAGAGGTACAGCCCCAGGAGGAAGTCAGCATAGCACAGGGATGGTGGGAGCCCCTCATAATATGCACAGCAGAGGTACAGCCCCCAGGAGGAAGTCAGCACAGCACAGGGATGGCGGGAGCCCCTCATAATATGGACAGCAGAGGTACAGCCCCAGGAGGAAGTCAGCATAGCACAGGGATGGTGGGAGCCCCTCATAATAAGCAGCCCCAGGAGGAAGTCAGCACAGCACAGGAATGGTGGGAGCCACTCATAATAAGCAGCCCCAGGAGGAAGTCAGCACAGCACAGGGATGGAGGGAGCCCATCATAGTAAGCAGCCCCAGGAGGAAGTCAGCACAGCACAGGGATGGTGGGAGCCCCTCATAATAAGCAGCCCCAGGAGGAAGTCAGCACAGCACAGGGATGGAGGGAGCCCCTCATAATAAGCAGCCCCAGGAGGAAGTCAGCATAGCACAGGGATGGTGGGAGCCCCTCATAATAAGCAGCCCCAGGAGGAAGTCAGCACAGCACAGGGATGGTGGGAGCCCCTCATAATAAGCAGCCCCAGGAGGAAGTCAGCACAGCACAGGGATGGAGGGAGCCCCTCATAATAAGCAGCCCCAGGAGGAGCAGGCGAAAACTGGACCAGCGGTGCATGGCAGACAATCCGCTTCTCTCTCATCTAATGAAACTTCGTATTTCGGATAGGAAATTCTTCAACGGAATTTCGTATTTCGGATAAAAACCAAACTTCCATCAGCATCGACTGTCATATTGAGGTATATTTTTGCCTTTAAATTCATCTTAACGAACGTTCATACAAATTAACAAACCTAACGGCAATTCGTATTTCGTACGAAACGAAACGGAATTTCGGACATGAAATACGAAGTACGAATTCATTTTAATACGAATCGTAACAGAACGAAACAAATTTATTGACGACGCCCATGTCTACTGTGATGAGGACATCTGATGTAAGGGGAGCACTGTGATGAGGACATCTGATGTAGGGGGGCACTGTGATGAGGACATCTGATGTAGGGGGGCACTGTGATGAGGACATCTGATGTAGGGGGGCACTGTGATGGGGACATCTGATGTAGGGGAGCACTGTGATGAGGACATCTGATGTAGGGGAGCACTGTGATGAGGACATCTGATGTAGGGGGGCACTGTGATGAGGACAGCTGATGTAGGGGAGCACTGTGATGAGGACATCTGATGTAGGGGGGCATTGTGATGAGGACATCTGATGTAGGGGGGCACTGTGATGAGGACATCTGATGTAGGGGGGGCACTGTGATGAGGACATCTGATGTAGGGGGGCACTGTGATGAGGACATCTGATGTAGGGGAGCACTGTGATGAGGACATCTGATGTAGGGGGGGCACTGTGATGAGGACATCTGATGTAGGGGGGGCACTGTGATGAGGACATCTGATGTAGGGGGGCACTGTGATGAGGACATCTGATGTAGGGGGGCACTGTGATGGGGACATCTGATGTAAGGGGGGCACTGTGATGAGGACATCTGATGTAGGGGGGCACTGTGATGAGGACATCTGATGTAGGGGAGCACTGTGATGAGGACATCTGATGTAAGGGGGCACTGTGATGGGGACATCTAATGTAGGGGGGCACTGTGATGAGGACATCTGATGTAGGGGGGCTCTGTGATGGGGACATCTGATGTAGGGGGGCACTGTGATGAGGACATCTGATGTAGGGGGGCACTGTGATGAGGACATCTGATGTAGGGGGGCACTGTGATGAGGACATCTGATGTAGGGGGCACTGTGATGGGGACATCTGATGTAGGGGGGCACTGTGATGAGGACATCTGATGTAGGGGGGCACTGTGATGAGGACATCTGATGTAGGGGGGCATTGTGATGAGGACATCTGATGTAAGGGGGGCACTGTGATGAGGACATCTGATGTAGGGGGGCACTGTGATGAGGACATCTGATGTAGGGGGGCACTGTGATGAGGACATCTGATGTAAGGGGGGCACTGTGATGAGGACATCTGATGTAAGGGGGGGGCTCTGGTGGGGACAGAAGATGTAGGGGGGCACTGTGATGCTGAGATTTGACAATAAATATTATTGAAATGCTATGAAAATTGTAACTATCTTGGATAGACACCTGTAGTAAATGGGTCCTCTGATAGGAACACATTACCTCCCTGGCTTTTCACCTCGTCCAATCAGAGAAGGCTTTATGTTCATTAAGAAAATGCAAAGCATTCTCTGAATGGCGCCCGCGTTGAGTGGCCGACCTCCTGTGTTCACAGTGCATCAGGCTAGCCGCTCAGCACGGGACCTGGAAGCTAGTGAAAATCACTGTAATAGCGGTATAGTAGTGGTGTAGTAGCGGTGTAGTAATGGTGTAGTAGCAGTCTAGTGGCAATGTAGCATAGATGTAGTAGCAGTGTAGTAGTGATGTAGGTAGCAGTGTAGTAGTGGTATTTAATACAGTGTAGTAGTGGTACATACTTATAGCGGCAAACTAGTAGAGATGTAGTAGAAGTGTAGTAGGGGTGTAGTAGCAGTGTAGCAGATGTGTAGGAGTGGTGTAGTAGCAGTGTAGTAGTGGTGTAAGTAGCAGTGTAGTAGTGGTACTTATTTCTAGTGGCAATGTAGTAGAGATGTAGTAGCAGTGTTGTAGTGGTGTAGTAGAGGGGTAGTAGTGGTGCAGTAGTGATGTAGGTAGCAGTGTAGTAGTGGTATTTACTACAGTGTAGTAGTGGTACATACTTCTAGTGGAAAAAGGAGTGGTGTAGTAGCAGTGTAGTAGAGGGTGTGCAGTATACGATGTGCAAAATTTTTAACAGTAAGTAGATGCTCCTTCAAAGACTTAAATCCAAACACATATAAACTATCATAACATCCATCTATCACAAAAGTGCATCTAGTGACAATAAATAGTAAAGTGCATTAAGTGCCAAATAAATATTTCATATAATATTGAATATAAAATATAAATCAATCCATAGTGCACAGATTTCAGTGGTATCCAGAGTCTGAAACGTGACCAAAACAATGAATAATTCAATGTCTAATAAAGTGCAACAAAGTAAAGAGTGAAAGTGTCTAATTCTGTAGACAAAAGAAAAAATTATAAAGAAAAAATTCACAGTCCGTATCAAAGCATCAGACGAACGAACGTTCCTGTAGTAGTGGTACTTACTTCTAGTGGCAATGTGGTAAAAATGTAGTAGCAGTATAGTAGTGGTGTAGTAGAGGGGTAGTAGTGGTGTAGTAGAGGGGTAGTAGTGGTGCAGTAGTGGTGTAAGTAGCAGTGTAGTAGTGGTACTTACTCCAGTGTAGTAGTGGTACTTACTTCTAGTGGCAATGTAGTAGAGAAGTAGTAGAGGTGTAGCAGAGGTTTATTCGTGGTGTAGTAGAGGTGTAGTACTGATATAGTAGGGGTGTAGTAGAAGGGTAGTAGCAGTGTAGTAGTGGTGTAGTAATGGTGTAGCAGAGGTGTAGTAGCGGTGTAGTAGCGGTGTGGTAGAGGGGTAGTAGTGGTGTAGCAGTGGCGTAGTAGTGGTGTAATAGCGGTGTAGTAGAGGGGTAGTAGTTGTACAGTAGTGATGTAAGTAGCAGTGTAGTAGTGATGTAGAAGTGGTGCAGTAGAGCTGTAGTAGCGGTGTAGTAGTGGTGTAGTAGTGATGTAGTAGTGGTGTAGCAGAGGTGTAGTAGTGGTGCAGTACTGATATAGTAGGGGTGTAGTAGAAGGGTAGTAGCAGTGTAGTAATGGTGTAGCAGAGGTGTAGTAGTGGTGTAGTAGTGGTGTGGTAGAGGGGTAGTAGTGGTGTAGCAGTGGCGTAGTAGTGGTGTAGTAGCGGTGTAGTAGAGGGGTAGTAGTTGTACAGTAGTGATGTAAGTAGCAGTGTAGTAGTGATGTAGAAGTGGTGCAGTAGAGCTGTAGTAGCGGTGTAGTAGTGGTGTAGTAGTGATGTAGTAGTGGTGTAGCAGAGGTGTAGTAGTGGTGCAGTACTGATATAGTAGGGGTGTAGAAGAAGGGTAGTAGCAGTGTAGTAATGGTGTAGCAGAGGTGTAGTAGTGGTGTAGTAGTGGTGTGGTAGAGGGGTAGTAGTGGTGTAGCAGTGGTGTAGTAATGGTGTAGTAGCGGTGTAGTAGAGGGTTAGTAGTCATACAGTAGTAATGTAAGGAGCAGTGTAGTAGTGGTTGTAGAAGTGGTGCAGTAGTGATGTAGTAGTGGTGTAGTAGAGGTGTAAGTAGCAGTGTAGTAGTGATGCAGTAGTGATGTAGTAGTGGTGTAGTAGGGGTGTAAGTAGCATTGTAGTAGTGATGTAGTAGTGGTGTAGTAGGGGTGTAGTAGGGGTGCAGTAGCATTGTAGTAGTGATGTTGTAGTGATGTAGTAGTGGTGTAGTAGAGGTGTAGTAGCTGTATAGTAGGGGTGTAGCAGTGGTGCAGTAGCATTGTAGTAGTGATGTAGTAGTGGTGTAGTAGGGTGTAAGTAGCATTGTAGTAGTTCTGTAGTAGTGGTGTAGTAGGGGTGTAAGTAGCATTGTAGTAGTGATGTAGTAGTGGTGTAGTAGGGTGTAAGTAGCATTGTAGCAGTTCTGTAGTAGTGGTGTAGTAGGGTGTAAGTAGCAGTGTAGTAGTGATGTAGTAGCGGTGTAGTAGTGGTGCAGTAGCATTGTAGCAGTGTCTACGTTAGTGGTTTCCAGCACCCAGGGTCATCAGCCAGGCATGGAATATATGGAAGTTGGAACAATGTAACGACGTATGAAATATCCATACCTGGAACTCCTGTGTAAGTTTTATCAGATGAACTCCAAACGCCTCCCGCTGTAAGGCTCCCTGCACACTGGAGCTCATAAACTGCAGTTTATTGGAGTTTGGGCGTTTTTTTTTAAAAAAGCCCATAAACTCCACTCTATGTTAGCCTATGTGTCCATGCACACATGGACGTTTTTTCAGCTTTAATGAGCAGTGGAGTTTATGGGCTTTTTTCTGAACGCCAGAAATTTGCGTTCAAAGTGCCGTTTTTCACCGCCAAAAAACGACAAACGCTGATAAATGCTCATAAACGCTCATAAACGCGCGTTAATTAGTGTTCGGCATTCTGTTTTTTCAATGCATTGTGGGCGTTTGGAATGTACTGTGGGATTTTTGGAGTGTCCTCTGTGTATTTTTATTGAAAACGCCCATAAACGCTAATAAACGCTCATAAACGCTCATAAACGCTCGTACAAAACGCTGTTAAAAGCAAGTTTTTCAACCAGCGTTTTCTGCCAGCAATCTGGCGTCCAGAAAAAGCTTTTTTGAGCTTCAGTGTGCACGGAGCCTGAATGTAAAAAGGCGTTGGGAAGAACCTTTAAGAAGACGGAGCGGTGTTTTCGGTAACACAATTCCGGCAGAGGTTGCCTCCTGGATTTTCGGATGCCGCTAGCGGGGGGACGGGGAGCAGGAATCCGGGTCATATATAAGGAGTCAGCTAAATGAATGCACATTATCGGCCAATAAACAGCTCATCCATTAGCGGGCAGGCTCCTGAATAATATAGCGCTCTCATATTGCCATCATTTATACCGCTGACTGGAGAATAGACAAGATTATTACAGTGAGGGATCCTGGAAGGCACATGATGCATGAGGAGGCCGCATTGATCTTCACACAACAGGAAGGTGTCTAGACGGGAGATGTACGGCTCGGGCTTTCAGAGCGGGACATATTTCATGTGCGCCGGGCCTAATGGAGTAACAGAGCCGCTGATTGATGAGATGTCCCCACACACTGCCACTGCAGCTATTAGATAGAAAGGGGCCAACCACGACCTTTTACCGCTTCGCATGTCCTTCACTCACATCCTATGACCTCACTTTAAGCAAAAATAAATAAATAACGGCAAAGACGGAAGTGAAATCACTTTACCAGCAATAAGAACACAAGACGTGTCCGAAAATACTGTAAAAGATACAATTTGGTTAAAACGTACCTGTGTGCGTCACACGGGGGGCTTTAGCTATTTATTGCTCTCCTGAACCTCCATCATAAAAATTACTCTACTGATGGGTACAGGAATCACACAGGGACAGGGTGCCAGGGACAAGGTTCCGGAGACAGGGTGTTGGGGACAGGGTGTTGGGGACAGGGTGCTGGGGACAAGGTTCCGGAGACAGGGTGTTGGGGACAGGGTGTTGGGGACAGGGTGTTGGGGACAGGGTTCCCGGGGACAGGGTGTTGGGGACAGAGTGTCAGGGACAGGGTGCTGGGGACAGGGTGGTGGGGACAAGGTGTTGGGGACAGGGTGGCGGGGACAGGGTTTCCAGGGACAGGGTGCCAGGGACAAGGTTCCGGGGACAGGGTTTGGGGACAGGGTGCTGTGGACAGGGTGGCGGGGACAGGGTGGCGGGGACAGGGTGGCGGGGACAAGGTTCCGGGGACAAGGTGCCGGGGACAGGGTGTTGGGGACAGGGTGCTGTAGACAGGGTGGCGGGGACAGGGTGTTGCGGACAGGGTGGCGGGGACAAGGTTCCGGGGACAGGGTGTTGGAGACAGGGTGCCGGGGACAGGGTGTTGGGAACAGGGGGTTGGGAACAGGGTGCTGGGGACAGGGTGCTGGGGACAGGGTGCCGGGGACAGGGTGCCAGGGTCAGGGTGTTGGGGACAGGTGTTGGTGACAGGGTGCTGGGGACAGGGTGCTGTGGACAGGGTGGCGGGGACACGGTTACAGGGACAGGGTGCTGTGGACAGGGTGGCGGGGACAGGGTTCCAGGTGTTGGGGACAGGGTATTGGGAAAAGGGTGCTGTGGACAGGGTGGCGTGGACAGAGTGTCAGGGACAGGGTGCTGGGGACAGGGTGGTAGGGACAGGGTGTTGGGGACAGGGTGGCGGGGACAGGGTTCCGGGGACAGGGTGTTGGGGACAGGGTGCTGTGGACAGGGTTACGGGAACAGGGTGTTGGAGACAGGGTGCCGGGGACAGGGTGCCGGGGACAGGGTGTTGGGGACAGGGTGTTGGGGACAGGGTGCCGGGGACAAGGTGTTGGGAACAGGGTGTTGGGGACAGGGTGCCGGGGACAGGGTGCTGGGGACAGGGTGCCAGGACAAGGATCCGGGGACAGGGTGTTGGGGACAGGGTGCTGTGGACAGGGTTACGGGGACAGGGTGTTGGAGACAGGGTGGCGGGGACAGGGTGCCGGGGACAGGGTGTTGGGGATAGGGTGTTGGGGACAGGGTGCCGGGGACAAGGTGTTGGGAACAGGGTGTTGGGGACAGGGTGCTGGGGACAGGGTGCCGGGGACAGGGTTCCGTGGACAGGGTTCCGGGGACAGGGTGCCAGGGACAAGGTTCCGGGGACAGGGTGTTGGGGACAAGGTTCCGGGGACAGGGTGTTGGGGACAAGGTTCCGGGGACAGGGTGTTGGGGACAGGGTGCTGGGGACAGGGTGCCGGGGACAGGGTTCCGGGGACAGGGTGCCGGGGACAAGGTGCCGTGGACAGGGTGTTGGGGACAGGGTGCTGTGGACAGGGTGGCGGGGAAAGGGTTACGGGGACAGGGTGGCGGGGAAAGGGTTACGGGGACAGAGTGTTGCGGACAGGGTGGCGGGGACAAGGTTCCGGGGACAGGGTGTTGGAGACAGGGTGTTGGGGACAGGGTGTTGGGGTGTTGGGGACAGGGTGCTGGAGACAGGGTGTTGGGGACAGGGTGCCGGGGACAAGGTGTTGGGAACAGGGTGTTGGGGACAGGGTGCTGGGGACAGGGTGCTGGGGACAGGGTGCCGGGGACAGGTGTTGGGGACAGGTGTTGGAGACAGGGTGTTGGGGACAGGGTGCTGTGGACAGGGTGGCGGGGACAAGGTTATGGGGACAGGGTGCTGTGGACAGGGTGGCGGGGACAGGGTTTCGGGGACAGGGTGTTGGGGACAGGGTGTTGGGGACAGGGTGCTGGGGACAGGGTTACGGGGACAGGGTGCTGTGGACAGGGTGGTGGGGACAGGGTTCCAGGGACAGGGTGTTGGGGACAGGGTGCTGGGGACAGGGTGCTGTGGACAGGGTGGCGGGAACAAGGTTACGGGGACAGGGTGCTGTGGACAGGGTGGCGGGAACAGGGTTTCGGGGACAGGGTGTTGGGGACAGGGTGCTGGGGACAGGGTGCTGTGGACAGGGTTACGGGGACAGGGTGCTGTGGACAGGGTGGCGGGGACAGGGTTCCGGGGACAGGGTGTTGGGGACAGGGTGCTGGGGACAGGGTGCTGGGGACAGGGTAGCGGGGACAGGGTTCCGGGGACAGGGTGTTGGGGACAGGGTGCTGGGGACAGGGTGCTGGGGACAGGGTGCTGTGGACAGGGTGGCGGGGACAGGGTTACGGGGACATGGTTTTGGGGACAGGGTGTTGGGGACAGGGTGCTGGGGACAGGGTGCTGGGGACAGGGTGCTGTGGACAGGGTGGCGGGGACAGGGTTACGGGGACATGGTCTTGGGGACAGGGTGCCGGGGACAGGGTGTTGGGGACAAGGTTCTGGGGACAGGGCACCCTGTGTGTGCACAGTTACTGCAGGAACATACGGATCATTCTCGGTAGCTCGGTTACGTATGTTGAACCCTCCCGGATAGGTTGCCGGGACGGTCAGGTACATTTATTTCTGTGTAGCTCCATTGAAATTAGTACAGCGGTTCAGTGATTGCTTTGGGCTACTCTGGGCTCTGCGGGTTGCAAGTTTGATTGCTTCTCCCTATCTTCTCTATCTTCTGGAGGATTCCAGACTATCGTGTGTTAGGAGGAGGCAAATCAGCAGTCTGAATATTTATGTTGTCCCAGTCAAACCCAGGGAGAGAGTGCCCAGTAGGTGGCTGGGGAGTGCATAAATAAATATGTAGCGGATGACATTTGGGGTCAAATGTCACACGCATTGTAAATGTAGTTTTTGGTCTCAGGACAATAAAGGTTCTGAGGGTTAATTACATAGGTGGGCCTTTACACCAGTCTGGCCGGGCTGTGTTTGAAGGTTCTGCCTGGTCATGTGAGCGGTGAGGTGCACATGACAGGCCAGAACCAGGTCTGGTTGGATGTTTTGGTATCGGCCTTCTTGGAGCCAATCAGTGGGCCCTCTGAGGAGTCTGGGAAGGAGTACTTAAGCGGTGTGGGTCACGTCTTCAGGGTTCTGGAGTTGTTTGTGAGACCCATTGTGGTCTGTTCTGGTTCCAGGACCGGGGTAGCCCCGTAAGGGGTCCCGGTCATGGGGTGTTCGACATCCCGCAACATGTTCCCGTCGGTGGCCCCTTATAGACCCGTCTGGTCTGGGGTGGGGATCCGTCTGTTCCTGAGTCTCGGAACCGGCTGGTCCGAGGCGTAGTAACTGAGGGAGGATTCAAGGTGTCCGGGGGTGCTCTCGGCTTGGAGAGACACCGCAGCTCGTGGAAGTGACCGGGGGAGGACTCTTCGGAGGAGGGCCGGCAAGTGGCATCCTGGGAAGTGCCTGGGTACTGAGTTGGGAAGGACATTGATGAATTCACACTTTTCCAGTACCATTGAGAAGACGGGAAACATTCCAGGTACTGAGGAAAAACATTCCTATTCACTCTCAGTTGATTGTTCAAGTTTTGAGTCAATGTGCTGACTGTCATGACCTCTGGCTAGAGATCTGTTCAGCCTGGAAGTGCCCAGCTGCGAGTGGCTACTCTCTGGGTGGATATAGAGACTTTGCTAGATCTGCAGTTCAAGGTGTCTGAGTTCTTCACCCCGTGCCCTCTGTTCCCCTGAGAGAGACTGTGTTTGTGAAAGTTCTACTGCAAAATAAAACCTTTTTAACCACTTGCTTACTGGGCACTTAAACCCCCCTCCTGCCCAGACCAATCTTCAGCTTTCAGCGCAGATGCACTTTGAATGACAATTACGCGGGCATACAACACTGTACCCAAATGACATTTTTATCATTTTTTTTCCCACAAATAGAGCTTTCTTTTGGTGGTATTTAGTTACAGATGGGAGTTTTATTTTTTGCTAAACAAACAAAAAAAAATGCAAAAAAAAAAAAAAATCATGTTTTAATAGTTTGTTATAAAATTTTGCAAACGGGTCATTTTTCTCCTTCATTGAAGTGCGCTGATAAGGCGGCACTGATAGGCTGCACTGGTGGGCACTGATAGGCTGCACAGGTGGGCACTGATAGGCATAGTGAAGGCGGCACTAATAGGCACAGATAAGGCGGCACCGATGGGCACAGATAAGGCGGCACTGATGGGCAAAGATGGGCACAGATAAGATGGCACGGATGGGTGGCACGGATGGGTGGCACGGATGGGCACTGATAGGTACCACTGATAGATGGGACTGATGGGCACTGATAGGTGGCACTGATAGGTGGCTCTGATAGGTGACACTGCTGGGCACTGATGGGCGGCACTGCTGGGCACTGGTAGATGACACTGATGGGCACGGATATGTGGCACTGGGGTGCAGCACCTTTGAGGCAGATTGTGGGCACTGCTGGGTGGCACTGTGGGTGGCACTGCTGGGTGGCACTGTGGGCACTGCTGGGTGGCTCTGACAGGGGGCACTTACTTTTAATAAGGGTGGCACTGCAGGGGGCAGGTGGGCACTGGCAGGGGGCAGGTGGGCGCTTGCATTGCTGGCCGTGATCGGGACTTGTCCCGATCACGGCCGCCGGTGATCGGCTTTTTTTTTCTCCTCACGCTGTCAGCGCGAGGAGGAATAATAGCCTATTACCGGCTCCGTTATATCACATGATCAGCTGTCATTGGCTGACAGCTGATCACGTGATAAGGGGTCGGGATCGACCCCTTGCACGGATCGGTGATCAGGCGAGTCTCATGGACTCACCGATCACAGAGCGCGCCGCGCGCGCCCCTCAGGGGGCGCGCAGGCCGCTCGTACACGGGACTACGTCTATTGATGTCGTCCCGGAAAGGGAGATCCGCGCTGTAGCCGTCATTTGGCTATAGCGCGGATCTCAAGTGGTTAAAATGAATTCATCAGTGTCAGTGTTCAAGTCGTTGGCTATCAACCCTGGGAACCCCTAGACGAGGAGGATCAGGGCCAAGAGAAGGTAACCGGTAAGCCCAACAAGTCAAGGCCGCCCTGCAACGGGTTATGGCCGCTACAAATAAAACCCTCTAGAGCAGGGGTGTCCAAACTTTTTTCAAAGAGGGCCAGATTTGATGAAGTGAACATGCGCGAGGGCCGACCATTTTGCCTGACGTTCTTTGAACCATTAAAATTCGGTCTAAAGCCCCCATACACACTCTCAGATTTTCTTCAGATCTTTTCCTTCAGGTTTACCAAAACCATGTAGTAGAAGAGCCGGCCTGGTTGCAGACACATTGGAACTCCTGAGGTGTGACCTCATATTATGTGGTTTTGGTAAATCTGAAGGAAAAACCCAGCAGATAATCTGTCTGAGCACCAATACACGGCCCAACCAGAATTCTATTGCCTTTGTTGCGCTCATTCCCGACACACAGGCGAATGCTCTACTCTTTAGGGGTACTGTTAATTCTTAATGGTGCCCCACACATTGGAAAATGTGGGGTGCTTTTGGTGCAGTGCAATTAACAAAAAAAAAAAAAAAGCTCTGGGGCTTCTTTCCCTGAATTTTTGTGGGTAGGGAAGTCCATTGAAATGAATGGGCCGCCCCACAAACACAGTACGCAGCCACACAGATGTGAACCAAGGGCTTGTTCACATGTCAGGTTGGAGGGGCAGTAAAACTACATGGTTAAGCTGTTTTTACCACCCCCCAACTTCTCCCCCTTTAGCTGCAGAGGGAGCGGCTGGGGGTGTACACATGCTGTGGCTGCAGCTGGAGGTATACCCCGGGGGTGAACGGGCCTGCACTTCGAGTACACACAGTTGCGGTATAGTGATGCTGCATTTACAGGCTTAAAACAAGTGGTGAGGAGGCAACATAATGCCTCTTTACCGTCAAATGCCTCTGAAAAGAGATCTGTGCATGGATTGCTTTTCAGAGGAGCAGCAGTCCTATCACACACAAGCCCTACAAAAGCAGTTTTGATGGTACAAGAATGGTGGTGGTGGGGGGGGGGGGGGGGGGGTCCGGATTAAAAGTAACATACACACAGACACATGCACACACTTGCTGACGCATACACACGTGCACACACACATACAGACACATGCACACACATACACACACATACTTACAGACACATACAGACATACAGTACATACAGACACATGCGCACACACACACATACATACAGACACACATTAGTGTTGCCATCTGTCCAGGATTCACCCGGACAGTTCGGGTTTGGAATCATGCATCCGGGTTTCAGACTGCCTGAGACCTGGACACATTATTTAAACTGGACTATGGCCTCCCAGCAGGGTTGCTGGCTGCAGTTGTCTAAGCTGAGAGTGTCTGTAACAGTCTCTTTCACGCTGCCCAAAGCCAACACTAACAATCCCCCTCCCCCCCCCCCCCCAAAAAAAAAAAAAAACAGACAGGAGAGAAGAGAGGGCTCAATATGCACCTCTTCCCCCACCCTTACCCCTCTGTGTCTGCCCACACTCCAATCCCTGGCGCTGTGCCTCAGAAAAGGAAAGTTGAGGCTGAAAATTTGAAGTCCAGCAGCCTCAGATCGAGGTGCTGACTGCCAAGGGGTGAATGAGCTCACCATCCATCCCTGTCTCTGACTGAAGTCTCCCCCCTTCTCTCTCCTGCCTCTGAGTGAGTACACTAAGGCAAATCAGGGTTCTCAGAGCACCCCTTACATCACAGTTCCCCTTTACACCAGAGGCCACAGTGCCCCCCCCCCCCCCTTACATCAGAGTCCTTACCGTGCATCAGAGTTCTCAGTGTCCCCCCTTATATCAGGGTTCCCAGAACATACCTTATGTTAAAGGCCCTAGAGATCTCCCTTACATCAGAGTCTGCAGAGTCCCCCCTTACAGTGAATGTGAACTCTGCGAGTTCAGATGTAAAAGGGGAACTCTGCAGACTCTGATGTAAAGGGGGACTCTTGTTATTAACTTCATATGATTATAAATGTTATTTAATAGCAAAATATATCTATAGTTTATACTACATTGGCGTGCTCCACTAAAGTGTTCAGGTTTGACTTGAAGAAAAGGTGGCAACCCTAACATACATACAGACACATGCGCACACACACACACACATGCATACAGACTTACATACACATGTATCCACATACATACAGAGACACACATACAGACACATGATTAAAGCCCTTTTTAACACTAATTTAGCTTGTAGCATAGTACTGTACCTTTCCAGCTTCCTCATTCAGCCGGGTACTGCACTGTAGGGGGAAGCAGAGAGCACAGCACACTCCTCTGCACTTTACTTTCACTTTTGAAGCTCACGGAGCTTCTCACAGTGCCGGGATCGGCTCATCTGACAGCCCTGATCCCGCGGCCAGTGCCAGGACAAGGTCATCCAGCACCCAGGGCAAAGATGCCAAACTGCGCCCCCCTTTCCCTTAGGGTTAGGGTCAGGGTGCCCCCTACCCCTGCAATAAACCATTGCGCCAGGGGCAGCCGACCCTCTTGCCCACCCCTTGTCCTGGCCCTGCCCGCGGCACACGGATTGAGAGAGGGATAACCAGGTGGGCCGTTCAAAACCGGGCCGCGGGCAGCGGTTGGCCCGCGGGCCGAACTTTGGACATGCCTGCTCTAGAGCAGTGGTTCTCAACCCCGTCCTCAAGTACCCCCAACCGGCCATGTTTTGGGAATTTATCTTAGATAAAATAGCTGTCCCAAATCCCGTTGACTCTGACTGAAAGCGCCTGTGCAAGATAAAGGAAAACCTGCAAACATGGCCTGTTGGGGGTACTTGAGGACGGGGTTGAGAACCACTGCTCTAGTGGTAATGTTAGTGTAGGTACATTTTTTTAGCTTGGCTGAGAGCCAGGCCTGGGTTGTGAATTTGGGTCAGGGTTTAGGGCATGGGGTGCTCAACCTGCGGCCCTCACGCTGTTACAGAACTACAAGTCCCATCATGCCTCTGCCTTTTGGAGTCATGCTTGGAACTGTCAGCCTTGCAATGCCTCATGGGACTTGTAGTTCTGCAACAGCTAGAAGGCCACAGGTTGAACACCCATGGTTTAGGGACTCAGAGGTTGGATGACTCATCTGGCAGCTCTCTCTGTCACCCCCCCCCCCCCCTGTATGTTTGTGGAAACTTCCAGAGCTGGAGGGTGGAAGTAGGCCTCAACCAATCCCCAGCTTTGGGCCAGCAGGGGGACAGAGCTTACCTCATAAATAGACATGAGCCATGCCGGCAGGGGAGTCGGTGGAAGATGGAGGGCTATGGAGGTTGTCGGTGGCCCTTGAGAGTGCCTTCTAGTCTGGGGAAGGGGGTTACCTCGGGCCTGGAGCTCGGGTGCTGGAAGATTCCCCTTACAACACACAGTGGAAGCCCTTCCTGGAGGCACGGGAGCAATGAGAGAGGACAGCGGGAGCAATGAGAGAGGACAGCGGGAGCAATGAGAGAGGACAGCGGGAGCAATGAGAGAGGGCAGCGGGAGCAATGAGAGAGGACAGCGGGAGCAATGAGAGAGGACAGCGGGAGCAATGAGAGAGGACAGCGGGAGCAATGAGAGAGGACAGCGGGAGCAATGAGAGAGGACAGCGGGAGCAATGAGAGAGGGCAGCGGGAGCAATGAGAGAGGGCAGCGGGAGCAATGAGAGAGGACAGCGGGAGCAATGAGAGAGGACAGCGGGAGCAATGAGAGAGGACAGCGGGAGCAATGAGAGAGGACAGCGGGAGCAATGAGAGAGGACAGCGGGAGCAATGAGAGAGGACAGCGGGAGCAGGACAGCACGTCCGGGAGATCTCCTGATCTTCAGCCAGATGGACACTGAACCTTTGCTACACAACTAAGGGCCTTGGCCTCCTGCCTGTAATGGGCTATTGCTTCAGCCCACCGCGTGACTGTTGGATAATTCAAAGTGATCCAGTTGGGTTCTGCAAGTGAGTGCTGGAGGAAGAAGAGGAGCTGTATATAGGGACTGTATATAGGAAGATGCCCCTAAAGTTTGGTCTAAAGTCAAGTGGGCATCCCATAACCTCCCATCCCTATCCAAGTTATTACCCTCCATAAACAAAAAAAAAAAAAAACAAAGTCATGGACTGTTCTCTACCTCATGTGCCTCAAGTGTGCCTGATTCATTGTGCCTGGCTGTGCCGGATGAGGATCCTATACTACTTGTGGCTCCTAAGGGGGTGCGCTACAATTAGTCTGGGGTCTAGGACAGCCTTGTTCTTGTCCAGGAGGAGAAGTTTCCAGCCTGAAGTTCTGCTGCCCTTCCAGGCAGCCCAGCTGGAAATCTGCCCCCCCCCCCCCAGTTCCCAACTTCTGGGGGGCTGGGGTACCTGCATTCTGAGAATTACTGCAGCTACACAAGGGATATTCCTGAGGATCCAGCCTGAAAGGTTCCCTAAAGGAAGTTCCTTCAGATATTGGAAGGTGGCATCCAAGTATCCAGGGACACTGTGAGTACAGAACTATGGGTAGAATCCTGGTGGCTGCAGCTGCTGCTACCCTCTTGTGTTTGCCTGGCCTGGGGCATCGCATACAGTGTCTCAGTGCTGTCTATAGCTGGGGCTACCACTGAAGGGACCTTTCCAAAGAGTAGCCATAGAGTGAAGCGTAGAGTCCTTTTGTTATTGCTCAGGGTTTTTGGAGCATCCCCTGGTTCCTTACACACTATCCCGGTTATTCACCAAATAAACGTAAAAGAAACGCAACCCCTAGACTTTTTATTGAGCCTGAAGTGTGCCTGTTGCTGGATGCATGGCTGCTGCAGCGGGGGGCCCGGGGGGTTGGACAGACAGGGGACACGTTTCTAGGACCCGCCCACAAGTAGGCCCCCAAAGAATTGAAGATTTGACTGTTCTGTTATACCAGTGATGGTCAGCCTTCTTGATATGGGGTGGGGCTCAAATGTGAATCCTGGCATCACCCAAACTTCTGTGAACATTCATTATCGCAGCAGACGTGGTGATGGTCAGAGACTGCAGACATAGTACAAGAGATGGTCACAGACCAGAGACATAGTACAGGAGATGATCAGAGACTGCATACATGCTACAAGTGATGGTCAGTGACTTCAGACATGATACAGGAGATGATCAGAGACTGCAGACATGATACAGGAGATGATCAGAGACTGCAGACATGATACAGGAGATCGTCAGAGACTGCAGACATAGTACAAGAGATGGTCAGAGACTGCAGACATGGTACAGGAGATGGTCAGTGACTTCAGACATGATACAGGAGATGATCAGAGACTGCAGACATGATACAGGAGATGATCAGAGACTGCAGACATAGTACAAGAGATGGTCACAGACCAGAGACATAGTACAGGAGATGATCAGAGACTGCATACATGCTACAAGTGATGGTCAGTGACTTCAGACATGATACAGGAGATGATCAGAGACTGCAGACATGATACAGGAGATGATCAGAGACTGCAGACATGATACAGGAGATCGTCAGAGACTGCAGACATGCTACAAGTGATGGTCAGAGACTGCAGACCTAATACAGGAGATGGTCAGAGACTGCAGACATGATACAGGAGATGGTCGGAGACTGCAGACATGATACAGGAGATGGACAGAGACTGCAGACATGATACAAGAGATGGACAGAGACTGCAGACATGATAGAGAAGAGGGTCAGAGACTGCAGAAATGATACAGGAGATGATCAGAGACTGCAGACATAGTGCAGGAGATGATCAGAGACTGCACACCTGATGCAGGAGATGGTCAGAGACTGCAGACATGATACAGGAGATGGTCAGAGACTGCAGACATGGTACAGGAGATGGTCAGAGACTGCAGACATGATACAGGAGATGGTCAGAGACTGCAGACATGATACAGGAGATTATCAGAGACTGCAGAAATGATACAGGAGATGATCAGAGACTGCAGACATAGTGCAGGAGATGATCAGAGACTGCACACCTGATGCAGGAGATGGTCAGAGACTGCAGACATACTACAGGAGATGGTCAGAGACTGCAGACATGATACACAAGATGGTCAGAGACTGCAGACATGATACAGGAGATTATCAGAGACTGCAGACATGATACAAGAGATGGTCAGAGACTGCAGACATGATACACAAGATGGTCAGAGACTGCAGACATGGTACAGGAGATGGTCAGAGACTGCAGACATGGTACAGGAGATGGTCAGAGACTGCAGACATGATACAGGAGTTATAAAAAAGGGGGTCCAACCCGCTACTAGCAAGGGGGACCTAATAAACGCGGACCAACCCGCTACTAGCAAGGTGGACCTAATAAAGGGGATCCAACCTGCTACTAGCAAGGTGGTCCTAATAAAGGGGGTCCAACCCCCTACTAACAAGGGGGACCTTATAAAGGGGGTTCAACCCGGGAGCAAGCAAGCTGGTCCTAATAAAGTGGTCGGGGAGTGCATATAGCCAATGCTTTGCTAGGACATCTTAAAGCTCCTATAGACCCACTTATTGATCAATAAGGCTGGATAAATTTACCCCTGTTGGGGGTTTATTGCCCCGGTGGAGGTCATCACTCCAAGGAATGGACACAGGAAGTTCTGAAACACTTTATTGATTGTTTGCTTTATGTAAAGGAAATAAATTATTTCTACTCACGAGTCTTCTGGACTTTTGTTGAGACTTGATTGCACTGCGCGGATGACTTGTTAATATTAATATTATATCACTGAACTGATCTTTATTATTTATTGGATCACCTTGGGAAGTACTTTTTGATGAAGGTGCTTTATTACACATTATTGATTCATTTATTTTTCTATAGGAATCAGTAATTTATAGCTCTGTATTTTTATGATTTATTGACACGCTTTTGCACGTTATTGGTGAATTTATTCATTTAATGATTAATTGATATAAATTGATGATGTATTGCGCTGTTATGAATGTATTGATTTTCTAATTACTTATTTTATTTTATTATTAATTATCATTTATTTTGATAGAGAAACTGAGTTTGAGGTAAATGCATTGTATCAAATAGTTTGTTTTTATTTTCATAATTATTTATTGATTGGTATAGGTATTAGGTTTATGGGTTAATATCACTGGGATGAGTTTAGTTTTTTTGGTTTATTGTACTAATAAAGGGAGCAGGATCGATTGGTTTGAGTAGTTTATTGAATTTTTACCCCGAGGGTCCTGGTGCCCGACCGCCACCCTTTGCACTTATTGTGTGGTACATTATATATATAAAAAAAATAGGAATCTTTTTGAAATCCAATAAAAAGTCCCCCCACCCCTCTTCTTTATTTTTCTCAGCCGGTTCTCCTCCTAGGGACAGGCTCGGTGTGACGTGTGGTGGAGGGTCCCAAAGTTCCCGGTTCCACCATTTGAAGAAGAATTCTTGTATTATTGTAAATGTAATCATGAATTGAATGGGAAATGGGAATTGGAACACAAAGACATGTCTTAATAAGCATATATTCTTCTTTTTTTTTCATACAGTTCTGGAGAACCCGAGGAAGCGATGTCCTTGATCCCACAAAACATCTTGTGTATACTTGGCATTGCCCCTCCCCTCCCCCCAACTTTATCAACATGAAAATTAAATAAAAAAAGTATCTTAAAATCAGGACCGGCGCTACCTATAGGCAAGGTAGGCACCAGCCTAGAGCGCACATTAGTAGGGGGCACCGCACCAACAGGGGCGGACTGGGCCGGCGCCACCAGGGCCGCATGTATTTCTGGGGCCGGGCCGCTTCCACGAGTGTCCGACCGGCCACCCATTCAGTTTACTGCATGGCTTTTGGAGCCAGGAGGCGGGAACTGGATGTCAGCTGACTGTGAAGGGGGAGGAGCTGGAGGAGACCCCATCGGCCTGATGTCAGTGCAGGTGTCTCTGCAGCCGCAGACACCAGGGCCTGGTTTGCAGATAAAGTGATAAAGCACTGTGCCAGACTGACAGTTCTATTGTTTGCCAAATAACACAATTTTTTTATAGACTGTTTAACGCTCTGCTTTGGTCCATATACTACCCTAGCCTGTCTATATACTACCCCAGCCTGTCTATATACTACCCTAGCCTGTCTATATACTACCCTAGCCTATCCATATACTACCCTAGCCTGTCTATATACTACCCCAGCCTGTCTATATACTACCCTAGCCTGTCTATATACTACCCTAGCCTATCCATATACTACCCTAGCCTGTCTATATACTACCCCAGCCTGTCTATATACTACCCTAGCCTGTCTATATACTACCCTAGCCTATCCATATACTACCCTAGCCTGTCTATATACTACCCTAGCCTGTCCATATACTACCCTACCCTATCCATATATTACCCTAGCCTGTCCAAATACTACCCTAGCCTGTCCATATACTACCCTAGCCTGTCCATATATACTACCCTAGCCTGTCTATATACTACCCTAGCCTATCCATATACTATCCTAGCTTGTCCATATACTACACTAGCCTGTCTATATACTGCCCTAGCCTGTCTATATACTACCCTAGCCTGTCTATATACTGCCCTAGCCTGTATATATACTACCCTAGCCTGCCCATATACTACCCTAGCCTGTCTATATACTGCCCTAGCCTGTCTATATACTGCCCTAGCCTGTCCATATACTACCCTAGCCTGTCTATATACTGCCCTAGCCTTTCTATATACTGCCCTAGCTTGTCCATATACTACACTAGCCTGTCTATATACTGCCCTAGCTTGTCCATATACTGCCCTAGCCTGTCTATATACTGCCCGGGCCTGTCCATATACTACCCTAGCCTGCCTATATATACTACCCTAGCCTGTCCATATCCTGCCCTAGCCTGTCCATATACTACCCTAGCCTACAGTGAAAGCCCTTCCTGGAGGCACGGGAGCAATGAGAGAGGACAGCGGGAGCAATGAGAGAGGACAGCGGGAGCAATGAGAGAGGACAGCGGGAGCAGGACAGCACGTCCGGGAGATCTCCTGATCTTCAGCCAGATGGACACTGAACCTTTGCTACACAACTAAGGGCCTTGGCCTCCTGCCTGTAATGGGCTATTGCTTCAGCCCACCGCGTGACTGTTGGATAATTCAAAGTGATCCAGTTGGGTTCTGCAAGTGAGTGCTGGAGGAAGAAGAGGAGCTGTATATAGGGACTGTATATAGGAAGATGCCCCTAAAGTTTGGTCTAAAGTCAAGTGGGCATCCCATAACCTCCCATCCCTATCCAAGTTATTACCCTCCATAAACAAAAAAAAAAAAACCAAAGTCATGGACTGTTCTCTACCTCATGTGCCTCAAGTGCACCTGATTCGGTGTGCCTGGCTGTGCCAGATGAGGATCCTATACTACTTGTGGCTCCTAAGGGGGTGCGCTACAATTAGTCTGGGGTCTAGGACAGCCTTGTTCTTGTCCAGGAGGAGAAGTTTCCAGCCTGAAGTTCTGCTGCCCTTCCAGGCAGCCCAGCTGGAAATCTGCCCCCCCCCCCCAGTTCCCAACTTCTGGGGGGCTGGGGTACCTGCATTCTGAGAATTACTGCAGCTACACAAGGGATATTCCTGAGGATCCAGCCTGAAAGGTTCCCTAAAGGAAGTTCCTTCAGATATTGGAAGGTGGCATCCAAGTATCCAGGGACACTGTGAGTACAGAACTATGGGTAGAATCCTGGTGGCTGCAGCTGCTGCTACCCTCTTGTGTTTGCCTGGCCTGGGGCATCGCCTTACAGTGTCTCAGTGCTGTCTATAGCTGGGGCTACCACTGAAGGGACCTTTCCAAAGAGTAGCCATAGAGTGAAGTGTAGAGTCCTTTTGTTATTGCTCAGGGTTTCTGGAGCATCCCTTGGTTCCTTACACACTATCCCGGTTATTCACCAAATAAACGTAAAAGAAACGCAACCCCTAGACTTTTTATTGAGCCTGAAGTGTGCCTGTTGCTGGATGCATGGCTGCTGCAGCGGGGGGCCCGGGGGGTTGGACAGACAGGGGACACGTTTCTAGGACCCGCCCACAAGTAGGCCCCCAAAGAATTGAAGATTTGACTGTTCTGTTATACCAGTGATGGTCAGCCTTCTTGATATGGGGTGGGGTTTAAATGTGAATCCTGGCATCACCCAAACTTCTGTGAACATTCATTATCGCAGCAGACGTGGTGATGGTCAGAGACTGCAGACATAGTACAAGAGATGGTCAGAGACCAGAGACATAGTACAGGAGATGATCAGAGACTGCATACATGCTACAAGTGATGGTCAGTGACTTCAGACATGATACAGGAGATGATCAGAGACTGCAGACATGATACAGGAGATGATCAGAGACTGCAGACATGATACAGGAGATCGTCAGAGACTGCAGACATAGTACAAGAGATGGTCAGAGACTGCAGACATGGTACAGGAGATGGTCAGTGACTTCAGACATGATACAGGAGATGATCAGAGACTGCAGACATGATACAGGAGATGATCAGAGACTGCAGACATAGTACAAGAGATGGTCACAGACCAGAGACATAGTACAGGAGATGATCAGAGACTGCATACATGCTACAAGTGATGGTCAGTGACTTCAGACATGATACAGGAGATGATCAGAGACTGCAGACATGATACAGGAGATGATCAGAGACTGCAGACATGATACAGGAGATCGTCAGAGACTGCAGACATGCTACAAGTGATGGTCAGAGACTGCAGACATGGTACAAGAGATGGTCAGAGACTGCAGACCTAATACAGGAGATGGTCAGAGACTGCAGACATGATACAGGAGATGGTCGGAGACTGCAGACATGATACAGGAGATGGACAGAGACTGCAGACATGATACAAGAGATGGACAGAGACTGCAGACATGATAGAGGAGAGGGTCAGAGACTGCAGACATGATACAGGAGATGGACAGAGACTGCAGACATGATACAAGAGATGGACAGAGACTGCAGACATGATACAGGAGAGGGTCAGAGACTGCAGACATGATACAGGAGATGGACAGAGACTGCAGACATGATACAGGAGATTATCAGAGACTGCAGACATGATACAGGAGATGATCAGAGGCTGCAGAAATGATACAGGAGATGATCAGAGACTGCAGACATGGTACAGGAGATGGTCAGAGACTGCAGACATGATACAGGAGATGGTCAGAGACTACAGACATGCTACAGGAGATGGACAGAGACTGTAGATATGATACAGGAGATTATCAGAGACTGCAGAAATGATACAGGAGATGGTCAGAGACTGCAGACATGATACAAGAGATGGTCAGAGACTACAGACATGATACAGGAGATGGTCAGAGACTGCAGACATGATACAAAAGATGGTCAGAGACTGCAGACATGATACAGGAGATTATCAGAGACTGCAGACATGATACAGGAGATGATCAGAGGCTGCAGAAATGATACAGGAGATGATCAGAGACTGCAGACATGGTACAGGAGATGGTCAGAGACTGCAGACATGATACAGGAGATGGTCAGAGACTACAGACATGCTACAGGAGATGGACAGAGACTGTAGATATGATACAGGAGATTATCAGAGACTGCAGAAATGATACAGGAGATGGTCAGAGACTGCAGACATGATACAAGAGATGGTCAGAGACTACAGACATGATACAGGAGATGGTCAGAGACTGCAGACATGATACAAGAGATGGTCAGAGACTGCAGACATGATACACAAGATGGTCAGAGACTGCAGACATGATACAGGAGATTATCAGAGACTGCAGACATGATACAAGAGATGGTCAGAGACTGCAGACATGATACACAAGATGGTCAGAGACTGCAGACATGGTACAGGAGATGGTCAGAGACTGCAGACATGATACAGGAGATTATCAGAGACTGCAGAAATGATACAGGAGATGATCAGAGACTGCAGACATAGTGCAGGAGATGATCAGAGACTGCACACCTGATGCAGGAGATGGTCAGAGACTGCAGACATGATACAGGAGATGGTCAGAGACTGCAGACATGGTACAGGAGATGGTCAGAGACTGCAGACATGATACAGGAGATGGTCAGAGACTGCAGACATGATACAGGAGATTATCAGAGACTGCAGAAATGATACAGGAGATGATCAGAGACTGCAGACATAGTGCAGGAGATGATCAGAGACTGCACACCTGATGCAGGAGATGGTCAGAGACTGCAGACATACTACAGGAGATGGTCAGAGACTGCAGACATGATACACAAGATGGTCAGAGACTGCAGACATGATACAGGAGATTATCAGAGACTGCAGACATGATACAAGAGATGGTCAGAGACTGCAGACATGATACACAAGATGGTCAGAGACTGCAGACATGGTACAGGAGATGGTCAGAGACTGCAGACATGATACAGGAGTTATAAAAAAGGGGGTCCAACCCGCTACTAGCAAGGGGGACCTAATAAACGCGGACCAACCCGCTACTAGCAAGGTGGACCTAATAAAGGGGATCCAACCTGCTACTAGCAAGGTGGTCCTAATAAAGGGGGTCCAACCCCCTACTAACAAGGGGGACCTTATAAAGGGGGTTCAACCCGGGAGCAAGCAAGCTGGTCCTAATAAAGTGGTCGGGGAGTGCATATAGCCAATGCTTTGCTAGGACATCTTAAAGCTCCTATAGACCCACTTATTGATCAATAAGGCTGGATAAATTTACCCCTGTTGGGGGTTTATTGCCCCGGTGGAGGTCATCACTCCAAGGAATGGACACAGGAAGTTCTGAAACACTTTATTGATTGTTTGCTTTCTGTAAAGGAAATAAATTATTTCTACTCACGAGTCTTCTGGACTTTTGTTGAAACTTGATTGCACTGCGCGGATGACTTGTTAATATTAATATTATATCACTGAACTGATCTTTATTATTTATTGGATCACCTTGGGAAGTACTTTTTGATGAAGGTGCTTTATTACACATTATTGATTCATTTATTTTTCTATAGGAATCAGTAATTTATAGCTCTGTATTTTTATGATTTATTGACACGCTTTTGCACGTTATTGGTGAATTTATTCATTTAATGATTAATTGATATAAATTGATGATGTATTGCGCTGTTATGAATGTATTGATTTTCTAATTACTTATTTTATTTTATTATTAATTATCATTTATTTTGATAGAGAAACTGAGTTTGAGGTAAATGCATTGTATCAAATAGTTTGTTTTTATTTTCATAATTATTTATTGATTGGTATAGGTATTAGGTTTATGGGTTAATATCACTGGGATGAGTTTAGTTTTTTTGGTTTATTGTACTAATAAAGGGAGCAGGATCGATTGGTTTGAGTAGTTTATTGAATTTTTACCCCGAGGGTCCTGGTGCCCGACCGCCACCCTTTGCACTTATTGTGTGGTACATTATATATATAAAAAAAATAGGAATCTTTTTGAAATCCAATAAAAAGTCCCCCCCCCTCTTCTTTATTTTTCTCAGCCGGTTCTCCTCCTAGGGACAGGCTCGGTGTGACGTGTGGTGGAGGGTCCCAAAGTTCCCGGTTCCACCATTTGAAGAAGAATTCTTGTATTATTGTAAATGTAATCATGAATTGAATGGGAAATGGGAATTGGAACACAAAGACATGTCTTAATAAGCATATATTCTTCTTTTTTTTTTCATACAGTTCTGGAGAACCCGAGGAAGCGATGTCCTTGATCCCACAAAACATCTTGTGTATACTTGGCATTGCCCCTCCCCCCCCCCCCAACTTTATCAACATGAAAATTAAATAAAAAAAGTATCTTAAAATCAGGACCGGCGCTACCTATAGGCAAGGTAGGCACCAGCCTAGAGCGCACATTAGTAGGGGGCGCCACACCAACAGGGGCGGACTGGGCCGGCGCCACCAGGGCCGCATGTATTTCTGGGGCCGGGCCGCTTCCACGAGTGTCCGACCGGCCGCCCATTCAGTTTGCTGCATGGCTTTTGGAGCCAGGAGGCGGGAACTGGATGTCAGCTGACTGTGAAGGGGGAGGAGCTGGAGGAGACCCCATCGGCCTGATGTCAGTGCAGGTGTCTCTGCAGCCGCAGACACCAGGGCCTGGTTTGCAGATAAAGTGATAAAGCACTGTGCCAGACTGACAGTTCTATTGTTTGCCAAATAACACAATTTTTTTATAGACTGTTTAACGCTCTGCTTTGGTCCATATACTACCCTAGCCTGTCTATATACTACCCCAGCCTGTCTATATACTACCCTAGCCTGTCTATATACTACCCTAGCCTATCCATATACTACCCTAGCCTGTCTATATACTACCCCAGCCTGTCTATATACTACCCTAGCCTGTCTATATACTACCCTAGCCTATCCATATACTACCCTAGCCTGTCTATATACTACCCTAGCCTGTCCATATACTACCCTACCCTATCCATATATTACCCTAGCCTGTCCAAATACTACCCTAGCCTGTCCATATACTACCCTAGCCTGTCCATATATACTACCCTAGCCTGTCTATATACTACCCTAGCCTATCCATATACTATCCTAGCTTGTCCATATACTACACTAGCCTGTCTATATACTGCCCTAGCCTGTCTATATACTACCCTAGCCTGTCTATATACTGCCCTAGCCTGTATATATACTACCCTAGCCTGCCCATATACTACCCTAGCCTGTCTATATACTGCCCTAGCCTGTATATATACTGCCCTAGCCTGTCCATATACTACCCTAGCCTGTCTATATACTACCCTAGCGTGTCCATATAGCCTGTCCATATACTGCCCTAGCCTATCCATTCACTACCCTAGCCTGTCCATACACTGCCCTAGCCTGTCCATATACTACCCTAGCCTGTCCATATATACTACCCTAGCCTGTCTATACACTGCCCTAGCCTGTCTATATACTACCCTAGCCTGTCTATATACTACCCTAGCCTGTCTATATACTACCCTAGCCTGTCTATACACTGCCCTAGCCTGTCCATACACTGCCCTAGCCTGTCCATATACTGCCCTAGCCTGTCCATATACTGTCCTAGCCTGTCTATATACTGCGATAGCCTGTCCATTTATACTACCCTGGCCTGTCCATATACTGCCCTAGCCTGTCCATATATACTACCCTGGCCTGTCTATATACTGCCCTAGCCTGTCTATATACTGCCCTAGCCTGTCCATATATACTACCCTGGTCTGTCTATATATTGCCCTAGCCTGTCCATATACTACCCTAGCCTGTCCATATATACTACCCTAGCCTGTCCATATACTACCCTAGCCTGTCCATATACTACCCTAGCCTGTCCATATATATACTATCCTGGCCTGTCTATATACTACCCTAGCCTGTCCATATATACTAGCCTGGCCTGTCTATATACTGCCCTAGCCTGTCCATATACTACCCTAGCCTGTCTATATACTACCCTAGCCTGTCCATATACTACCCTAGCCTGTCCATATACTACCCTAGCCTGTCTGTACACTACCCTATCCTGTCCATATACTACCCTAGCCTATCCATATACTGCCCTAGCCTGGCAATATACTACCCTAGCCTGTCTGTACACTACCCTAGCCTGTACATATACTACCCTAGCCTATCCATATACTGCCCTAGCCTGTCTATACACTGCCCTAGCCTGTCCATATACTGCCCTAGCCTGTCCATATACTGTCCTAGCCTGTCTATATACTGCGATAGCCTTTCTATATACTACCCTAGCCTGTCCATATATACCACCCTGGCCTTCGCAAACCTACAGGTCAAATTTGCAGCCACAAAATAATTAAAGCTGTGCAAACATAGTCCCACCACATGGCCAATGACATAACACATGTATGAGGTGAATTTGGGATCGACAACTACAAGCATTCTTTTTTTATATGGGAAATTGTTGTGACAATTCAGGACTGTGGAGCACATGAAGGCAATGGAGGAGAGGAAAGGTCAGGGACCAGGGTAGGCAAAAAAGAGGGTGCAGGAGACGATCACCAGCAATACATACACATACAGCAATGACACCTGCACCGTGATAGAGTCATCTGACAACAGCACCGTGGCAGAGAGCACTGACATCAGCAGCGTGACATAAAGCACTTACACCAGCACCGTGATATACAGCAGTGACAGCAGCACCGTGATAGAGAGCACTGACATCAGCAGCGTGACATAAAGCACTCACACCAGCACCCTGATATACAGCACTGACAGCAGCACCGTGACAGAGAGCACTGTCATCAGCACCGTGATATACAGCACTGACACCTGCACCGTAAGCAGACCCAGAAGGAAGTCAGCATAGCACAGGGATGGTGGGAGCCCCTCATAATGAGCCTAGCACAGGGATGGTGGGAACCCCTCATAATAAGCAGCCCCAGGAGGATGTCAGCATAGCACAGGGATGGTGGGAGCCCCTCATAATAAGCAGCCCCAGGAGGATGTCAGCATAGCACAGGGATGGTGGAAGCCCCTCATAATAAGCAGCCCCAGGAGGATGTCAGCATAGCACAGGGATGGTGGGAGCCCCTCATAATGAGCATAGCACAGGGATGGTGGGAACCCCTCATAATAAGCAGCCCCAGGAGGATGTCAGCATAGCACAGGGATGGTGGGAGCCCCTCATAATAAGCAGCCCCAGGAGGATGTCAGCATAGCACAGGGATGGTGGGAGCCCCTCATAATAAGCAGCCCCAGGAGGAAGTCAGCACAGCAAAGGGATGGTGGGAGCCCCTCATAATGAGCATAGCACAGGGATGGTGAGAGACCCTCATAATATGCACAGCAGAGGTACAGCCCCAGGAGGATGTCAGCACAGCACAGGGATGGTGGGAGCCCTTCATAATAAGCAGCCCCAGTAGAAATATGACACCACTCAACCTCTTCAAAGAGGAGGGTACGGGCATATAGTACGGTGTGCTTTTTTTGGACAAGGAAGTGAGCCAAATGAAGAAAGAAGGTCTCTGTGCTCGATTAAAAAACAGTTCGATTGCAAATTGGGCAAGCTCTGGCCAGAGGTCAAGCCTGCCCACCCAGTAGTCCAGGGGTTCATCACTCCTCAGAGTGTCCACATCGGCCGTTAACCCGATGTAGTCAGACACCTGACGGTCTAGGCGTTCCCTGATGCTGGATCCGGATGACACCTGTCGATGGGTCGGCTGAAAGAATGATCTCATATCAGAAGTCACTAACACATCTTCAAACCGGCCTCTTCTTGCAGGCGCTGTTGGATTGGTACCCGCAACTCCTTCTCTGGGAGTGGGAATTGCTCCTCTGCCAGCGCATGCAAAAGCAGAATGCAGCATTTCTCGAAGCAAGGCCTGGAAGTGCTGCATTCTGACAGCCCTCTGTGACAGCGGTAACATTTCCGCCATTTTGTGTTTGTACCGGGGGTCTAAGTACGTTGCCACCCAGTACTGGTCCTTGACCTTTATGCTTTTTATACGGGGGTCCCTATTAAAACACTGGAGCATGAAGGCCCCCATTTGCACTAAAGTGGAAGCGGTGTGGTGGCCTGGCTCCTGCTCATCATCCAGGATAATGTCGTCCTCTTCATTCTCCTCTCCCCATCCACGCACAACAGGGATCCCAGAAAGGTTTAAAGCATGCTTTTCTTGCTCCTCCTCATCCGCCCCGGCACCATCCTCCTCTGACTCCTCTTCAAACTCCTGTTGTTGACTTGTCTCAGATAGAGTAGCCCCCCCTGGGAATTCATCCAGCATTGCGACTTCCTCATCTTCCCGCTCCTGCTCCTCCACTTCCGCTTGATCAATGACACGACGTAATGCACGCTCTATAAAGAAGGCATAAGGTACCATGTCACTGATGGCGCCATGGCTGCGACTGACCAGTTTGGTGATCTCCTCAAATGGGCGCAGAAGTCTGCATGCATCGTGCATGAGCAGCCACTGGCGCAGTGAAAAAAAACCCAGCTCCCCAGAACCAGTTCTGCCACAGAGTTCATACAGGTAGACGTTAACTGCACGTTTCTGCTGGAGCAGCCTATCAAGCATATAGAAGGTTGAGTTCCATCGCGTCGGGCAATCGCAAATAAGACGTCTGACCGGCAGATTGTGTCGCCACTGAATGTCAGCAAGGCAAACCATGGCCGTGTAAGATCTTCTGAAATGGGCCGAGATTTTCCTTGCCTGCCACAAGATGTCCTGGACCCCAGGGCATTTGACAAGGAATCGCTGCACGACCAAGTTTTAAGACGTGTGCCATGCATTGCACGTGTGTGATTTTGCCCTGTTTCAATGCGCTAAGCAGATTGGCACCGTTGTCACACACCACTTTACCAACTGTCAAATTGAGCGGTGTTAGCCACTGATCTGCCTGTGAACGCAAAGCTGAAAGGAGTGCCGGGCCAGTGTGGCTCTTGGCTTCCAGGCACAACAGACGCAGCACGGCATGGCAAGTCTCACCTGGCATGTCGAATAGGTTCTGGGGAGCTTGGGCGACGCAGCGGAAGAGACGCTAGCAGCGGAAAAGGAGGAGTCAGCCGAGGAGGAGAGGGAGGAGGATGGAGTAGGAGGAGGAGGAGAAGAAGAGTCAGCCCTGCATGCAATCCGTGGCGGTAAAACCAAATCTACACGGGTTACATGCTTGACGGCCGTCAGAAGGTTCACCCAGTGGGCAGTAAAAGTGATATACCTTCCCTGCCCGTGTTTGCTAGACCACGTGTCTGTGGTCAGATGTATCTTGGCACCGACACTGTGTGCCAGAGATACATTCACTTGCCGCTGAACATGGCCATATAGCTCTGGGATGCCCTTCTCAGAGAAATACTTCCTTCCTGGGACCTTCCATTGTGGTGTTCCAATGGCCACAAATTTGCGAAAGGCCTCCGAGTCCACCAGTTTATATGGCAGTAGTTGGCGGGCTATGAGTTCTGACAAGCCAGCCGTCAACTGTTGGGCAAGAGGGTTATCCGCCGTCATCATTTTTTTACGCTCGAACATTAGGCCCACGGAAGCCTGCCTTTTTGCAGAAAAACGTGAGCTTGGCGTGATGGAAGGTGGAGTGGAGGACAATTGTGAGGAGAGAGGAGAAGGAGAAGTAGAAGACGAGGCTGGATGGTGAGAGCCTGGAATGTGGCTTTGTGTTCCGTTGCTCCCACTGGGCTCGGTGATGGCTGCTCATGTGCCTTCTTAAGGCGGTCGTCCCTAGGTGAGTGTTGGGCTTACCGCGACTAATGCGTTGACTGCAAAGATTGCAGATGGCAACGCTATTGTCAGCAGCGGACATGTTAAAAAAAGCCCACACTGCGGAGCCATGTGCCGGTGTCCTGGGAGCGCCAGATGTGACCGTACATGGTCGATGACTCGCTCCTGATACATTTGCAGTCTGCTTTGTCCCTCCTGTGCAATGTAAGTTATTCCTGCTTCTCCTCCCTATCTGCTGGTCCATATCTCCCTCTGAACTCCACTCCTCTTCCTCTCTTGTGGGCACCCACGTGACATCACCAGACACGTCATCATCGACGTCACCTTCCCCACCGCTATAAGTAGAGATCTCGGAGTAGGCAGCAACACCGGGGACCAACCTCCTCCTTGGGCTGATCTGGGTACTGTCGTCAGACTGCTGAGTGGTGGTTGTTGCTGCCTCCTCTTCCTGATCCAATACCAAGAGTGGCTGCGCATCAGAAATGTCTTGATATGGATCGGAAAATTATTCCTGTGACTCAAGCGGAAGGTATGTGGTGGTGGTGGTGGTGGTGGTGTTGTTGGTGGTAGTGTCTTTGGGGGTGCACATAGCAGAGAGTGAAGAAGAGGGTGCAAATCAAGAGGATGAGGAGGGTGCAGAAGAGTAAGGCTGAGTGCCTCTTCCTCTGCCTGTCATTTTTTAAATGACCCTGTGACAAAACTCTCAGTCCCTATACCGATGAAGGACTGCTGCAGTATAGGGCAGCAGTCAGCAGTAGTGCACCTCAACCCTATGTATTGTGGACCGATACCAGTCCTTATAGAATGGCAGACTGTACCTTACTCAACCCTATGTACTGTAGCACCCTATATACCTTACCAGTCCTTATAAGGACCTTTGTGGACCAAGTAGGTTGTGTGTTAGTGATTAGCAGACTGTACGTCAGTCCCTATACCGATGAAGGACTGCTGCAGTATAGGGCAGCGGTTAGCAGTAGTGCACCTCAACCCTATGTACTGTGGACCGATACCAGTCCTTATGGAATGGCAGACTGTACCTCACTCAACCCTATGTACTGTAGCACCCTAGACAGACCAAGTTAACAGTCCTTATAAGGAGCTTTGTGGAACAAGTGGGTTGTGAATGATTAGCAGACTGCAGCAGAAGGGCAGCAGTCAAGTATAATATTCTTTCTATATTTGGAAGAAAGAATATTATACGTGTACAAGCCTATTACCGTACCACTGATACCAGTCCTGAAAAGAACCTTTGTGGAACTAATAGTAACAGCTACTGATTAAACTGACCCTCACTGCCTCACACACAGCTTCCTGCCTGTCCCTATATAAACTGACAAAACAGAGGCTGCTGGAACAATAACTGGAATAGCACTTTTGTGGACCTGATAGTAACAGCTAATGATTAAACTGACTGTCCCTGCAGCACACATCGTCCTGTCCCTTTCTCTAAACTGACAAAAGACACTCAGGCTGCTGCAACAATCAGTAGCACAGCAAACCTATATACACCTAACACCTATACCACTCCTTAAAAGAACTTTTGTGGACCAAATAGCTAGCGATTTGGGTCACTGCAATCTCTCCCTGCTCCACACAGCAACCTCTCCCTATAGTGACAGAAGAAAGAATGTAAAATGGCCGCCGGATCGGGTGTATTTATAAGTTAGGAGGAATGTCCAAGTGTCCATGTGCTGTAATGTCTCAATTGGCTGTCCTGTACCCCATGATGGATGTGTCATCATAGGTCAAAGTTCTTTTACACAGTAAACACGGAAGTCCGCCAAGCGAACGGCGCCAATAGTCCGCCGAACTGGCGGACCGCGAACAGCCGAAATTCGCCACGAAACGACCGCCGGGCAAACTGTTCGGCCATCACTATCCGGCGAGAAGACCCTCCAAGACGGAAGAAGAGCTGTGCAATAAATTATTTTAAACCCTTGTGTGTTGTGTTTTAAAAAAAAATGTTTCACAGCTGAATGGGTAGGGGTACATCATACCCCATACTCATTCACATAGGGTGGGGGGCCAGTATCTGGGGGCACCCCTTATTAAAGGGGGCTCCCGGATTCCGATAAGCCCCCCACCCACAGACCCCGGCAACCAACGCCCAGGGTTGTCGGGAAGAGGCCCTTGTCCTCATCAACATGGGGACAAGGTGCTTTGGGGTGGGGGGGGGGGGCTGCACGGCCTCCCCTCCCCAAAGCACCCCCCCATGTTGAGGGCACATGGCCTGGTACGGCTTCCCCTTTAAGTCCATACCAGGTGACGGGGCTAGCGACGTGTCAATCTCGCCGCTGAAGGCGGCGACATTGACTTCCTTCGCTAGTCCCGTCTACCTGGAGCCGCATTCAAAATGAACAGACTTTCCTCCGTGTGTGGGAAAGTCCGTTCATTTTAAAAGTCCGGTGGACTAGCACACACACGGCTGGATTGTCCGCCGCACTCGCAGTCGTAGAAAGTAGAAAGTAGTAGAAAGTAGTTTTGACTCAAAAATTGTCCGATCATGTGTAGAGAATTCCGATCGGACAAAGTGCCACGCATGCTCAGATCAAATTCCTACACCAAAGCTATTGGCTACTAGCCTGAACGTAGTCCCGTCGTAACGAAATAACGTCATCACGTCGGATTTTCCGACAACTTTGTTCGACCGTGTGTATGCAACAGTTTCGGACAAAATCCGTCGGACAAAATCCGACGGAAAATATCCAACGGATTTGGTTGTGGGAATCTCCGACCGTGTGTACAAGGGCTTAGCCCATAGGGTTCAATATTGCGGCTATAACAGCTTCAATTCTTCTGGGAAGGCCGTCCACAAGGTTTAGGAGATGTGTCTATGGGAATGTTTGACCATTCTTCCAGAAGAGCATTTGTGAGGTCAGGCACTGATATGGACGAGAAGGCCCAGCTCACAGTCTCCGCTCTATCTTACATAGTTACATAGTAGGTAAGGTTGAAAAAAGACACAAGTCCATCAAGTCCAACCTATGTGTGTGATTATATGTCAGTATTACATTGTATATCTCTGTATGTTGCGGTCGTTCAGGTGATTATCTAATAGTTTCTTGAAACTATCGATGCCCCCCACTGAGACCACCACCTGTGGAAGGAAGTACCACATCCTTGCCACTCCATTTCCAGTCCATCCTTCCTGAGGACTGGTGCCCAGAACTGGACAGTATACTCCAGGTGCGGCCGGACCAGAGTCTTGTAGAGGGGAGAATTATCATTTTATCTCTGGAGTTGATCCCTTTTTAATGGCAATATTCTGTTTGCTTTGTTAGCAGCAGCTTGGCATTGCTGAGCCCATCATCTACTAGGACCCCCAGGTCCTTCTCCATCCTAGACCCCCCCAGAGGTTCTCCCCCCAGTCTATAGATTGCATTCAGATTTTTGCCAAATGCATTATTTTACATTTTTCTACATTGAACCTCATTTGCCATGTAGTTGCCCCTCCCCCAATTCATTTGTTCAGATCTTTTTGCAAGGTTTCCACATCCTGCAGAGAATTTATTGCCCTGCTTAGCTTAGTATCGTCCGCAAATACAGAGATTGAACTACTTACCCCATCCTCCAGGTCGTTTATGAACAAATTAAGGAATGGTCCCAGCACAGAACCCTGGGGGACCCCACTACCCACCCCTGATCATTCCGAGTACTCCCCATTTATCACCACCCTCTGAACTCGCCCTTGTAGCCAGTTTTCAATCCATGTAGTCACCCTATAGTCCATGCCAAGGGACCTTATTTTGTACAGTAAATGTTTATGGGGAACTGTATCAAATGCTTTTTCAAAATCCAGATACACCACGTCTATGGGCCTTCCTTTATCCAGATACACGTCTACGGGCCTTCCTTTATCTAGATACACCACGTCTACGGGCCTTCCTTTATCTAGATACACCACGTCTACGGGCCTTCCTTTATCCAGATACACGTCTACGGGCCTTCCTTTATCTAGATACACCACGTCTACGGGCCTTCCTTTATCTAGATACACCACGTCTACGGGCCTTCCTTTATCTAGATACACCACGTCTACGGGCCTTCCTTTATCTAGATACACCACGTCTACGGGCCTTCCTTTATCTAGATACACCACGTCTACGGGCCTTCCTTTATCTAGATACACCTCGTCTACGGGCCTTCCTTTATCTAGATACACCACGTCTACGGACCTTCCTTTATCTAGATACACCACGTCTACGGGCCTTCCTTTATCTAGATACACCACGTCTACGGGCCTTCCTTTATCTAGATACACCACGTCTACGGGCCTTCCTTTATCTAGATACACCACGTCTACGGGCCTTCCTTTATCTAGATACACCACATCTACGGGTCTTCCTTTATCTAGATACATCACGTCTACGGGCCTTCCTTTATCTAGATACACCATGTCTACGGGCCTTCCGTTATCTGGGGGGTTGTTTTTCAGGGGATGAGTTTGGCCCCTTAGTTCCATTGAACAACAAGGCTTGGGGAATGCTCAAGAAAGAACCAAGCCTACTTACCACCAGCAGACAACCAAATTAACCTGTCTAACAGTATGTTAAAAACAGGGGTTTAGTCCGCACGCATTTGGAAGCGCATGCGTGAGCCACAGAGCCTTGTCAAGACACCCTGGTATCTGTGGTCCCAACACTAAAATATGAGTGTCCCCACAGTGGAGGCACATGCATTCTAATGGATAGATGAGGGCAGATGGACTAAAGGGGAGCAACCCCATCTTGGGGCGTTGTTTTTCAGGGGTTGGGCTTGGCCCCTTAGTTCCAGTGAAGGGAACTCTTAAGGCTTCAGCATACCAAGACATTTTGGACAATTTCATGCTCCCAACTTTGTGGGGACAGTTTGGGGACGGCCCCTTCCTGTTCCAACATGACTGCCCACCAGTGCACAAAGCAAGGTCCATAAAGACATGGATGAGCGAGTTTGGGGTGGAAGAACTTGACTGGCCTGCACAGAGTCCTGACCTCAACCCAATAGAACACTTTTGGGATGAATTAGAGCGGAGACTACGAGCCAGGCGTTCTTGCCCAACATCAGTGCCTGACCTCACAAATGCTCTTCTGGAAGAACGGTCAAACATTCCCATAGACACCCTCCTAAACCTTGTGGACGGCCTTCCCAGAAGAGGTGAAGCTGTTATAGCTGCAAAGGGCGGAGCCAACTCAATATTGAACCCTCCGGACTAAGACTGGGATGTCATTAAAGTTCACGTAAAGGCAGGCGTCCCAATATTTTAGACAATACAGCGTATACATAAAGCACGAGTGTCACACCTAAAACAGGAACCCCGTTGGCAGTCTCGAAGGACGGTTACGGCTCGGGGTGGTTGTTACAAAATGGTGGATTTCCGAAGCTTGGCAGCCGCACACTTCCAGACATGCATATGTAATATTCTGTAGATTATTATAATCTAAAAAAACTTGTTAGCGTTGTAGAAAATAAATATGAAACAGCACATCCCGCCTTTGATTTCTCTTCTGTGATATCAAACTCCGGTGACACGGAGACACGGAGGAGATCAAACGCCGTCTCCCAGCCGTATTCTTCTCTTCTTTCCTGCCTGTGATCATTCTCCGAAAATCGGGGGGCCCCCGTGATATTTCCGAGCGCACTTCGCTTTCTACCTGTCACCGCCAATGACACTAACGATATATATGGATGTGAAGAGAGAAAAAAACGCCGCCGTCAATGTTGGGCTGCTGTCACTTCACAGATTGGCTAATTATATGTGTCCCTAATTGAGAATCAGCTGCCTGTTGTTCTAATCTCCAGTTAACCTTTGCCGTACCGGCGCCATTTCAAACTCTGCGCCAAGAACCGCCCTCCGCCGGTCAAGTTGTCCGGCATAAAGGTGAAAACCAATCAAATAGGAAACGTTTGTATGTGAGCCGCCTACCTGCATTTTCTTGTACATCTTATTGTCTGTCCGCCTGCAGGTATGAAATGTGCTCAGAAGAATGGGCACACCTGCCAACTCTCAACGAGATCGCAGATTACGGGGCACTTAGACGCTTGCCAGTGCAAATGCGCATGCGCTCACAGCTGTAAACTGCTTCAGACATGGATGCACACACAATGCATGACAGATCCTGCCACATAATAATAAAAAGGGCTAGAAAGCCTAGGCCACCATCTTTCATGAGGGCAAATGTTGCAAATGTAAGTTAGTCTCCTTTTGAAACAAGTTCTGCTCACCCTGTAGGTAGTCAGCCACATGAGGTATAATAACGTCTTGTGGCATTTTAGTGAAGCTATTGAAATCAAAATCATATTTTAGGCCTTGGTGCAGTGGTCTCCAAACTGCGGCCCGAGGGCCGGATGCAGCCCTTTTCTTGCTTTTATCCGGCCCTTGGGGGACTATTCCATCCACTGACACTTAAAAAGGGGCACAATTCCTTCCAATGAAAATCAATGATGGTGCACAGTTGCTCCCAATGACACCAGCGATGCGGCACATATCCTACCAATGCCACCAGCGATGCGGCACATATCCTACCAATGACACCAGCAATGAGGCACATATCCTACCAATGACACCAGCGATGAGGCACATATCCTACCAATGACACCAGCAATGGGGCACATATCCTACCAATGCCACCAGCGATGGGGCACATATCCTACCAATGCCACCAGCGATGGGGCACATATCCTACCAATGACACCAGCAATGCGGCACATATCCTACCAATGACACCAGCAATGCGGCACATATCCTACCAATGACACCAGCAATGCGGCACATATCCTACCAATGACACCAGCAATGCGGCACATATCCTACCAATGACACCAGCAATGCGGCACATATCCTACCAATGACACCAGCAATGCGGCACATATCCTACCAATGACACCAGCAATGCGGCACATATCCTACCAATGTCACCAGCTATGAGGCACATATCCTACCAATGTCACCAGCGATGGGGCACATTTCCTACCAATGTCACCAGCAATGGGGCACATTTCCTACCAATGTCACCAGCGATGGGGCACATTTCCTACCAATGTCACCAGCAATGCGGCACATATCCTACCAATGTCACCAGCTATGAGGCACATATCCTACCAATGTCACCAGCGATGGGGCACATATCCTACCAATGACACCAGCGATGGGGCACATATCCTACCAATGTCACCAGCTATGAGGCACATATCCTACCAATGTCACCAGCGATGGGGCACATATCCTACCAATGTCACCAGCGATGGGGCACATTTCCTACCAATGACACCAGCGATAGGGCACATATCCTACCAATTTTACCAGCGATGGGGCACATTTCCTACCAATGACACCAGCGATGGGGCACATATCCTACCAATGTCACCAGCGATGGGGCACATTTCCTACCAATGACACCAGCGATGGGGCACATATCCTACCAATGTCACCAGCGATAGGGCACATATCCTACCAATGTCACCAGCGATAGGGCACATATCCTACCAATGACACCAGCAATGAATGAATGAATTAATGAATTTGTATAGCGCACAACGCAAAGTGAATCGCCTCAAGGCTGCTGTGAAGAGCTTGGTTGTTCATAATCTAGAAGAGGAAGGTCTTGAGTTTTTTCTTAAAGGCCGGGTGGTTTTCTTCCAGGCGGATGTTGATTGGTAGAGCGTTCCATAGCCGAGGTCCTTGGACAGCAAATCTCCGATCCCCCTTAGATTTGTGCTGGGATTTGGGCACGAGGAGGAGGTTTTTGTTGGCTGATCGAAGACTGCGGTTTGGTGTGTAATGATTTATTTTCTCAGTTAGGTATTGAGGAGCGTCTCTATGCACGCATTTGTGGGTGAGGCAAAGGGTCTTGAATGTGATCCGATTCTTTACGGTTAGCCAATGTTGGCTCCTCAGGGAAGGAGAGATTGATCCTCAGGTAGGATGGGGCACATTTCCTACCAATGACACCAGGAATGGGGCACATATCCTACCAATGTCACCAGCGATGGGGCACATTTCCTACCAATAACACCAGCGATGGGGCACATTTTCTACTAATGACAGCAGCGATGGGGCACATTTCCTACCAATGGCACCAGCGATGGGGTACATTTCCTACCAATGCCACCAGTGATGGGGCACATTTCCTACCAATGATTGGGCACAATTCCTACCAATGACACCAACAATGGGACCCCATGACACCAACAATGTGGCACAAATCCTACCAAATGACACTAATGATGAGGCACAGTTCCTACCAATGACGGCAACAATGGGGTCACAATTCCTTCCACTGATACCAAAGATGGGGCATTGTTTACTCTCGATGGCCCCCACTAAAGTCTGAAGGATAGTAAACTGACACTTTGTTTTGAGTGCATCACCATTTCATTTTTTAACTATATCAAAAACGTTGGTCAGAACTTCCAGCATATTGTCCTCAAACCTCCTTTCGTCGTACTGATTTTCTAGGTCTTCCCCACTGCCAACAGCCACAAAAACCATGAGTGATGGGTCTTCTGCCTCCTGCATTGTCTATATTGTAAGATAAATGAGTAAGATGAGATCCGGTGTATTGGCTGCTGTGATGGATGCATCTGCCAACACGGGTGCTGATATCTTGCCTCTAGAGTCCTCAGAGACACATATGGGAAGCTTGACCATCATAGACACAGACCAGCAGAAGGTCACTTGACATATGAAGGACATACACCTCCAGATTTCTACTCAACCTGTTAACCCCTGACCTCCAAACCACCCCCTTTTACCCATTAAATGACATGACAAGGTTATGGAGTAAAATGGCCTTACAGACTTTTATTTAAACAATTAACGTAACTTAAATAACATTTAAAATAACATCAACTAAAACTTCTCTATACTTTTTTGGTGGTTTTTGAGGGCAACGACACACAACTTGGTCACTTTTACAGGCCTCCAGTCGCAAGCCACCAACTCGGAGAGCCAGGGGCGTAACTATAGGGGGTGCAGCAGTTGCGACCGCAACCGGGCCCTGTGATGCAGGGGGCCCATGCAGCCCCCTCTACATATGGCCAGCAGCAGCATAGGCAGCTAAGGGTACCAGTGCACCATGCACACGGGTGGCTGGAGGTGGAGGGTGACTAGCAGAGCTCCATGCTCGACTATCGCACTGGCTGCTCTTTAGTTGTGCATTCCCCCGCATGACCTGTGTCCTCGGCCGGCTCCTCAGAGTACCCCTCTCCTGCTCCATGCATTGCCGATCTGTCCGATGTCTGTTCTCCCCAGCCAGAGTCCCGCCCCCCTTGAGTCCGGCCCACACTGCCCTGCATACTTCTCCCGGGTAAACAAACTTTAAGCACACAGATGCAGTGCAGCCCTATGAGAGCCCCCCGGAGGACACTGCAGGCTTATCTGCCAGCTCCCCTCCTCCCATATACACAGGTGATGAAAGGTCTTTCTGGGAGATATGCTGATCACCCGTTCAGCACACTGGATGGAGCCCAGGCCAACATGGATGAGTGCGCGGCCTACAGCTTGGTCATGGTGAGTGAGAGGGCCCCATCCCCCACACACCATTACATACCCCGTCCATCTCCCCCTGGGGACAGGGGCCCCTTCTCACGTGGGGACAGGGAGCCCCACCTCCCCTGGGGACAGGGACCCATTCTCACCTGGGTGCAGTAACTTCATCTGCCCTGGAGAAAAGGACCTCATCTCTTCTGGGGACGGGGACCCCATCCTGCCTAGGGACAGTCCCCCAATGGGGCACTTAAAAATAAAAAAAATCATAATAAAAAAAAAAACTACTGATACCAGTGGTGGAACTACAGGGCTCACAAAGGTCATACCTGTGACCACACCCTGGAGTTCCACTGCCAGACTCGGAGGGAAGGGCCCTGGCTGGGGTTCAGGGGGGCCCTTCATGGTTTCTTGCATCGGGGCCCTGAAGGTTCTAGTTACGCCACTGCGGAGAGGGTACACGATATGCGCAGTGACCTACAATTTTAACCCCTTTCTGGTGCAACCCCTAGTTAAACGGAAGGTACCCGGGAGCCCTATACCACAGATGGGTCCCAACTACCTTATATACCAGCCTTCTTCTCCTCCTCCAAAGACCAACCACTACCGGGCTGTCAACTGACATAATGACCAAACATAGGGAGGGCGGATTGGAATCTCCACACTCTCTGCTCTCACCTGACGTCACTTTCTGTCTCTTCCTAGCATTAACTTCCCCCAGTCTCCTCCCGGCTCTTAACCACCCCCCTTTTCTTAAAGGGGCGCCTACCAAGCTTGCCCATGTCTGTCCTGCTGTCCTGCTTCCGTCATGCCATCCCTCCACCCATGTATTTTATTATTTTTGCTCCCGTTTTCTTCCAACATTCTATGTTACCTGGATAGTAAATGTTTATGTAATTACCTGTCTTTTCAGGCACCACCATGGATGTAACAGTCAGTGCCCCCCAACAGTGATATGGGAACACTGTCATGCTCCAGTATGATGAGGGTGGCCTCTTGCATACTTTCTGTCCGAGCACCCCAGGAAGTTGAGACACGGTCGACAGGGGTGATGGAAAGCACAAGTGCCAAGGTGCCAACTGTGTGGGCTGGACCTTGAGAGCGCTGGTATCAGGTGAGTAGGGACACAGCTGGTGCTAGACTGTGGATAATGTGCCGAGTCCAGGTGAAGGTAAAGTTGGGTCCACAGCCTAGTAACAGCCAAAGGCACCAAGTCGTAGGCAGGATCAGAGATGGGTAAAGATTGGCAATGACTGGGCAGCAAAGTGTGAATTTGCTGGATAAAAGCATGGGCAGTGGTCTAGGCCCGAGGTCAGGGCCGGCCCAAGACATTGTGTTACCTGGGCCCAAAAATTGAAATGCTGCCCCGCCCCCACCCAAAAAAAATACCATGCCCCCTAAAAGGCTCCCACATTCATTATTTTATATCATGATAACTAAAATAAATTCATCAGAAAACCAGATGTCCTAAATCTATCCCCTATTTTGTAGACGTGATAACTACCTCCAGTAGTTTATTGTAAATAGTAGTGAGCTGATTACCTATTATACTAAAGATCAGCATGTGGCATTAATAAACATCGACAGATTTCAGTTGTGCCCCACCAGGCCAGCCCCCCCCCCCCCCCATGGTGGCACTGATTGACACTGACAGAGGAGAGGGAGTTTCACACTGAGACGATATTGACGTTTGCCAGAGCCGCTGAGTGTGTGACACTTTCATGTAATGTACTTGCATGCAGAGAGAGACCAGCTGTCAAGATTCAGCGGTGATGTCGGTGGTGGCCGGGGCCAAACAGCTATCAAACACCAGCCAATGATTGGGCTGCTTAAGAAAGGGGGCAGGGCCACATATATGTATCGGCCCACCGAGACCCCATCCCATTGGCTGGTGTTTGATAGCTGCTGGGTCCTGCCCACCCCCGACATCAACGCTCAGTTTTGACAGCTGGTCTTTCTCTGCATTCAGTTACATTACATGTCAGTGTCACACACTCAGCGGATCTTACAAGTGTCAATATCGGCTCAATGTGATACAGTCTCACAGGCAGCAGGGACTGCACACTCATTGGATGCAGCGTTTCACAGCAGTCCCCCAGGTAGATCTCCGACACAGGTGACCATACCGGAACAACTTCTCACTGCACACTGCCGCCCCTCTTAAAATGCAGTATAACTCAAATCTCGACTATTACAACTCAGTGTCCTCCACCCCTCTCTACCAATCCCTCCACTGGCCTCTGCTCGGTGTCCTCCACCCCTCTCTACCAATCCCTCCACCGGCCTCTGCTCAGTGTCCGCCACCCCTCTCTGCCAATCCCTCCACTGGCCTCTGCTCAGTGTCCCCCACCCCTCTCTACCAATCCCTCCACTGGTCTCCACTCAGTGTCCTCCACCCCTCTCTACCAATCCCTCCACTGGTCTCCGCTCAGTGTCCCCCACCCCTCTCTACCAATCCCTCCACAGGTCTCGACTCAGTGTCCTCCACCACTGTCTACCAATCCCTCCACTGGCCTCTGCTCAGTCTCCTCCACCCCTCTCTACCAATCCCTCCACTGGCCTCTGCTCAGTGTCCTCCACCACTGTCTACCAATCCCTCCACTGGCCTCTGCTCAGTCTCCTCCACCCCTCTCTACCAATCCCTTCACTGGTCTCCACTCAGTGTCCTCCACCCCTCTCTACCAATCCCTTCACTGGTCTCCACTCAGTGTCCTCCACCCCTCTCTACCAATCCCTTCACTGGTCTCCACTCAGTGTCCTCCACCCCTCTCTACCAATCCCTTCACTGGTCTCCACTCAGTGTCCTCCACCCCTCTCTACCAATCCCTCCACTGGTCTCCGCTCAGTGTCCCCCACCCCTCTCTACCAATCCCTCCACTGGCCTCGACTCAGTGTCCTCCACCACTGTCTACCAATCCCTCCACTGGCCTCTGCTCAGTCTCCTCCACCCCTCTCTACCAATCCCTCCACTGGCCTCTGCTCAGTGTCCTCCACCACTGTCTACCAATCCCTCCACTGGCCTCTGCTCAGTCTCCTCCACCCCTCTCTACCAATCCCTTCACTGGTCTCCACTCAGTGTCCTCCACCCCTCTCTACCAATCCCTTCACTGGTCTCCACTCAGTGTCCTCCACCCCTCTCTACCAATCCCTTCACTGGTCTCCACTCAGTGTCCTCCACCCCTCTCTACCAATCCCTTCACTGGTCTCCACTCAGTGTCCTCCACCCCTCTCTACCAATCCCTCCACTGGCCTCCACTCAGTGTCCTCCACCCCTCTCTACCAATCACTCCACTGGCTTCCACTCAGTGTCCTCCACCCCTCTCTACCAATCCCTCCACTGGCCTCCACTCAGTGTCCTCCACCCCTCTCTACCAATCCCTCCACTGGCCTCCACTCAGTGGCCTCCACCCTCCACTGCCAATCCCTCTACTGGCCTCTGCTCAGTGTCCTCCACCCCTCTCTATCAATCCCTCCACTGGCCTCTGCTCAGTCTCCTCCACCACTGTCTACCAATCCCTCCACTGGCCTCTGCTCAGTCTCCTCCACCCCTCTCTACCAATCCCTCCACTGGCCTCTGCTCAGTGTCCTCCACCACTGTCTACCAATCCCTCCACTGGCCTCTGCTCAGTCTCCTCCACCCCTCTCTACCAATCCCTTCACTGGTCTCCACTCAGTGTCCTCCACCCCTCTCTACCAATCCCTTCACTGGTCTCCACTCAGTGTCCTCCACCCCTCTCTACCAATCCCTCCACTGGCCTCCACTCAGTGTCCTCCACCCCTCTCTACCAATCACTCCACTGGCTTCCACTCAGTGTCCTCCACCCCTCTCTACCAATCCCTCCACTGGCCTCCACTCAGTGTCCTCCACCCCTCTCTACCAATCCCTCCACTGGCCTCCACTCAGTGGCCTCCACCCTCCTCTGCCAATCCCTCTACTGGCCTCTGCTCAGTGTCCTCCACCCCTCTCTATCAATCCCTCCACTGGCCTCTGCTCAGTCTCCTCCACCCCTCTCTACCAATCCCTTCACCGGCCTCTGCTCAGTGTCCTCAACCCCTCTCTACCAATCCCTCCACCGGCCTCTGCTCAGTGTCCTCAACCCCTCTCTACCAATCCCTCCACTGGCCTCTGCTCAGTGTCCTCAACCCCTCTCTACCAATCCCTCCACTGGCCTCTGCTCAGTGTCCTCAACCCCTCTCTACCAATCCCTCCACTGGCCTCTGCTCAGTGTCCTCCACCCCTCTCTACCAATCCCTCCACTGGCCTCTGCTCAGTGTCCTCAACCCCTCTCTACCAATCCCTCCACCAGCCTCTGCTCAGTGTCCTCAACCCCTCTCTGCCAATCCCTCCACTGGCCTCGACTCAGTGGCCTCCACCCCTCTCTGCCAATCCCTTCACTGGTCTCCACTGAGTGTCCTCCACCCCTCTCTATCAATCCCTCCACTGGCCTCTGCTGAGTGTCCTCCACCCCTCTCTACCAATCCCTCCACTGGCCTCGACTCAGTGGCCTCCACCCCTCTCTGCCAATCCCTTCACTGGTCTCCACTGAGTGTCCTCCACCCCTCTCTGCCAATCACTCCACTGGCCTCTACTCAGTGTCCTCCACCCTCCTCTGCCAATCCCTATACTGACTTCTATTTAGAGATCTTCATTGCGTCATTCTCTTCCATCATCTGGAACTCCCTACTCCAATCTGTCCGGCTATCTCCTCCTCTGTACACCTTTGGACAGTCCCTGAAAACTCATCCCTTTAACCACTTTCAGACCGGACCATTTTGCTGGTAAATGACCAGAGGTCTTTTTACACTTTGGCACTGCGCTGCTTTAACTGGTAGTTGCGCGGTCATGCAATGTTGTACCCAAACAAAATTTGCGTCCTTTTCTTCCCACAAATAGAGCTTTCTTTTGATGGTATTTGATTGCCTCTGCGATTTTTATTTTTTGCGATATAAACGTAAAAAGACCGCAAATTTTGAAAAAAAATGATATTTTCTACTTTTTGTTATTAGAAAAATCCAATAAACTCAATTTTAGTCATACATTTAGGCCAAAATGTATTCAGCCACATGTCTTTGGTAAAAAAAAAGTCAATAATTGTATATTTATTGGTTTGCGCAAAAGTTGTCACATCTACAAACTAAGGTACGTTTTCTGGAATTTACGCAGCTTTTAGTTTACGACTGTCTATCTCATTTCTTGAGGTGCTAAAATGACAGGGCAGTACAAAACCCCCCCAAATGACCCCATTTTGGAAAGTAGACCCCCTAAGGAAATTGATAAGAGGCATGTTGAGCCCATTGAATATTTTATTTTTTTGCCTCAAGCGATTGAATAATGACAAAAAAAAAATTTTTTTTTTTTTTTTACACAAAGTTGTCACTAAATGATATATTGCTCACACATGCTATGGGCGTATGTGAAATGACACCCCAAAATAAATTCTGCTGCTTCTCCTGAGTACGGGGATACCACATATGTGGGACTTTTTGGGAGCCTAGCCGCGTACAGGGCCCCGAAAACCAAGCACCGCCTTCAGGCTTTCTAAGGGCGTAAATTTTTGATTTCACGCCTCACTACCTATTACAGTTTTGAAGGCCATAAAATGCCAAGATGGCACAAAACCCCCACAAATGACCCCATTTTAGAAAGTAGACACCCCAAGCTATTTGCTGAGAGGCATGTTGAGTCCATGGAATATTTTATATTTTGCCACAAGTTGCGGGAAAATTACAAACTTTTTTTTTTTTTTTTTTTTTTTCACAAAGTTGTCACTAAATGATATATTGCTCATGCATGCCATGGGCATATGTGAAATGACACCCCAAAATAAATTCTGCTGCTTCTCCTGAGTACGGGGATACCACATATGTGGGACTTTTTGGGAGCCTAGCCGCGTACGGGGCCCCGAAAACCAAGCACCGCCTTCAGGCTTTCTAAGGGCGTAATTTTTTGAGTTCACTTCTCACTACCTATTACAGTTTTGAAGGCCATAAAATGCCAAGATGGCACAAAACCCCCACAAATGACCCCATTTTAGAAAGTAGACACCCCAAGCTATTTGCTGAGAGGCATGTTGAGTCCATGGAATATTTTATATTTTGCCACAAGTTGCGGGAAAATTACAAACTTTTTTTTTTTTTCACAAAGTTGTCACTAAATGATATATTGCTCACGCATGCCATGGGCATATGTGAAATGACACCCCAAAATAAATTCTGCTGCTTCTCCTGAGTACGGGGATACCACATATGTGGGACTTTTTGGGAGCCTAGCCGCGTACGGGGCCCCAAAAACCAAGCACCGCCTTCAGGCTTTCTAAGGGCGTTACAGTTTTGAAGGCCATAAAATGCCAAGATGGCACAAACCCCCCCCAAATGACCCCATTTTGGAAAGTAGACACCCCTAAATTTAGGGGTACACTAGTGAGACTAGGTAATAAATGGCGGGTGCCCTGAAACTATAAAAAAATAACTAACCAACCAGCGTCACCTGTAACAGTTATATGGTGATCACTGGTGAAAGGGTTAACTAGGGGGCAATCAGGGGGCTTTATGCGGTAGTATATGGGGGTCCCTGGCGCTATAAAAAGCTGCGGCGAACCTAAATACCTACCTGCCTAACTAGCGTCACCTGTGACACTAATACAGCGATCAGAAAAACGATCGCTTATTAGGCTGGGTTCACACTGGAGCGATGCGGGAACGCCACGAATGCGCGGCGGGTTCCCGCATCGCATGCCTCCCGGCGGCAGTTCACACTGCCCTATGCGAACTGCTGGGAGTGTCAGTGAAATGTTAATGACACCCCCAGATCAGTTCGCATATCGCAGTGCGATCTGCAAACTTGGATCGCATGGTGTGAACACCCATGCGATCCGATTCTGCTGCGGACCAAAAAAAGGGTCCCGTGCGAGTTTGCGGCGGGTGCGGCGGGTGCGACACGAATTCAGCCATACTATCTGTATAGCTGAACTCGAATCGCACAGAGATCGGATGTGATTTGCACTGCAGTGCGGTGCGAATCACATCCGTTCTCATAAACCGCTGCAATGTGAACCCAGCCTTAGTGACACTGGCGACGGGGGGTGATCACGGGGTTAAACCTTTATTGGGGGGGTTAGGGGGGTACCTTAGAACTAAAGGGGGCTAACCCTAACTGCCCTAACAGTTATTAGTCACAAATGACACCTGCCGGGTGATCAGGGGGTTAAACCTTTATTAGGTAATAAATGGCGGGTGCCCTGAAACTATAAAAAAATAACTAACCAACCAGCGTCACCTGTAACAGTTATATGGTGATCACTGGTGAAAGGGTTAACTAGGGGGCAATCAGGGGGCTTTATGCGGTAGTATATGGGGGTCCCTAGCGCTATAAAAAGCTGCGGCGAACCTAAATACCTACCTGCCTAACTAGCGTCACCTGTGACACTAATACGGCGATCAGAAAAATGATCGCTTATTAGGCTGGGTTCACACTGGAGCGATGCGGAAACGCCGCGAATCCGCGGCGGGTTCCCGCATCGCATGCCTCCCGGCGGCAGTTCACACTGCCCTATGCGAACTGCTGGGAGTGTCAGTGAAATGTTACTGACACCCCCAGATCAGTTCGCATATCGCAGTGCGATCTGCAAACTCGGATCGCATGGTGTGAACACCCATGCGATCCGATTCTGCTGCGGGCCAAAAAAAGGGTCCCGTGCGAATTTGCGGCGGGTGCGGCGGGTGTGGCGGGTGCGGCGGGTGCGGCGAATGGCTGAACTCGAATCGCACAGAGATCGGATGTGATTTGCACTGCAGTGCGGTGCGAATCACATTCGTTCTCATAAACCGCTGCAATGTGAACCCAGCCTTAGTGACACTGGCGACGGGGGGTGATCACGGGGTTAAACCTTTATTGGGGGGGTTAGGGGGGTACATTAGAACTAAAGGGGGCTAACCCTAACTGCCCTAACAGTTATTACAGTCACAAATGACACCAATGCAAAAAAAAAAAAAAAAAAATGACATTGGTGTCACTGTGACTGGGGGGCAGGGGTAATTGGGGGGGTGATCGGGGGGTAAAGGGGGGGTGTGAGTGTGCCTGGCATGTTCTACTGTGTGTGGGATGTGTTGGTGCAACTCACTGATCCGCTCTCCTCCGTGTCGGAACGAAAAATACCGACACGGAGGAGAGAATACATCACTTCCTCTCCTGTGTTTACATTACAGGAGAGGAAGTGATGTCACCGGGGATTTCCATTCGTCGGGAGCGATCGCGAGGGGGTGGCCATGAATGAATGGCCGTCCCCTCGTCCGGGATCGCTCCCGAACGAAAACCGACCGCCGCAGGCACCGGGCGGGGGCCCGATCGGGCCCCCGACCCGCGGGAGGCAAAGCACGTACATGTACGTGCTTATGCCTGCCCGTGCCATTCTGATGACGTACATCGGCGTGAGGCGGTCGGCAAGTGGTTAAGGAAGCCTACCCCACCTCCAGCTACCAACTGAACTTCACTCAAACAACAGCTCATCCCGCACAGTTATCACCTTTTTTGTACCACTTCCCCACACCCTATTAGATTGTTAGCTCTCACGAGCAGGACCCCCCCCCCCCCTTGCCCTCTTGTATTGTATTGTCCCCCCTTTATACTGTAAAGAGCTGCGCAAACTGTTGGCACTATATAAATCCTGAATAATAATAATAATAATAATAATAATAATCAATTCTGCTGCTTGCTTTCGCGTGAATTGTTTGGATGTTGTATCGTGAACGAGTGCAGCGATTATTATCATACCTCGTTTGTGTACCTTGTTTAAAAACGTTTACTTGCTTCTGTGATTTTAGATATGTAAAAAAAAAAAAAAAAAAAAAAAAAAAAGAAAGAAAGAAACAATTACTGAAATAATGAGAAAAACAATTCCATATCCCGTTGTCATGGTTTCTTCTTGTTTTATAATTTTTTTTTTTTTTTTTTTTCCGCTCGGTATAGTCGCTTCCCTTTATTTTTCCATCTCCTTATTTTCCGCTCTTTTCCTTTGTAGGCCTCCACAGTATCGCAGTCCATTTTCCCCGCCGCTGGAATAAGAGACGGAGAAACGCCGCCGCGGCGAGCCAAGGCAGCAGAAGTATTTAAAATTCCGCAAGGCTTCCACTTTTAGCATTACCATGAATCAACACAATAAATGAACCCCTTCAGAGCATGGTAATAAGAATTTGATAAATCATCAGCCAAAAAATTAACTAAATGTCAAAACAATCTTGGGGAAGTGTGATGGATTAGGGGTGATGGGAACAATTAATCTCGCAGCAGGAGTTCAGTGGTGTAGACAGGGGACTGCGAGATGGATGGAGGGGAGGGAAGGACCAAGGCTTTTTAAAGGTCAGAGCGATGAGGAGTGGAGAGGGGAGGGAGGGGAGCCGGGGAAAGGCAAAGCTACAGAAGAATGGATACCAGAGAGGTCACATCTCTCCCGATCCCCCCAACTGGCCTTCAAATGATGATGACTACAGAAAAATGTGGGGCAGAAGAGGCTTTTAATGAGACCTCAACCTCATAGGGTGGAAGCATATGGTGCGCGCAATCTGGGGGATGGGTTGTAATTGAGGATCAGATGGTTTCAATGTACATGAACCCCCCCCCCCCCCCCCCCCCCGTACCGGTACCGGCGAGCATCAGACGCTAAAAGCTGAACGTAGAGAAGGCAAAGCATGGGAGCTGCTTAACGTCAACTGCATTTCCACGTCAGATTTGGAATGCGATTGTTATGTGTTCCCACTCACATACACTATATTACCAAAAGTATTGGGACACCTGCCTTTCCACGCACATGAACTTTAATGGTATCCCGGTCTTAGTCCGGAGGGTTCAATATTGAGTTGGCTCCGCCCTTTGTAGCTCTAACAGCTTCAACTCTTCTGGGAAGGTCCATAAAGACGTGGATGACCTAGTCCGTAGGGTTCAATATTGAGTTGGTCCACCCATTGCGGCTATAACAGCTTCAACTCTTCTGGGAAGGCCGTCCACAAGGTGTAGGAGTGACGTTATTTCGTTACGACGGGACTACGTTCAGGCTAGTAGCCAATAGCTTTGGTCTAGGAATTTGATCTGAGCATGTGTGGCACTTTGTCCGATCGGAATTCTCTACACACAACCGGACAAAGTCCGATCGGATCGTGTTATCGGAAAGTTTTATAGCCCAGCTCTTAAACTTTGTCCGTCAGAATATTCCGACAGAAACAGTCCGATGGAGCCCACACACGGTCGGATTATCTGACAGCACGGTCCGATCGGACATTTTCCGTCGGAACGTCCGACCGTGTGTACAAGGGCTTAGTCCGTAGGGTTCAATATTGAGTTGGCCCCGCCCTTTGTAGCTATAGCAGCTTGAACTCTTCTGGGAAGGCCGTCCACAAGGTGTAGGAGTGTGTCTATGGCAGGGGTGCCCAACCTTTTGAAGAGCGAGGGCTGGGGCGGACTGACCATTGGGCCACTCAGGCCCTGCCGAGGGCCCCCGAGCCACTAGGGGGCCCCATCAGGGTTTCCAGCCTCAGTAAAACCAGGGACAGTATGTAAAAATCATTTTTTTTTTTTTTTTTAACATCTGTCTCTGAAATGTCCCTTAGCGACATCCTTTTGGTCTAAAAATCCTGAGATTATAGCTGCCCCACCTCTACAGTACCTTCTCAGCCAATAGAAACATGTCTGTGTATACTGTGTGATTGTATACTGTGTGGCCCCATAATCTGAGATTGCCTTGGGGCCCCATAATCTCCTATTGCCCGGGGGCCCCATGAGTTGTCAGTCCACCCCTGAGCGAGGGCCACTTAAGTGAATTGGTAACTGGTCGCGGGCCACAATGAGCGGAGCCGGAGGATGACAGGTCCGTGTTCATGGACACAGTCCACTCTACTCCATGGGCCCTCTGATCCAATCCGATTCGCCCAGACAGAAGGGGCAGATTCCTTTTCTATTTTTTTTTTTTTTTTTTTTTTTTAGGTAGGTGGGTGTAAACAGACACAAGTCTTTTTTTTTATACATCTGCTACTCCATAGAGGTGAATAGTAAGTTCCGATTGGGTCGGACCAATCATGTGAAAAGGGGCCTATGGCTGCTTTCACACTGATGCGATGCGATTTGGCCCAAACCGCGGGTGCAGCGCAGTGAACCTGTGGATTTTCTGCAGGTTAGCTGCACTTTGCGGTAAACTTCTATTATATCTTGCAGGTGTGGCGCACTTTCTGACGGTGCAACAAACCCGCAGGTAATAACAGACGTCTATGGCTCAATGCAGGTAACCCGCAGCTGCGCTGCACCTGCGGATCAGTTTGAAAGCAGCCCAGTAACCACTGCAAAACAGATATATCCATATATACTGTGACTTTAGTAGTAAAATTACCTTTTAATAACCGTATTCCATTCTGGTATCGCTGGCTGTTACTGTCCTAGGCGGAGTGCATTAGGCATCACTCCGCCTGTGACAGGAGCGGGCACCACACAGGAAGCATTGGCTTATGTGGCTCTGCTCCGCAGCCACTTGTGCTTCCACTACCAGCGGCTTCATTCCCAAAACGGCTGTTCTGGGATGGCAGGTCAGCAACCCGTGATCTGGGCTTGCCAACCTGCCATTTTAGAGCAGGAGAATCGAGGGCCACATCAGAGGGCTCCGGGGGACACATGTGGCCCCCGGGCCACTGGTTGGGCACCCCTGGTCTATGGGAACGTTTGGAAAAAGACAGCTCTGGTGTCTCGGTCTTCAACGTGTGATACCGCCAGTTTTAAAAGGTAGCGTCAAAAAGGTCTTGCAGCCCTCCTCAGAATATTGGGTATTCAAATACTGGAGAAAACAAAAAAAAAAAAAGGAAGGCGCACTGACCTAGTGCATTACCATAAATAGAGCTTTATTAACCCCTTCCCGCCGAGCGTACGCAGATGTGCGTACTCAGCTTTCCGGGGGGTATACCGGGATGATGCCCGCGCCTGCAGGCATCATCCCGGTACCGTTTTATTCAGCTGGCGATTGGCTATCCAGCCGTAACAACCGAAGTGGCTAAAAGCCGCTCGGCTGTTATGCCGGAGGAGCGGGAGGGGACGTCCCCCCCCCTCCCGCCGCCTCCCGCCGCTGTTACCGGTGCTCCCGCTCGATCGGGAGCACCGGTAACAGCATTCCCTTTTACTCGGCTGCCAATGGCGCCGGTTTTAAAAATATATACAGTATTCAGAATCGCCGTTTTTGGCGATCTGAATACATTGAAGTGTAAAGGAGGGGTGGGGGGTCTTTTAGACCTCCGATCCCTCCATAAAGAGTACCTGTCACCACCTATTACTGTCACATGGGATGTTTACATTCCTTGTGACAGCAATAAAAGTGATCATTTAAAAAAAAAAAAAAAAAAAAACAATTTATTCATTTTCAAATAAATAAAATAAAAATTTTTTTTTTTTTTTTAAAGCGCCGCCGTCCCCGCGAGCTCGCAAAGCAAAGAAAACGCATACGGAAGTCGCGCCCGCGTATGTAAACGGTGTTCAAATCACACACGTGAGGTATCGCCGCGATCGTCAGAGCGAGAGCAATAATTCTAGCACTAGACCTCCTCTGCAACGCTAACCTGGTAACCGTAAAAAAAAAATTAATGCGTCGCCTATTGAGATTTTTTTAGGTACCGTACTTTGTCGTCAATCCACGAGTGCGTGCGATTATAAAGTGTGACATGTTTGGTATCTATTTACTCGGCGTAACATCATCTTTCACATTATGCAAAAAAAAATTGGGCTAATTTTACTGTTTTTCGTTTTTTTTTTAATTCATGAAATTGTCCCTTTTCCCAAAAAGTTGCGTTTACAAAACACCGCTGCGCAAATACCGTGTGACATAAAATATTGCAACAATCGCCGTTTTATTCTCTAGAGTCTCTGCTAAAAAAATATGTATAATGTTTGGGGGGTTCCAAGTAATTTTCTAGCAAAAAAATATGGATTTTAACTTGTAAACACCAAATTCCAAAAATAGGCTTAGTCATGAAAGGGTTAAAAACAGAACATACAGCAAAAATGGCTACTCGCAAACGAGTATTGATAAAAAGGCATAATCAATACAATTGGGTCCATCACAGCGAACAGCCCCTTTCCTCAGAGAGCCAATACGGACATCCACACGTCCAGACATCAGATCTGGGCGTGTGGATGCCCGTCTTGGCTCTCTGAGGAAAGGGGCTCTCCCCTGAAACGCGTCAGCCGTTTGTGTTGGGGTATTAGTCGATTCATCTGACATCAGATCTGGACGTGTGGATGTTCGCTGTGATGGACCCAATTGTATTGATTATGCCTTTTTATCAATACTCGTTTGTGAGTAGCCATTTTTGCTATATGTTCTGTTTTTAATAAAGCTCTAATTTATGGTAATGCACTAGGCCAGCGCGCCTTCCTTTTTTTTGTTTTGTTTTGTTCTATGGGAATGTTTGACCATTCTTCCCAGAAGTGCATTTGTGAGGTCAGGCACTGATGTTGGACGAGAAGGCCCGGCTCGCAGTTTCTGCTCTATCTTACATAGTTACATAGTAGGTGAGGTTGAAAAAAAAAAAGACACAAGTCCATCAAGTCCAAACTATGTGTGCGCCCGCATATGAAAACGGTGGTCAAACCACACATGTGAGGTATCGCCGCGATCAGAAGAGCGAGAGCAATAATTCTAGCCCTAGCCCTCCTCTGTAACTCAAAACATGCAACCTGTAGAATTTTTTTTTTTTAAACGTCGCCTATGGAGATTTTTTTAAGGGTGAAAGTTTGACGCCATTCCACAAGTGGGCGCAATTTAGAAGCGTGACACATTGGGCAGCACAGTGGTGTAGTGGGTAGCATTCTCACCTAGCAGTAACAAGGGTCGCTGGTTCAAATCCCAACCATGACACTACCTGCCTGGAGTTTGCATGTTCTCCTTGTGCCTGCGTGGGTTTCCTCTGGGTACTCTGGTTTCCTCCCACACTCCAAAGACATGCTGGTAGGTTAATTGGCTTCTGTCCAAAATTGTCCCCTAGTATATGAATGGGGACCTTGGATTGTGGGCTCCTTGAGGGTAGGGACTGATGTGAGTGTGCAATGTACAGGGATAGGGGCAATTGTAGACACTCACTCAGGTTGAACTGGATGGACTGGTGTCTTTATTCAACCTAAGTATGTTGGGTATCTATTTACTCGGCGTTACATTATCTTTCACCATATAAAAAAAAAAAATTGGGGATAACTTTACTGCTGTCTTATTTTTTTATTCAAAAAAGTGTATTTTTTAAAAAAAAAATTGCTCTTGTAAGACCGCTGCGCAAAAACATTGTGACAAAAAGTATTGCAACGACCGCCATTTTATTCTCTAGGGTGTTAGGGAAAAAAAAATTATAATGTTTGGGGGTTCTCAGTCATTTTCTAGCAAAAAAAAACATGTTTTTAACTTGTAAACACAGAGTCTGAAAAATGTTTGTGGTTAAAATGTTTGTTTACATTTATTTATAAAATTGCGTGTGTATGTAAAGCATATATATCTACAATATACTGTGTATATATATATATATATATATATATATATATATATATATATATATATATATACCCTGTTTCCCCTAAAATAAGACCTAGCGTGATTGTCGGTGTTGGCTGCAATATAAGCCCTACCACCCAAATAAGCCCTACTCTGTTTCCTCAAAAATAAGCCCTATCCTGAAAAGAAGACCTACAAGGACTTTAACTAGGGCTTATTTAGGGGCTTTTATTGCAGCCATCACAGACAATCACACTAGGTCTTATTTTAGGGGAAACAGGGTATATATATATATATATATATATATATATATATATATATATATATATATATATACACAGTGTCTCACAAAAGTAAGTACACCCCTCAATCACATATATACTTTCAATAAATTTTTTTTATTGAATTTCTTGATAAATAAAAAAAATAAATAAATAATAATAATAATTAAAAAAAAAAAAATATATATATATATATATATATATATATATACACACACACATATATGGATGTGTTTTATAGCAGAAAGTAAAAAAAAATTATATATACAGTGTTTATATATATATATATATATATATATATATATATATATATTTTATTTTTTTTACTTTCTGCTATAAAACACATCCAATAATTTTTTTTTTTTTTATTGAATTTCTTGATAAATTTAGGTCTATATGTATTCTGCTACATATTTTTGGTAACAATAAATTTGCAATAAGCGTATACTGATTGGTTTACGCAAAAGTTATCGCATCTACAAACTATGATATATATATATATATATATATATATATATATATATATATATATATATATATATATATATATATATATATATATATACAGTATCACAAAAGTAAGTACACCCCTCACATTTGTGTAAATCTTTTCTTCTCTCTTTTCATGTGACAACACTGAAGAAATGACACTTGTCTACAATGTAAAGTAGTGAGTGTACAGCTTGTATAACAGTGTAAATTTGCCGTCCCATCAAAATAACTCAACACACAGCCATTAATGTCTAAACCGCTGGCAACAAAAGTCAGTACACCCCTAAGTGAAAATGTCTAAATTGGGCCCAATTAGCCATTTTCCCTCCCCCCGGTGTCATGTGACTTGTTAGCCCTTGTACACACGCGGTCGGACATTCTGACAACCAAATCCCTTGGATTTTGTCCAAAACTGTTGCATACACACGGTCGGACAAAGTTGTCGGAAAATCCGATTGTACATAACGTGATGGCGTTATTTCATTACGACGGGACTAGTAGCCAATAGCTTTGGTCTAGGAATTTGATCTGAGCATGCGTGGCACTTTGTCCGATCGGAGTAGGCTACACATGATCGGAGTATGTCCGATCGGAGCATTTTGTTGGAAAATTTTACGGACAAGTTGGAAAATTTGGTCCGTTGGAGTATCCGACGGACCAAATTTTCCAACTTGTCCGTAAAACAGTCCGATGGAGACCACACACAGTCGGATTATCCGACAAAACGGTCCGATAGGAAACATTCCGTCGGAATCTCCGACCGTGTGTACAAGGGCTAAGTGTTACAAGGTCTCAGGTGGGAATGGGGAGCATGTGTGTTACATTTGGTGTTATCGCTCTCGCTCTCTCATACTGGTCATTGGAAGTTCAACATGGCACCTCATGGTAAAGAACTCTCTGAGGATCTGAAAAAAAAAAAGAATTGTTGCTCTACATATAGATGGCCTAGGCTATAAGAAGATTGTCAAGACCCCGAAACTGAGCTGCAGCACGGTGGCCAAGACCATACAGCGGTATACACTATATAAATACATTGCTCAAAAAAAACATGAAAGGAAAACTTTTTAATCAGAGTAGAGCATCAAGTCAATGAAACTCCTGGGATATTGATCTGGCCAGGTAAGTAGCAGAGGGGGGAGGAGGGTACACAGAGGGGGGAGTGGTGTACACAGAGGGGGGAGGAGGGTACACAGAGGGGGGAGTGGTGTACACATAGGGGGGAGTGGTGTACACATAGGGAGGGAGGGTGTACACATAAGGGGAGAATCACTACTGGTAGCATGAGGGGATACCTGGTCCCTATAGGGTCAGCGTCACTACTGGTAGCATGAGGCCATACCTGGACCCTATAGGTATGCTATAGGGTCACTACTGGTAGCATGAGGGGATACCTGGTCCCTATAGGGTCAGTGTCACTACTGGTAGCATGAGGCCATACCTGGACCCTATAGAGCAGTGATGGCGAACCTTGGCACCCCAGATGTTTTGGAACTACATTTCCCATGATGCTTGTGCACTCTTCAGTGTAGCGGAGCATCATGGGAAGTGTAGTTCCAAAACATCTGGGGTGCCAAGGTTCCCCATCACTGCTATAGAGGTTGCACAGGCAGTTAAACTCCTCCAGCATGGCACATCAATATATGCCATTGCCAGAAGGTTGGTTGTGTCTCCCACCACAGTCTCAAGAGCATGGAGGATATTCCAGGAGACAGGCAGTTACTGGACATGGCCATAGAAGGTCCTTAACCACTCAGCAGGACGGCTTGAGGGCCCGACACCCTCTAGTAGGCTCTGTGCTCACTGCGCAGCACCGTGGATCTCGATTGGCATTTGCCATTGAACACCAGAATTGTCAGGTCCACCCCTTGCCCCCTGTGCTTTTCACAGATGAGAGCAGGTTCATCCTGAGCACATGTGACAGACGTGAAAGGTTCTGGAGAAGCCGCGGAGAGCGTTATGCTGCCTGTAACATCGATCAGCATGACCGCTTTGGTGGTGGGTCAGTGATGATCTGGGGGGGCATATCCATGGAGGGACGCACAGACTTCTACTGGCTAGAAAATGACACCCTGACTGCCATTAGGTATCAGGATGAATTCCTTGAACCCATTATCAGACCCTGCGCTGGTGCAGTGGGTCCTGGGTTCCGCCTGGTGCACGACAATGAGACATGTGGCGAGAGTATGCAGCCAGTTACTGAATTCAGCCCTCTGTAGGATGATCATTTTCATTTCCTTCAAACAATGTGGCATCCTTTCCTTCCTAAAACATTACCCACTCCATACCAGTATAGATTCTAACACATTATCCAGTCCATACCAGTATAGATTATAACACATTACCCAGTCCATACCAGTATAGATCCTAACAAATTACCCAGCCCATACCAGTATAGATCCTAACACATTACCCAGTCCATACCAGTATAGATCCTAACACATTTCCTGGTCCATACCAGTATAGATCCTAACACATCACCCATTCCATACCAGTATAGATCCTAACACATTACCCAGTCCATACCAGTATAGATCCTAACACATTACCCAGCCCATACCAGTATAGATCCTAACACATTACCCAGTCCATACCAGTATAGATCCTAACACATTTCCTGGTCCATACCAGTATAGATCCTAACACATCACCCAGTCCATACCAGTATAGATCCTAACACATTACCCATTCCATACCAGTATAGATCCTAACACATTACCCAGCCCATACCAGTATAGATCCTAACACATTACCCAGCCCATACCAGTATAGATCCTAACACATTACCCAGTCCATACCAGTATAGATCCTAACACATTACCCAGTCCATACCAGTATAGATCCTAACACATTACCCAGTCCATACCAGTATAGATTATAACACATTACCCAGTCCATACCAGTATAGATTATAACACATTACCCAGTCCATACCAGTATAGATCCTAACACATTACCCAGTCCATACCAGTATAGATCCTAACACATTTCCTGGTCCATACCAGTATAGATCCTAACACATTACCCATTCCATACCAGTATAGATCCTAACACATTACCCAGTCCATACCAGTATAGATCCTAACACATTTCCTGGTCCATACCAGTATAGATCCTAACACATCACCCATTCCATACCAGTATAGATCCTAACACATTACCCAGTCCATACCAGTATAGATCCTAACACATTACCCAGCCCATACCAGTATAGATCCTAACACATTACCCAGTCCATACCAGTATAGATCCTAACACATTTCCTGGTCCATACCAGTATAGATCCTAACACATCACCCAGTCCATACCAGTATAGATCCTAACACATTACCCATTCCATACCAGTATAGATCCTAACACATTACCCAGCCCATACCAGTATAGATCCTAACACATTACCCAGCCCATACCAGTATAGATCCTAACACATTACCCAGTCCATACCAGTATAGATCCTAACACATTACCCAGTCCATACCAGTATAGATCCTAACACATTACCCAGTCCATACCAGTATAGATTATAACACATTACCCAGTCCATACCAGTATAGATTATAACACATTACCCAGCCCATACCAGTATAGATCCTAACACATTACCCAGTCCATACCAGTATAGATCCTAACACATTTCCTGGTCCATACCAGTATAGATCCTAACACATTACCCAGTCCATACCAGTATAGATCCTAACACATTACCCAGTCCATACCAGTATAGATCCTAACACATTACCCAGCCCATACCAGTATAGATCCTAACACATTACCCAGCCCATACCAGTATAGATCCTAACACATTACCCAGTCCATACCAGTATAGATCCTAACACATTTCCTGGTCCATACCAGTATAGATCCTAACACATCACCCATTCCATACCAGTATAGATCCTAACACATTACCCAGCCCATACCAGTATAGATCCTAACACATTACCTGGTCCATACCAGTATAGATCCTAACACATTACCCAGTCCATACCAGTATAGATCCTAACACATTTCCTGGTCCATACCAGTATAGATCCTAACACATCACCCATTCCATACCAGTATAGAACCTAACACATTACCCAGTCCATACCAGTATAGATCCTAACACATTACCCAGCCCATACCAGTATAGATCCTAACACATTACCCAGTCCATACCAGTATAGATCCTAACACATTACCCAGCCCATACCAGTATAGATCCTAACACATTACCCAGCCCATACCAGTATAGATCCTAACACATTACCCAGCCCATACCAGTATAGATCCTAACACATTACCCAGTCCATACCAGTATAGATCCTAACACATTACCCAGCCCATACCAGTATAGATCATAACACATTACCCGGTCCATACCAGTATAGATCCTAACACATTACCTGGTCCATATCAATATAGATCCTAACACATTACCCAGCCCATACCAGTATAGATCCTAACACATTACCCAGCCCATACCAGTATAGATTATAACACATTACCCAGCCCATACCAGTATAGATCCTAACACATTACCCAGCCCATACCAGTATAGATCCTAACACATTACCTGGTCCATACCAGTATAGATCCTAACACATCACCCATTCCATACCAGTATAGATCCTAACACATTGCCCAGTCCATACCAGTATAGATCCTAACACATTACCCAGTCCATACCAGTATAGATCCTAACGCATTGCCCAGTTCATACCAGTATAGATCCTAACACATTACCCAGGCAATACCAGTATAGACCCTAACACATCATCCAGCTCATACCAGTATAGATCCTAACACATTACCTGGTCCATACCAGTATAGATCCTAACACATTACCCAGTCCGTACCAGTATAGATCCTAACACATCACCCAGTCCATACCAGTATAGATTCTAACACATTTCCTGGTCCATACCAGTATAGATCCTAACACATCAACCATTCCATACCAGTATAGATCCTAACACATTACCTGGTCCATACCAGTATAGATCCTAACACATTACCCAGTCCATACCAGTATAGATCCTAACACATTTCCTGGTCCATACCAGTATAGATCCTAACACATCACCCATTCCATACCAGTATAGAACCTAACACATTACCCAGTCCATACCAGTATAGATCCTAACACATTACCCAGCCCATACCAGTATAGATCCTAACACATTACCCAGCCCATACCAGTATAGATCCTAACACATTACCCGGTCCATACCAGTATAGATCCTAACACATTACCTGGTCCATACCAGTATAGATCCTAACACATTACCCAGCCCATACCAGTATAGATTATAACACATCACCCATTCCATACCAGTATAGATCCTAACACATTACCCAGCCCATACCAGTATAGATCCTAACACATTACCTGGTCCATACCAGTATAGATCCTAACACATTACCCAGTCCATACCAGTATAGATCCTAACACATTTCCTGGTCCATACCAGTATAGATCCTAACACATCACCCATTCCATACCAGTATAGAACCTAACACATTACCCAGTCCATACCAGTATAGATCCTAACACATTACCCAGCCCATACCAGTATAGATCCTAACACATTACCCAGTCCATACCAGTATAGATCCTAACACATTACCCAGCCCATACCAGTATAGATCCTAACACATTACCCAGCCCATACCAGTATAGATCCTAACACATTACCCAGCCCATACCAGTATAGATCCTAACACATTACCCAGTCCATACCAGTATAGATCCTAACACATTACCCAGTCTATACCAGTATAGATCCTAACACATTACCCAGGCCATACCAGTATAGACCCTAACACATCACCCAGCCCATACCAGTATAGATCCTAACACATCACCCAGCCCATACCAGTATAGATTCTAACACATCACCCAGTCCATACTAGATATACTGTATATACCTACCATCAGGATAGGCTGCCATGTGGACAGGCTCTACAACGGTGTCATCATTGAATAATATGAGTGTTTGTTATCTCATAAAAGAGAGAGAGACACGCTGCCCAGCGCCACCAGAGAGAGACACACTGCCCAGTGCTACCAAAGATAGAAACGCTGCCCAGCGCCACCAGAGAGAGAAAAACTGAGCCACTACCAGGGTACAGACATGCTACACTACTGACCAGATTCGCCCCGGGGAACCCAGAGTGATCGATCGTCCAGCTGGAGGGATCACTGCTGTAGTTTCACTGGGTCTGGTAAGAGGGCCTGTTGGCCATTATCCATTACTTATCGTAGGGACTGTACTACGTCTGCAGTCTCTGACCATGATCATGTGATCACGACATTGTCGAAAAGGGGCGGTCCATGGGTGACCCTAAAATGATGCCCCCCCCCCCGAAAAAAGTTCTGCGGACACCCATGGCTGTATGTACTTTTTGTCCCTCTACTGGTGACAGTCAAGTCCATGGGTCTCCTATGTTCCAACCTACTCCTCTGGGAGTGTTGGGTGAGGGCCAATAAACTCCTTATTTTCTGTAAAAACTGTCATTTGTCCCATGCTTCACTCCTGCCGAGGACTAGACCTTGGCTGGATGCGTGCCTGCAACACATTATACATCATCCATCCACATAGTATCCTCTTCTAACATCTCTATCATGGCATATTAACAACAATTCAAACCTTCAGCCATGTAAATCCAAGAACTGATACTTATTCAGACTTCCTGTCACCGATGATGGAATTATGGGATGATGTAGTAACTAGAAATAGAGGATTCCACAACTTCACACCTCCCATCCTTTTATTGGACATTTAATGTCTACACCAGCCTTTCTCAACCATTTTACCCCAGAGGAACCCCTTAAATATTTTATTTTAGGTCTCTGGGAATCGATACCACAACCAGTTTATTGGTGTGGGGGGGGGGGGGGGGTCAATGAGTAAAATGCCCCTCATATTGGTGGTCAGTAGGAAGAACACAACAATTACTGTGGATCAGTTTACCACCCTTACACAAAGCCATAAACATCATGACAATTGTATTGTCTGACACTTCCCCCCTTCTTTTTCTCCAAACCCTTTCCCCCCATTAAAACAGACGAGACTGTGTTTGGAGTAAATGGCCAAAGGCCTTGATTTATTAACCAAAATATATAATTAAAAATATAAACTTTTATAAATAACTTTTAATAATAATAACTTGTAAACTTTTTCTTTTAACACTGGAACATGGGTCATTAGCATATCAAAGACCCTACTGGTCACTGCACCATCTATTTTTACCTCTTGACCTCCAGACGGCATCCCCTGTCTCGGAGGCTAAACCCAAACCAATGCAGTGACCTACCCCTTTTCTCCTCCGGTTACCCCCTTGTAACCAGGAAGTACATCAACAACCATCCCCATCCCCATGGATGGGTACAACCTAATTACCACCGGCACCACTTACCCTTCTAAACTGACCCCCCAAACAACCAGCACACCCCTACACTAAAATCCTACCAACCCCAGGGGAGGGTGGGTGGGAATCTCTTCCTCCTCCGCTCTACGAGTGACCTGCCTTCCGCTCGGCTTCCCGCCGAACGTGTTGCTCCGCCCCCCTTTGGCCCAGCCTCCCGGCTTCTTAAAGCGGCCCGAGCAAAAGACATTAAAGCGGCGACAGTGCATGCAAACCATTGTCATGCTGTCCCTCCGCTTAGCAGCCTTCGGCTGCTGCTCCGTGGCCTCTCTTGACTACAGAATGACTGACGTGCTTCTGCTGCTGTACCAACCACCCAACTCCATAATTGCCCCTTCCCATTAAATGAGACCACAGCTTCTTTTGGAGTATTTAGTGTCCGTAGCAGCCTCTTTATTAATCAAAATATAATAATTTAACGTATAACAAAATATCAACAAAACATAATTTAACTTCAAACCCTGAGCGCGTTGGTCATCTGCAGTAAAACTCCCCCTCTCCACCCCATCAGCATATCGATCCAAACAAGCACTGCGGTAATATTCCTTTAACCACTTTCAGACCAGACCATTTTGCTGGTAAATGACCAGAGGTCTTTTTACAATTTGGCACTGCGCTGCTTTAACTGGTAATTGCGCGGTCATGCAATGTTGTACCCAAACAAAATTTGCGTCCTTTTCTTCCCACAAATAGAGCTTTCTTTTGATGGTATTTGATTGCCTCTGCGATTTTTATTTTTTGCGATATAAACGTAAAAAGACCGCAAATTTTGAAAAAAAATGATATTTTCTACTTTTTGTTATTAGAAAAATCCAATAAACTCAATTTTAGTCATACATTTAGGCCAAAAAGGGTATTCAGACACATGTCTTTGGTAAAAAAAAAGTCAATAATTGTATATTTATTTGTTTGCGCAAAAGTTGTCACATCTACAAACTAAGGTACGTTTTCTGGAATTTACGCAGCTTTTAGTTTACAACTGCCTATCTCATTTCTTGAGGTGCTAAAATGGCAGGGCAGTACAAAACCCCCCCAAATGACCCCATTTTGGAAAGTAGACCCCCTAAGGAAATTGATAAGAGGCATGTTGAGCCCATTGAATATTTTATTTTTTTGCCTCAAGCGATTGAATAATGACAAAAAAAAAAATTATTATTTTTTTTTTACACAAAATTGTCACTAAATGATATATTGCTCACGCATGCCATGGGCATATGTGAAATGACACCCCAAAATAAATTCTGCTGCTTCTCCTGAGTACGGGGATACCACATATGTGGGACTTTTTGGGAGCCTAGCCGCGTACGGGGCCCCGAAAACCAAGCACCGCCTTCAGGCTTTCTAAGGGCGTTACAGTTTTGAAGGCCATAAAATGCCAAGATGGCACAAACCCCCCCCAAATGACCCCATTTTGGAAAGTAGACACCCCTAAATTTAGGGGTACACTAGTGAGACTAGGTAATAAATGGCGGGTGCCCTGAAACTATAAAAAAATAACTAACCAACCAGCGTCACCTGTAACAGTTATATGGTGATCACTGGTGAAAGGGTTAACTAGGGGGCAATCAGGGGGCTTTATGCGGTAGTATATGGGGGTCCCTGGCGCTATAAAAAGCTGCGGCGAACCTAAATACCTACCTGCCTAACTAGCGTCACCTGTGACACTAATACAGCGATCCGAAAAACGATCGCTTATTAGGCTGGGTTCACACTGGAGCGATGCGGGAACGCCATGAATCCGCGGCGGGTTCCCGCATCGCATGCCTCCCGGCGGCAGTTCACACTGCCCTATGCGAACTGCTGGGAGTGTCAGTGAAATGTTACTGACACCCCCAGATCAGTTCGCATATCGCAGTGCGATCTGTAAACTCGGATCGCATGGTGTGAACACCCATGCGATCCGATTCTGCTGCGGACCAAAAAAAGGGTCCCGTGCGAATTTGCTGCGGGTGCGGCAGGTGCGGCGAATGGCTGAACTCGAATCGCACAGAGATCGGATGTGATTTGCACTGCAGTGCGGTGCGAATCACATTCGTTCTCATAAACCGCTGCAATGTGAACCCAGCCTTAGTGACACTGGCGACGGGGGGTGATCACGGGGTTAAACCTTTATTGGGGGGGTTAGGGGGGTACATTAGAACTAAAGGGGACTAACCCTAACTGCCCTAACAGTTATTACAGTCACAAATGACACCAATGCAAAAAAAAAAAAAAATGACATTGGTGTCACTGTGACTGGGGGGCAGGGGTAATTGGGGGGGTGATCGGGGGGGTGTGAGTGTGCCTGGCATGTTCTACTGTGTAGTGACGTGTTGGTGCAACTCACCGATCCTCTCTCCTCGGTGTCGGAACGAAAAATACCGACACGGAGGAGAGAATACATCACTTCTTCTCCTGTGTTTACATTACAGGAGAGGAAGTGATGTCACGAAGACTTTCTATTCGTCGGGAGCGATCGCGAGGGGGTGGCCATGAATGAATGGCCGTCCCCTCGTCCGGGATCGCTCCCGAACGAATACCGACCGCCGCGGGCACCGGGCGGGGGCCCGATCGGGCCCCCGACCCGCGGGAGGCAAGGGACGTACATGTACGCCCATATGCCTGCCCGTGCCATTCTGTCGACGTACATCGTCGTGCGGCGGTCGGGAAGTGGTTAACTAGGCCTCAAGCCGACGTGCTGGCTCAAAGACACCAAACTATAACTTTACCGCAGTGCACCCATTCACCATCAGCCATATCAACCCTCACTATATGGCATATCATCAACGAGCCCATATCTCCAATGGGTCCCGCATCAACTTCTCTGTGGGGAGGGGCTATCTTCCTGTACCTGCATCGACCAACACCCGCCAACCGCTACGACATCCAACACCGCAAACCTGAAACAGAAAAAAACAAGTTAGCCTGTCCCCACCCCCCCCCCCCCCCTCCGGTAGATTCTACCACAACCACTCCGTCCAAGGTAAGGGAGGGAGGGTGGGAACTTCGCAGCTTCCACTGACGCCGGGGCGTAGAGCGCGCACACGTCCTTGCGCTGACTCCGCCCCCCGGTCAATCGCTGCAGTCCACTGTCTTCATGCCAGCCCTGCTCCTACGCTGCGCTCACGTCTGCGGGCTGTGCTTTAGTGTAATGCTGCTGGCTTTGCCGAGTGGCCTTGGCCCTGGAACTATGCAGACATAGTTAAATTGAAGGTCAATAAGCCATAGCTCAAGGTACCCCCCCCTAGAAACCTCTGGAGGAACCTTAGGCTTCACAGAACTCTGGTTGAGAATGACCGCTCTACCCATCCCATGGTGGTTGGATGAAGGTGTTGGTGCTCCCTGTGTGGACATAAATATTTTGTATTTCTTCCATTTGCCAATAATCGCTCCAACACTCGTCTCCTCTCACCAAGTTTCCTGCTGATGGTCTTATAGACCATTTCAGCCTTGTGCAGGTCTCCAATCTTCTCCCCGACGTTCCTCTGACAGATCTTTGGTCTTCTCCATGATGGTGAGGATTGGATGGAAGAGATTCTGTGGACAGGAGTCTTCTATACACATAATGAGTTGTCGGTTGGAGAACCTTCTTACATTGACAGGACTAATCTGTGTACCACATGAGCACCTACTGGAGTAAGTCCGTGGGGGGCAGAACTTTTGTTGGTTGGTAGGGGATCAAATACTTATTTTACTCACTGAACTCCATTGATAACATTTGTATTATATGGGTTTTTTTTCTGGATTTTTGGTTGATATTCTGTCGCTATTATATAAAATACACCTATGATAGAGATGATAGTGGGCAAACTTGCACAATCTGCTGGGGAGCAAATCAAAAATTTCTCCACTGTATAATCATATAATGTAGGTGTATATAGATATATATAGGTGGGTATATAGTTGTGCTCATAAGTTTACATACCCTGGCAGAATTTATGATTTCTTGGCCATTTTTCAGAGAATATGAATGATAACACAAAACTTTGTGGGGTATGTAAACTTATGAGCACAGCTGTATATACGCTAAGTGTATATATATATATATATATATATATATATATATATATATATATGTATGTATATGTTTATGTGTATATATATATATATATATATATATATATATGTGTGTGTGTGTGTATGTATGTATATATATATATGAGGTAGGTATATATAAGGTAGGTGTATATAGGAGGTAGGTAGGTGTATATACTCTATAAATGAGGAAGGTGTATATAGGAGGTAGGTAGGTGTATATACTCTATAAATGAGGAAGGTGTATATAGGAGGTAGGTATATATATATATATATATATATATATATATATATATGAGGTAGGTGTATATAGATATATAGATGAGATAGGTGTACTGTATATATATTGTACCACTGTATACATATATACTTTTTTCTGACTGTATATTTTTGCTGTCGTGTTACCAGATAATACATAATAATTAAACATTTAATGATACATTCCTGAAACATGCTGGGATTTCTGAACCCATGCACCCTGGTTGGCCTCCTACTATGAGACCAATCATGTGCCCCAGAACCTAGCTGCATTGTATGTATTATCATAGCATAGAATTTATTTGCAAATTATGGTGGAAAATAAATATTTGGTCGCCTACAAACAAGCGAGATTTCTGGCTCTCACAGACCTGTATCTTCTTCTATAAGAAGCTCCTCTCTCCTCCACTCATTACCTGTATTAATGGCACCTGATTGAACTTGTTATCAGTATAAAAGACACCCGTCCACAACCTCAAACACTCACACTCCAAACTCCACTATGGTGAAGACCAAAGAGCTGTCGAAGGACACCAGAAACAAAGTTGTAGTCCTGCACCAGGTTGGGAAGACTGAATCTGAGAATAGGCAAGCAGCTTGGTGTGAAGAAACCAACTGCGGGAGTAATAATTAGAAAATGGAAGACATACAAGACCACTGATAATCTCCCTCCATCTGGGGCTCCACGCAAGATCTCACCCCGTGGGGTCAAAATGATCACAAGAACGGTGAGCAAAAATCCCAGAGCCACACGGGGAGGGGGACCTAGTGAATGACCTGCAGAGAGCTGGGACCAACATATCAAAGGCTACCATCAGTAACGCACTACACCGCCGGGGACTCAGATCCTGCAGTGCCAGACGTGTCCCCCTGCTTAAACCAGTACATGTCCGGGCCCGTCTGAGGTTTGCTAGAGAGCATTTGGATGATCCAGAGGAGGATTGGGAGAATGTCATATGGTCAGATGAAACCAAAGTAGAACTGTTTGGTAGAAACACAACTCGTCGTGTTTGGAGGAGAGAGAATGCTGAATTGCAACCAAAGAACACCATACCTACTGTGAAGCATGGGGGTGGCAACGTCATGCTTTGGGGCTGTTTCTCTGCAAAGGGAACAGGACGACTGATTCGTGTACATGAAAGAATGAATGGGGCCATGTATCGTGAGATTTTGAGTGCAAACCTCCTCCCATCAGCAAGGGCATTGAAGATGAAATGTGGCTGGGTCTTTCGGCATTACAGTGATCCCAAACACACCACCCGGGCAACGAAGGAGTGGCTTCGTAAGAAGCAGTTCAAGGTCCTGGAGTGGCCCAGCCAGTCTCCAGATCTCAACCCCATAGAAAACCTTTGGAGGGAGTTGAAAGTCCGTGTTGCCCAGAGAGAGCCCCAAAACATCACTACTCTAGAGGAGATCTGCATGGAGGACATGGAGACCATCATACCAGCAACAGCGTGTGACAACCTTGTTCCACTCAGGACAGGCCTCTCCATAGGCGACCAAAGAAGTTGAGGTCACGTGCTCAGCATCATATCCAGAGGTTGTCTTTGGGAAATAGACGTATTAGTGCTGCCAGCATTGCTGCAGAGGTTGTAGGGGTGGGGGGGGGGGTCATCCTGTCAGTGCTCAGACCAAACGCCGCACACTGCATCAAATTGGTCTGCATGGCTGTCGTCCCAGAAGGAAGCCTCTTCTAAAGATAATGTACAAGAAAGTCCACAAACAGTTTGCTGAAGACAAGCAGACTAAGGAGATGGATTACTGGAACCATGTCCTGTGGTCTGATGAGACCGAGATAAACGTATTTGGTGTCAGATGGTGACAAGCGTGTGTGGGGGCAACCAGGTGAGGAGGACAAAGACAAGTGTGTCTTGTCTACAGTCAGGCATGGTGGTGGGGGTGTCATGGTCTGGGGCTGCATGAGTGCTGCCGGCACTGGGGGGCTACAGATCATTGAGGGGACCATGAATGCCAACATGTACTGTGACATACTGAAGCAGAGCATGATCCCCTCCCTTCAGAGACTGGGCCGCAGGGCAGTATTCCAACATGATAACCACCCCAAACACACCTCCAACACCACCACTGCCTTGCTAAAGAAGCTGAGGGGAAAGGTCATTTTTTCATGCATTTTGCCTACAGGGATAATTAAACTATTTTCAGTTGGTTGCATTCTCACCAAGCAATGTGCTGTAAATGTGGCATGCTATATATTACAGGTATTTCCAACCTCCAGAATAATAATTAGAACGCTTCTAAATTCACAAAAATACACATACATTATTATTATTGCTATTATCATACAGGATTTATATATCACCAACAGTTTGCACAGTGCTTTACAAAATGAAGGCAGACATTACAGTTCCAATACAGTTTGGTTCAAGAGCAATCAGAGGGCCCTGTGCTCATTAGAGCTTACGATCTAGGAGGGAGGGTCAAGCAATACAAAAGGTAATTACTGTGGGGGGGGTGAAGTGATAGAGAAAGCAAAAATGTAGTGTATTAGTTAGAAGCAGGATAGGCTTCTTTAAAGAGAAGGGCTTTTAGGGATTGTCTGAAAGTGGACAAAGTAGGAGATAGTCGGACAGATTGGGGTAGAGCATTCCAGATGATGGGAGAGGCTCCGGAGAAGTCATGGAGGTGAGCATTGGAGGAGGTGACAAGGGAACTAGAGAGCAGGTGGTCTTGAGAGGAGTGAAGAGAACAATTTGGTTGTTATTTTGAGACCAGGTTAGTGATGTAGCTTGGGGCCAAGTTGTGGGGGGCTTTGTAAGTTGTTGTTAGTATTTTGAATTGTATTAATTGGCTGAGTGGAAGAGAGGGGTGGAGGACACTGAATGGAAGCCAATGGAGGGATTGGCAGAGATGGGTGGAGAACATTGAATGGAGGCCAGTGGAGGGATTGGCAGAGAGGGGTGGAGGACACTGAATGGAAGCCAGTGGTGGGATTGGCAGAGAGGGGTAGAGGACACTGAATGGAGGCCAGTGGTGGGATTGGCAGAGAGGGGTGGAGGACACTGAATGGAGGCCAGTGGTGGGATTGGCAGAGAGGGGTAGAGGACACTGAATGGAGGCCAGTGGAGGGATTGGCAGAGCAGCGTGGGGGACACTGAATAGAAGCCAATGGAGGAATTGGCAGAGATGGGTGGAGGACAATGAATGGAAGCCAGTGGAGGGATTGGCAGAGAGGAGTGGAGGACACTGAATGGAGGCCAGTGGAGGGATTGGCAGAGAGGGGTGGAGGACACTGAATGGAGGCCAGTGGTGGGATTGGCAGAGAGGGGTAGAGGACACTGAATGGAGGCCAGTGGAGGGATTGGCAGAGGAGTTGGGGGACACTGAATGGAAGCCAATGGAGGAATTGGCAGAGATGGGTGGAGGACACTGAATGGAGGCCAGTGGAGGGATTGGCAGAGGAGCATGGAGGACACTGAATGGAAGCCAGTGGAGGGATTGGCAGAGAGGAGTGGAGGACACTGAATGGAGGCCAGTGGTGGGATTGGCAGAGAGGGGTAGAGGAAACTGAATGGAGGCCAGTGGAGGGATTGGCAGAGAGGGGTAGAGGACACTGAGTGGAGGCCAGTGGAGGGATTGGCAGAGGAGCGTGGAGGACACTGAATGGAAGCCAGTGGAGGGATTGGCAGAGAGGAGTGGAGGACACTGCATGGAGGCCAGTGGTGGGATTGGCAGAGAGGGGTGGAGGACACTGAATGGAGGCCAGTGGAGGGATTGGCAGAGAGGGGTGGAGGACACTGAATGGAGGCCAGTGGAGGGATTGGCAGAGAGGGATGGGGGACACTGAATGGAAGCCAGTGGAGGGATTGGCAGAGAGGAGTGGAGGACACTGAATGGAGGCCAGTGGTGGGATTGGCAGAGAGGGGTAGAGGAAACTGAATGGAGGCCAGTGGAGGGATTGGCAGAGAGGGGTAGAGGACACTGAGTGGAGGCCAGTGGAGGGATTGGCAGAGGAGCGTGGAGGACACTGAATGGAAGCCAGTGGAGGGATTGGCAGAGAGGAGTGGAGGACACTGCATGGAGGCCAGTGGAGGGATTGGCAGAGAGGGGTGGAGGACACTGAATGGAGGCCAGTGGAGGGATTGGCAGAGAGGAGTGTAGGACACTGAATGGAGGCCAGTGGAGGGATTGGCAGAGAGGGGTGGAGGACACTGAATGGAGGCCAGTGGAGGGATTGGCAGAGAGGAGTGGAGGACACTGAATGGAGGCCAGTGGAGGGATTGGCAGAGAGGAGTGGAGGACACTGAATGGAGGCCAGTGGAGGGATTGGCAGAGAGGGGTGGAGGACACTGAATGGAGGCCAGTGGAGGGATTGGCAGAGAGGGATGGGGACACTGAATGGAGGCCAGTGGAGGGATTGGCAGAGAGGGATGGGGGACACTGAATGGAAGCCAGTGTTCTAACAGCATGTGGCACAGTCTGTCTCCTACAAGGTCCTCAACACATCTGCCTGGAGCCCTGTAACAGACCGTCCTTTTCCTCTCCATAGAGCCCCAATTATGCTTGATGTGTAGTTCCAATCTAATACACAGGCTTAGTCTGTCTGGGAACTACATTTCCTCCCAGCAGGCTCTTGTAGTCCTAGGATGCACACCAGGCCATATCCCCTTCCTCTGTGTCCTCCTTCAACTAATCACATGTAGCACTCCCCCCGTAGGTGTGGCTGATGTTAGGTTTTCCCACTGCTGCACAGCCAGTCACATAGCATTTCCTTCTTGCACTCAAACTCGCAAAATCAGTCCTTTGGCTTGTTTTTGATGTTTTATTAGGTTATGATAACTTGGATGGGGTAGGGAATTATGGGATTCCCAACTTGGAAATGTTGAAACACAAAACCAGGGACACCTTCCTCCCTATTTACAGATTCCTCTTCTTCCTTCCTCCTGCACAAACTTGGTTCCTCCTACTGGTCACTCCTGGAGGAAATAACAGTCACTTGTACACTCAGGAACAGCCCATTACAGGCTAGGAACTTGCCGTCCCCTTTTGGTAAAGTAGCACATGTGGAGTGAACAGCATCTCTCATCACCTTCTGCTTCCCTGTAGACACTGAGCCAGTTCTACTGCTTTCAAAATGCTAGCCCACTTGGCTGCCACCGGCCCTTTTTTCTTCCAGTCCTCCTGACTGATACACACATGGAGATTCCCCAGGAAAAGGTTGATGAAGACTTGGCACATCGCTGTCTTCAAGGGAGACCCGCTACAGCTGGCAGTCTCTTCCCTTGTCTGTCCCTGCACCGTGCTGATCTACTCATTGTCTCTCCTGTTGCCTCTCTGGCTTGAATCCCTTCAACTGCCACCTGTGGTGGGATCATTTCAGTTCAGCCTCCTGAGCTCCAGCCCGAGGTAAAACCCTTCCCCCCCTCAAGGTCCACGTCAGTCTCTCTCAGCACTGCATCTCCATCTTCTACCCGACTACCCTGCTGGCATGACTCATTTCTATTCATGGGCTCCTGAGTCCCCTGCCAGGCCCCCTCCTGGGTATTGGATAAGGGCCCATAAATATTCAAGACAACCCCTCCGAGCCCCCACCCACTATCTTTCAGAACGTTCTCCAACATTCTAGAAATGCGAGCTGCCAGGATGAGTCATCCATCCCTGGCCCTTGATAACCCAGATTCAGTGGCTCAGGTTTATCCCTGGGCCGGGCTATAGTTTGCCTGCTCTAATTCTACTAGCACACACTGGATCTTGCCCAAGTGTCCCTAAGCAGATAGGCATCTCCAGATCCAATCATAACCCGGATGCATAGTGCTCATCTTGTACCAGTAGGCCAGTTTAGCCTTCCTGCTCCTCTCCTCCGCTCCTATGGTGACTGTCCCAGATAAAGTACGTCTCCGACAGTTTGATAATGTTACAGTTTAGGAATGGCAGATATGGATGTATACTGAGTTTGTTTGTCTAGCAGAAAGTGAATGTAATAAATCACTCTGTCTCTGGTGTGATAAAACATGCCTGTCAAGTTGGGAAGACTCACTGAGCAGATAGTTTATATCACTTTCTCTTTGAAGCCGTGTTTGCCTAACAATCACATTGTAAACTGTAGTAAACAATCGGAAATCCTGCAGAGGATGGAAGGATGACTGAGCTAAATGTTTACTCCTCCAGGAGAAAACTCCGGTAATCGTTCTGGTGGCATTTGCACGCCCTTGGATAATATTGTCAACTGTTGGTTCTTCGAATTGCATTTGGCATCAAGTCATAAATACCGTATGTGGCGCTGTGGAGGGACTTGTATTACCGTATTTATCGGCGTATAACACACGCCGGCGTATAACACGCACCCCAAGTTTAGGAGGGAATTTTAAGGAGAAAAACTTTTAGGAGGGAAGTTTAAGGGGAAAAAAAAACTTACATTTATATGACCATCAGTGTCATCTGCAGCCTTGTCCACCATTGCAGCCTTGTCCACCATTGCAGCCTTGTCCACCATTGCAGCCGTGTCTATTTTATTTGCTATTTGTTTTTTATTTTTTTTTAAATGACCCCGCCGAGATACAGAGCCGGATGTGTATCTCGGCGGCGTGCTGTATTTCTCGGCGGGCCTTAAAAGCAGGGGAAAATCGTGGGTGCGTGTTATACGCCGATCCCCCAAAAATTCTGAGCCTCTGGGCGGCTTTCAGCCGCCTTCGGCTCTTCAAGGCGACTTTCGGCCACCTTCACCCATTATCGGCGGCTTTCGGCCATCTTCGCCCATTATCGGCGGCTTTCGGCCATCTTCGGCCATTCTCGGCAGCTTTCGGCCGCCTTTGGCCGTTCTCGCCAGCTTTCGGCCGCCTTCGGCCATTCTTGGCAGCTTTCGGCCGCCTTCGGCCATTCTTGGCAGCTTTCGGCCGCCGAGAAGAGCCGAAGGCGGCCGAAAGCTGCCGAGAACGGCCGAGAACGGCCGAAGGCGGCCGAAAGCTGCTGAGAAGAGCCGAAGGCGGCCGAAAGCTGCCGAGAACGGCCGAAGGCGGCCGAAAGCTGCCGAGAATGGCCGAAGACGGCCAAAAGCCGCCGATAATGGCCGAAGGCGGCCGAAAGTCGCCTTGAAGAGCCGAAGGCGGCTGACAGCCGCCCAGAGGCTCAGAATTTATGGGGGATCGGCGTATAACACGCACCCACGATTTCCCCCTGCTTTTAAGGGAAAAAAGGTGCGTGTTATACGCCGATAAATACGGTACATGTATCCTTATACTCAATAGGGTCAGGACAAGGGGTGTGCAGGAGGGATGGCTGCCCTGGGCACTGTAGTATCAGAAATAAAGTGTTACTGGATCTACTGATTACCAACAATACAGACCTGAACGCGGATGTGGAAATACGGGGCAATTTAGGGAACACCGATCACAGGTCAATTGGCTTCCGTATAAATCACAAAAATAGGAAACGTAAGGGGAATACAAAGACACTGAATTTCAAAAGAGCCAACTTCCCTAAACTACAAACCTTGCTAGAAGATATAAATTGGGATAAAATCTTAGGAACAAAGAACACGGAGGAGAGATGGGTTCACTTTAAGAGCATATTAAATAGGGGCATTAGCCAATACATCCCACTGGGTAATAAATTTAAAAGAGCGAACAAAAGTCCTGAAAGGCTTAACTCCAATGTAAAAATGCATATAAAAGCAAAGGAGAAGGCCTTCAAAAAAATTCCAGGTTGAGGGATCATCATCAGCATTCAGACTTTGAAAGGAATGCAACAAGAAATGTAAGGGTACAATTAGGACGGCTAAGATAGAACACGAAAGACACCTAGCGGAGGGGATTTGTGTTGCGAGAGGGAATTTGGGGGGGGGCGGAAGGGGAGATAAGAATCATTCTAGGAGGGGAAATTTGAGGAGGTGTGCTAGGAGTAGTGATTTAAGGGTATTTTCTGTTGGGAGGGGGGGAAGAAGATTTGTGCTAGGAGGGGGAGTTTTGGTGGGTTTGTACTCAAAAATGTAATATGGTAGGGAGAGGGGATTTATGGTAGGGGTGGATTTATTTTTCAGTGGGGGGGGGGGGGTTGCTAAAGATTCATGCCGGGAAGGGGATTAGAGCAGGGGCAAATTTGGATTGGGAAGAGGGGAAATGTATGCCTATGAGGTAAGCATGCAGATTAGTGCTCGTTTTTTTTTGCAGTGAAGACTTTAATCTCTGTGCTCAACTGAGCGCATATAATATCTATGTGAACAGGCTACAGTAGAGCAGAGGAATGGCTCTTATGAGTGTCAGACCCCTCTCTACTGCTCTTTCACATATAAATGCCGAATAATAAATAACAAATAAAACTTTTAGCAAAATAACTGTGTTGCAATTCAACCTGCTCTTTCAGAGAGTTATTGGTGAATTATAACTCTGTGAGCTTTAATGAAATAAATCCCTGAAGTTGGGAGGGAAGTGAAAGTAGTCCTGTGTTGCTGTGTGGCAATCCTGTTGATCTTCAGCTAGCCCTTTGATGTTTGATGGCATTCAGCGAAACTGGATGGTAAAGCAGAGTAACTAACCCAATAAGGTGAGAATAAACAGCCAACAATCTTCCTGGGTAAATTATAATATGCTTGGACTCACAGTGATCGCTGACTTAAAATATGTTATATTTTGTGGAACAACTACAAGCAACAGCAGAACCATAGAAAGCAAAGGATCTCTGTATATAGTGTCTATGGTGTTTAAGCTAGATCCTTAGCCACTTCACGCAAAACGTCGTACCCGTACATCGGTACTTTGACGCTAAATACCGGGGTCATGGCAAAAGCTAGCTGCCAGTACCCCGGTATTTTCGGGAACGCCATGCATTTCTCTTTAGAGATAAAAGCGGTCTCTGTGGCGTATTCGCCGCAAGATCGATTTTTATCGGCGGTGGGAGAGGTTGCCCACACCCCCCTCCCACCGTGCTCCAGTCGTCTCTGCCGATTACCATACCCACCAGTGGCGCCAGAGACGATCGCATCCGCTCCCGTGGAGTGCAGAGTAAGGGGAAGATGGTCCCCCGCTTGGCTCCATAGCATGGGAGGGAGGAAGTGACGTCAAACGTCACTTCCGCCCATAGCTCTTAAAGGAGAAATTTTATTTTTTTATTTTTCAAGTGACATTTTATTTTTTTATTTTGCATTTTAGTGTAAATATGAGATGTGAGGTCTTTTTGACCCCCCCCCAGATCTCACATTTAAGAGGTCCTGTCATGCTTTTTTCTATTATAAGGGACGTTTACATTCCTTGTAATAGGAAGAAAAGTGACCCAAAAATATATTTTTTTAAAAGACAGTGTCAAAATAAAAAAAATGAAAGTAAAATAAATAAGAAAAAAAATAAAAAAAATTTATAGCGACCCGTCACGATGAGCTTACGTGATTAGCGCCCGCATATGAAAACGGTGTTCAAACTACACACGTGAGGTATCGCCACGATCGTTAGGGTGAGAGCAATAATTCTAGCCCTAGACCTCTTCTGTAATTCAAATTTTTAAACATCACCTATGGAGATTTTTAAGGGTAAAAGTTTGTCGCCATTCCACAAGCGGGCACAATTTTGAAGGATATCAATTTACTCGGCGTAACATTATCTTTCACAATATAGAAAAAATTGGGCTAACTTCACTGTTTTTTGGCAAAAAAAAAATAATTTGAACTTGTAAACAACAAGCTCCCCCTGCAACGATGCCATATAATGTCTCCTGATTGCAGGAATAAGTAGATATCCAGCTCCTGGCTACATCCTCCCCCCACTTAAAATCTTTGGTTCCCAAAGAAGCAGGGATTTTCCAGTATTGATCCATGATTGACATACATCTGGATTCTGCTGGAACCACTTGTATACATTTTCAGTTAAAGCGGGAGTCCGCCGGGAGTCCGCGTTTTTTTTTTTTTTTTTTTAAAGCCAGCAGCTACAAATACTGCAGCTGCTGACTTTTAAAATAGTGACACTTACCTGTCCAGCGCGCCCACGATGTCGGCACCCGAAGCCGATCTCTCGATCGTCTCTCGGGTGCTGCCGCCGCCATCTTGGGTATGGGAATCAGGAAGTGGAGCCTTGCGGCTTCATTTCCCGGTTCCCTACTGCGCATGCGCGAGTCGCGCTGCGCAATAAGGATGGACCCGCTGCCTCTGGGATCTGTGTGCTTCCCAGCCGGCAGCGGTGGACTTTCGGAAAGGGGCGTAATCTACGCCCCTTTCCGCAGAGAGCTATCCCGGAAGTGGGTGCAGATACCTGTACTGTACAGGTACCTGCAACCCCCTCCCCCCTGAAAGGTGCCAATTGTGGCGCCGGAGGGGGGGGGGAGGATTCCAATGAAGCTCCACTTTAGGGTGGACCTCCGCTTTAACTTGTAATCAGTTTTCTGACAGGCCAGGGCAATATCCGTGTCCCACCCAGTGATGTCAGAGGTCACATCAATGCCAACTTTTACCCAATTAATGGTAGCAAGCGTAGCAAGTTAGGCCTTTGAATAGTAGGAATCAATTTATCAGAGCTCTCTCCTGGCATGTCATAGGGGAGTCTTCTAGGACGGTGTATATTTCTCCTCAGTCTAACAGGAGAATGAGATTCAAAGTTTGGTGTAGTACTTTCAGGACTTTTTACAGGATTATAGTTCCTTTCCGGACTTTTCACAAGAGTAGAGTTCCTTTCAGGGATTTTCACTGCAGTAGGGTTCCTCTCAGGACTTTTTACAGAAGTGGAGTTCCTTTAAGGACTTTTCACAAGAGTAGAGTTCCTTTCAGGGATTTTCACCACAGTAGGGTTCCTCTCAGGGCTTTTCACGGGAGAAGAGTTCCTCTCAAGACTCTTCATAGAAGTAAGGTCACGAGTCACCGACAATGGATCTGGGCAGGGAGTAGAGGGACCCGATTTAACCACTTGGCGCCCAGGCCAATTCTGCCATTTCTCTCCTATATGTAAAATTCCTAATTTTTTTGCTAGAAAATTACATAGAACCCCCAAATATTATTTATGTTTCTTTTTAGCAAAGACCCTAGAGAATACAATGGTGCTCGTTGCAACTTTTTATCTCGCACGGTATTTGCGTAGCAATTTTTCGAACACGTTTTTTTCAGAAAAAAAAACTGTTTCATGCTTAAAAAACAAACAAAAAAAAAACGTAAAGTTAGCCCAATTTTTTTGCATAATGTGAAAGAGGAGGATACGCCGAGTAAACAGATACCCAACATGTCACGCTTCAAAATTGCACGCGCTCGTGGAATGGCGACAAACTTTGGTATTTAAAAATCCCCATAGGCGACGCTTTCAATTTTTTTTACATATTTTGGGTTACAGAGGAGGTCTAGGGCTAGAATTATTGCTCTCGCTCTAACGTTCGCGGCGATACCTCACATGTGTGGTTTGAACACCGTTTTAATATGTGGGCGGGACTTACGTATACGTTCGCTTCTGTGTGCGAGCACATGGGGACAGGGGCGCTTTAAAAAAAAAAATTTATTGTTAATTTTATTTTTATTTTTTTCGTTTTACACTTAAAAAAAATAAAAATAAAAAAAATTGATGACTTTTATTCCTATTACAAGGAATGTAAACATCCCTTATAATAGGAATATGGCACGATCGGACATATTTACAGTGAGATATGGGGGGGTCAATAAGACCCCACATCTCACCTCTAGGCTGGGAAGAATAAAATAAAAAAAAAAAAAAAAACGATCACGGCTTCCTAGCCAGATCGGCTCCGTTAATTTGAGTACAGAGGCCGGGCGTGACGTCATAACATCGCGCCCGGCCTCCGAACGATCATAGAGACTCCGGGGACGATCCGGCCCGCCAGAAATCTCTATGGTAACTTGCTGGGGCCGGTGGAACCTGTGACTGACTCACCGATGGAAACGGTGAGTTGGTAGAAGCACCGGAGGGCGACGGGAGTGGGTGGTGTCCCCTCCCGCCGCCCGTAAGAACGATCAAGCGGCGGAACAGCCACTATGATCATTCTTACGTAATAGAGGGAGTTTGGGACTTTAAAATGAAGCACTAGGATAATGGAGGTAGGTTTTAACCACATTGAAAAAAATATATATAATTTTTTATTGATTGTTCGGTAACAGATCATAAAAAATAATAAAGATCAAATTCATAAAGTATATAGGCGTAAGTACAGTAGAAGCATGATATATAGTATTCACATATAGCAGCACATAGTAGTAGTAAATAAAATAATTGGGTAATATGGCATGGTAGTGCCTATGACAGCAAAACCGACATCAGCAAGTACATCCACATAATACATATGCATCCACTAGATGTAAAACAAAAATAAATTTAGTATATAGTTAAAAAAGTAAATTCATAACAAATTCATAAAGTATATAGGCGTAAGTACAGTAGAAGCATGATATATAGTATTCACATATAGCAGCACATAGTAGTAGATCATCCACATAATAGATATGCATCCACTAGATGTAAAACAAAAATAAATTTAGTTAAAAAAGTAAATTCATAATAAAATAAATATAGTTCCATATAAAGTATAACTGGGACATCATTTCAAAAGCTCGACGCGTTTCGTGGGTGTCTCCCCACTCATCAGGAGCTGATGCGACCAAAAAATTCCTATGGAATAGAATAAAGAATAATATAATATACTAACCATATAAATAAAAATAAATTAATGGGGATTTAATGCGTGTAAATGGTTAGCCAGGGCAGACTCACCAATCCGGATGGAAAGTGCAGTGTGCGGCAGTGGGCGTAGGGTGGGCCATGGGCAAGATCCCTCCCCGGGAACTGAGGCGGCATAGACATGGATGCGATATCAGGCGAAACCAAAAAGATACAGCAGTGTTGAAGAGTATCAGATATGGAATGTGTGGCAAACATCGCGCCCGGCCTCCGAACGATCATAGAGACTCCGGGGACGATCCGATCCACCAGAAATCTCTATGGTAACTTGCTGGCGCAGGTGGAACCTGTGACTGACTCACCGATGGAAACGGTGAGTTGGTAGAAGCACCGGAGGGCGACGGGAGTGGGTGGTGTCCCCTCCCGCCGCCCGTAAGAACGATCAAGCGGCGGAACAGCCACTATGATCATTCTTATGGTGCAGGGAATCGCTGGCTGAAAACGGCAATATCTGAATGATGTCTGTGGCCTCAGGCATCATTCAGATATAACCCCAGAAAAGCCCATGACGTCAATAGACGTAGTATGGGCGCCAATTAAGAATGGTGAGACCAGCCTCATCAACGGTATTGAAGTTTAGTATATTGCTTCCACCCTCTTCTTCCTCTAGCAATGATGTCTCCTTCTCCATGTGACTTCCTGACTCCATCACAGGTAAATCTCCATCAGTTAAGCTAATCAGATCTCCTTCGACGGAATTCAGAATTGGTCTAGCACCAGTTTCCCAAGCATCTATTCTCCTAGGTGACGATGAAGTATTCACTCCCTCTTCAGGTGACTTTTCCACCTCTTTTGTTGGTCTTCTCTCTTTAGCCCAATTACTGATTCCTGCTTCAGCGTCAATAACTGGTGGCTACAACTTGCAAACTCCTCATCCTCACTTTCCTCTTGTGCGGGGCACCAGAGGGAGAAAGGGAACTCTTCGACAAGAATGGGTCCTGGGTGGATTCGGTTCCAGAGAAGGTGGAGGAGATACAGGGGTCACCAGTACAGCATCTGATAAAGGAAGCACATGATTACGATGTCCCATTTTGAGAGGCCCTAGTTTTCCTTTAGGTCTGATTTGGTAAACCGGTAACCCTGGAAGCCGCTTACAGATAACATATAGTTGGGGCCTTCAGCTGTCACTCGGTTTATGTTTTCCCGACACCCCGAGGTTCTTTAACAGCACTCAACCCCCTGGCTGTAAATCTTGCACTTTCACCTTGAAATCAAACTTCTTCTTATTTCTCAATTCTCGAGCGGCAGCACGTTCCATAGCTCTCTCATAAACTTGCTTCAAATTTTTTCCATAAACGTTCTACATATCCTCTATGGGAAGTTAACCACTTACAGACCGGACCATTTTGCTGGTCAAAGACCAGACCACTGTTTGCGATTCAGCGCTGCGTCACTTTAACTGACAATTGCGCGGTCGTGCGACGTGGCTCCCAAACCAAATTGACGTCCTTTTTTCCCACAAATAGAGCTTTCTTTTGGTGGTATTTGATCACCCCTGCGGTTTTTATTTTTTGCGCTATAAACAAAAATAGAGCGTCAATTTTGAAAAAAACGCATTATTTTTTACTTTTTGTTATAATAAATATCCCCCAAAAATATATAAAAAAACATTTTTTCCCTCAGTTTAGGCCGATACGTATTCTTCTACATATTTTTGGTAAAAAAAATCGCAATAAGCGATTATTGATTGGTTTGCGCAAAAGTTATAGCGTTTACAAAATAGGGATAGTTTTATAGTTTTTTACTAGTAATGGCGGAGATCAGCGATTTTTATTGTGACTGCGACATTGTGGCGGACACATCGGACATTTTTGACACATTTTTGGGACCATTGTCATTTATACAGTAATCACTGCTATATAAATGCAGTGATTCCTGTGTAAATGACACTGGCAGTGAAGGGGTTAACCAGTGGGTGGCAGTGTAGGGGTTAAGTGTTCCTAGGGGTATGTTACTAACTGTGGGGGGGCTGGGCTTTCATTTAGTGAACACTGATCTCTGCTCCAATCACATGGAGCAGAGATCAGCGTCACTAGTTGCTAGGCAGAATGGAGAAATGCTGTGTACACGGCATTTCCTCCATTCAGCCGTCCCGTGAGATGATCGTGGGGATGCCCGCGGCGATCGAGTCCGCAGGTCCCGCAACCGGACTCACGGGGGTCCCGACCAGCGCGGGAGCGCGCCAGCGCGCTCCCGATGGCAGGGCGGCATTGAAGATTGGACGTACCTGTACGCCAATATGCCTGCCCGTGCCATTCTGTCGAAGTACATCGGCGTGCGCTGGTCGGGAAGTGGTTAAAGAAATATCATCTGCGGATGTTCCAAAAACAAAATCAATCTCTTCCAAAGATAAGTCTGTATGGTGAATATCCGATGCCATCACTCATTGTACTGTTGTATGCATGTACAACTGTAGCAGTATAATTTCCCCAATGTTGCTTCTTTTCAGTGGGTAAAGAGAAGCCCCGGATTGGAAGCCTGAAAGGGGGTAGAGGAGGGGCTGGCATGACAGGGTGACAAAAAGAGCATAGAAGGGGTTAAGGTGAGAGAGTGAGGAGAGAGGGGAGTGTCAGCAAGTGGAGAACGGAGCTGAGGGGGCGGAGCCATATAAATAGGGGGCGGAGCCAAAAACGGGGACAGTGTGAGAGAGAAGCAATGGAGGAGGCAGTTTTTCTCACTGCTCCTCCATTTCCAAGATGGCGGACGAACGGGACCTCGTGGCGCAGTTTCAGAGGGCGGCGGCGGAGAGGGGCACAGCATGGCTGCAACAGCAGGTGGGGGAAATACTAGCGGCGAGCAGGCCTGCGGAGCAGGCGGAAGAGCGACAGCCGCGCGTGCGGAGGTTTCGGCCTCCAGCGCGTTTTTCACCTGGGCCTGCCACTCGGCCACCTCGTGCAGATAGGAGCCCTGGGGAGGACAGCACATTGCCCCCAGCTAAGAGACCACAGACTGAGCACCTGGCGACCGGGCGGTCCACACGCCGGTGGCGGGGGGCGGGGCCACAGGCCTGCATGGCGCTGGTTCCCCAGCACAGAGGAGTTCTCCGGCCGGGAGGGGGGCGTCCGTGGCAGGGCCTAGCGGAGTGGTCGGAGGATCCAGGAGGACGGATAGATCGGGCAGAGGGATGGCTGGAGCCAGCACCGGGGATCTGAGGCCGAGGCAAGACGAAGAGGGACGGGGCCCACCGGCGGGACATTCGGCTGGGAAGAAAAGCTGCAAGAGCGGTTCGGAGAGTCGCACGGAGCGGGGCAGGTCCGGTTCACATCGCCGGTCTGCCATGGCGGAGAAGAGTCCGGCCGTATCGCGGCCCAGGCCAGCGGCCTCCGGGGTTCCTTCACCTGGGGGGCTATCGGCTTCCCCCGTCTGGGGAAGGGACGAACGGTCCGAAGGCGAATTGTCGGAGGAGGAGGAGGAGCCGGTGCCACCGAGGGAGAGCAGCGGGTCGGCTGTGGGAGGTGTTCCTGGTCAGCCTGGTAAGTCCAACCATACAGTGTCTTTGCCTACTGCTTTGCATGGCTTTGCATGACTTGTTGGGGGGGTGCAGATGGGTGCGGGGGTGCCGGCGGCGCCGCTGGTGCATGAGCAGGTGGTAGTCCCACCGCAGGTGGCGGTTCCTACCGGGGTGGGTGCAGCGGCACAGATGGGCGACCTCTTGGAGGGCCTGCAGGCGTTAGTGGGGAAGTTTGCGGGGGGTCCGCCCCAGCCGAGTGCAGTGGCCCCGTGGACAACGCCGGGGCCGGGGGGGGCCAGCAGCAGTGCGGGGGGCGCTGGGGGGGCCGCGCCTGCCGTGGCATCTCCCACGCCGCAAGCAGGGGTGGCCGCGGTGGCGGACAAGGGGAACAGGGAGGCGGTGGCGAGGAGCGACGTGCGGATTGCGGACGCGGCCAGATGCAAGGTGTACGTCTGCTTCGAGGGCCCGTTGGGAGCGCACCTGAAACCGGAGGTTCGCGAGAAGATTTGGAAGGGTGAGTATGTGGAAATCTTCTCCCTGCTTCCATTGGAGAAGTTCAACTTGAATAGGGTGAAGCCAGATGATTCCAAAAAGGAGGACGAGGAGAAGAGGCGGTACAGGTTGATACCGCGCACTTTTTCCAACTGGCTACAGGCATTCGCCATTTTGGCGAGTGTCATAGGCGAGAAGAGCCCCGAGCATTGCTCGGCGCTGTTCTGTTATATGGACGCCATAGGGGAAGCTCACAGGGTATATGGGGGGCTGGCCTGGCTCCGCTACGATGAGCAGTTCAGGCAGCGGAAGTCGGTGCGTCCAGAACTGCATTGGGATCACAAAGACATCAGTCTTTGGATGAGGCTTATGTCCTCGGCGCGGGCCCCGTCTCAGTTTCTTCAGGGGGGGGCCGGGAGTGCGCCAACCTCTGGACTGCTGGCCGGAAAGAAGTGGGGGGTGTGCTGGCAATTCAATGAAGGTGCCTGCAAGTACGGGGGAGCGTGCAGGTTTAAGCACGAATGTTCGGGCTGTGGGGGGACCCACACGCTCGCCAGGTGTTTCAAGAAGGGAAAGAGACCTGGAGACGCTGCTCACAAAAGGGAGGACTCCGGTGATGCTGGAAAGGATGTTGCCTTTCCTAAGTAAGTATCCGGATGGGGCGGCGGCTCGCTTGTTGACGTCGGAGTTTCGGGACGGATTCAGGATTCCGTGTGCTCTGACGGCGCCGCCACCGATGACCGGAAACTTGAAATCAGCCTTGCAACACCCGGGGGTGGTGGATGAGAAGTTGGGGAAGGAGGTGGCTTTGGGACGCATGGGGGGACCATTCGAGGACAAACCCTGGGGGGACTTGGTGGTGTCTCCTTTGGGGGTCGTCCCCAAGAAAGAGGTGGGCAAGTTCCGCCTGATACATTATCTGTCCTTTCCAAAAGGGGGCTCGGTGAATGACTTCATCGACCCTGAGGCATGTGCGGTATCGTACACATCGTTCGATGCGGCTGTGCGGTGGGTTAGGCGCTATGGGCAGGGGGAACTTATGGCTAAAGCTGATATTGAGTCAGCTTTCAGGCTGCTCCCAGTGCACCCGGATAGCTTCCGGCTGCTGGGGTGTCACTGGCGGGAACAGTTTTACGTGGATAAGTGCCTGCCCATGGGTTTCTCGATTTCCTATGCCTTCTTTGAGGCGTTCAGCTTCTTTTCTGGAAGGGATGGTGAGGAATGTTTCGGGCCTGGAGTCGGTTATCCACTATTTGGATGACTTTCTGTGCGTGGGGCCACCTGCCTCCGCTGTGTGTGCGATTCTACTGTCCACGTTGCAGCACATCGCGGGCAGGTTTGGGGTCCCATTGGCCGCGGATAAAACAGAGGGTCCGACTTCGGAGCTGAGTTTCTTGGGGATTGTGATTGATGCGGTGGCTATGGAGTGCAGGTTGCCTGGTGACAAGTTGGAGGCATTGCAGCGGGACATTAGGGAGATTCAGGGGCGGCAGAAGGTTCAGTTGAGAACCTTACAGTCGCTGCTGGGCAAGCTAAATTTTGCCTGCAGGATCATTCCCATGGGGAGAGTTTTCTGCCGACGGCTGTCGGCCACTGCGGGTGTACAGGTTCCCACTCATTTCATTCGGCTGTGCCGGGAGCATAGGGAGGACTTGCGGGTGTGGCACGACTTTCTGGCCACCTACAACAGTAGGGCTATGTGGATGTCCGGCCCGGTGAGCAACTTCGATGTGGAGTTGGTCACTGACGCTGCGGGGGCCACGGGCTACGGGGCGTTCTTTCGGGGCCGGTGGAGTGCAGAGCCTTGGCCACAGTCCTGGAGGACGGCCGGGTTCCTGGGAAATTTGGTACTGCTCGAGCTCTTCCCAGTGGTCCTGGCTTTGGAGCTCTGGGGGGAAGATTGCAAAAATTTGAAGCTGCGGATAAACTGCGACAATATGGGTGTGGTGCAGGTGGTCAACCGGATGTCGGCCTCCTCCCCGCCGGTCGTACGGCTAATGAGGCAGTTAGTGTTTAGGTGCTTGCAGTTGAATGTTTTTGTTTATGCCGTCCATATCCCCAGGGTGGAGAACTCATTGGCGGACTCTCTATCTCGTTTCCAGTGGGACAAGTTCAGGGAGTTGGCGCCGGACGCGGAGGCGGTCGGGGTGTCTTGCCCGGACTGGATGTGGGAGCTGCCGTTGGCGTCATCGCAGGATGGGTACGACGGTCACTGAGTGAGTCCACCTGGTCGGCCTATTCGAAGGTATGGTTAGAATGGTCGAATATGGTGCGGGAGACGGGGGTAAGTGGTCGGGGACCCGATGGTAGGTTGCTGATGCTGTACTTCGTGACCAGGAATATGGAAGGAGGAGTGTCCGCAGCTTCGCTGGATCGGAAGTTGGCGGGTTTGGCGTTTTTGTGTAAGTTGATGGGGGAGGAAGACTGGACGAAGGACTTTTGGGTTCGGCAGGCGTTGAAGGGGTATCGGAGGCAGTTTAAGCGGCAGGATACTAGGCGACCAGTTACGTTTGCGAACCTGCAGGCGATTTGTGCACGGCTGGGCTCAGTGTGTACTGCGGGATACGAAGCGTTGCTTTTTACTGCTGCTTTCTCCCTGGCATTTTATGGGGCATTTCGTATTGGGGAACTGGTGAGCTCCTCAAAGCGAATGGCAGGTGGGCTGTTGGAGGAGGATGTGACATTGATGGAAGACCGGGTGTGTTTGCGTTTGCGGAGATCGAAAACGGACCAACAGGGCAAGGGGGCTGTTATTTCTTTGTTTGCGCTCCCGGGATCGGGGGTTTGCCCGGTGGCGGCAGTGCAGAATTTCCGGGCGGTACGTGGGTGGGGGACAGGCCCTTTCCTGCGCCATGAGGATGGGTTTTTCCTGTCGAAATTTCAATTTATAGCAGTGTTTCGGCGTTGTTTGACGGAGGTGGGGTTAAACTGCACAGAATACGCCTCGCACTCCTTCCGTTTTGGTCATTCATGCCGGGGGGAATGACTTGGGGGTCCGCAAGGTCAGAGACCTGTTGGCGGATATAAAGGCTGACTTCATGCGTTTGAGGTTTCAGTTCCCCGACACGATACTGCTCTGGTCGGATATTGTGGCCAGGACGGTTTGGAGGTGGGCGAGGTCTACAGTCAGCATCAATAAAACAAGGATTAGAATCAACAAGGTGATAGGAAGGTTTGTGGTGCAGAACGGGGGAATAGTGATTCGGCATAGAGAGTTGGAGGTTAATGTGGGTCTGTACCTGAGGCGGGATGGGGTCCACTTGACCGACGTTGGAATCGTGCAGTCAATGGGACTGCAGGATGGTATTCAGAAGGCCCTGAGGGTGTGGGGTCGCCCTCAAGGTTGAGGTATCTCCCTTTCAGGCTGTGGCGGTTCGTCTGGTGGTCTTTGACGGTTGGCGGTAAAATCAGTGGTGATCTAAAAGGGGTGGGGGGCTCAGTGGTGGTATGGGCCCCTCCGGTGTATTCCTGAACGGTGGAGGGAATACTGGTGTGTTTTTCACTGACGGAAGTTGTCTCACGAGCGGTCACAGCTGGAGGCCTGGTTATGTTAAAATGGGTACCGCAGTGAATTGGTTATTCTGGGGATTATGTTGGGTCACCGTCAGAGATCACCAGACTGGGGTCATGTTGTTATATGTTAATGTTTAATTTGTTTTATATAGATATTTATATATTTATATATATATATTTTGGTTGGAGTAATTTATTGGTTATTGTGTAATAAAAGGCTGTTATGGCCATTATACTCCAAAGAAGGTGTGGTGTCGTCATTCAGGTAAAGATGGTAAGGGGTGGTTGAGGGGTATAGTGGGTAACAGCAGAATGGAAAGGATCATTTTAGTCTACACTGGTCAAGTTCCCAGCATGTTCAGTAAAGTCCGATTGAACCTTTCAGGATGTGGATCTCCCTGAGGGATGTACAGTGTAGTTTGGGACTTTTAGATGCCCAGCAGCTTGCACAACTGATGTATGAGTCGGCTTTCAAAGTCTTTTCCTTGATCAGAATGAATCCTGACAGGTAGCCCATAATGAATGAAGATTTTTTCTACAAGGACCTTTGCCACTGTGGTAGTCTGTTGATCTTTGGTGGGGTAAGCCTGGGCATACCGAGTGAAATGACCAGTCACCACAAGAATATTACTACTTCCACCTGTATCTGGTTCCAGGCACAGGAAGTCAATACACACCAACTCTATGGGCCCCTGACTCTGTAGATGTCCCATGGGAGCGGCTTGCACTGGGAGGGTTTTTCTCTGAATGCTGGGTAAACAGGAACGGCAATAACTCTCTATCTCCTTTCTAATGTCTGGCCAATAGAACCTATCTTTGACTAAGCGAAAAGTCCTTTCTATGCCCAGATGTCCATGCTCATCGTGCAGGGCTACCATGTGCTATGCTTTTCAGGAAGGAAAAGTTGCCATGTTTCCTCTGACTCTTCAGCAGGGCCCCTCCTGTTCAGCAGACCATCTCTCAGCTGCAGCCGATTCTGCTCTCTGTGTAATATCTTAGCGCTGATTACAGGACTCCTCAACAGCCACTCTGGATCTTGTTTAGCCAGAGCTTCAAGAACTAAGTGGCATTGTGGTTCTTGCTCTTGATCAGTCTTTATATCTCTTTTTTTGATAGCCGAGGAAGACCCTCACCTTGCACTTGTGTCAATCCACAGTAACACCGAGGCACTCCAGATGGAGGAACTCCTATAGACTCAGCTCCTACAGTTCCTTTTAGTGGTTGGACCAGGCCTCTGTACAAAGCTTGCACTCCTACTATAGGTACAAACGTTCATTCTCTGAGTTCTTCTACTGGCCGATGAGGTCTACGGGACAATGCATCTCTTTTGCCAGTTCCAGGACGATACTTCAAACTAAACTGGAATCCAGCCAACGCAGATAACCATCAATGTCCAGTGGGATCCAGCTTAGCAGAAGTCAAAAGGTAGGTCAAAGGATTATTGTCTTTCTTCACTACAAACTTGGCCCCGTATAACTAATCTTTCAGCTTGTCAACTACCACCCATTTCAAGGCCAAGAACTCCAATTTGTGAGTCCACCATCTTGCTCTTGGTAAAGAACTCCCCCCTAGCCCATCTCGACTAGCATCCACATGGAGCTCATAGGGCTTAGATGGGTCAGCATAGGCCAAGACCAGCGCTTCTGTAAGACTCCTTTTCAAATGCTGATAGGCCTTCTCACATGAATGAGTCCACTGTTCTTCGAGTGGTGAAGATGGACTTGGCTGCAACTGGCTCCAGGTCGCGACCCCCAGGGTCCCCCAGCTCACACCCACAGTAGGCAACAGGAGGATAGGGATAGTGAGGGACAAAGCCAAGGTCGGGGCCACAAGCAGACAGGAATAGTCAGGGACATGCTAAAAGGTCAGGATCACAGGCAAACAGGGATAGTCAAGGACACGCCAAAGTCGGTAACGGAATAACAGCAGAGCACACAGCAGGTAACAGGAAGCTAACACACAAAGGTTGATCAGCAGGGCTGGCCTGCAGTGCACAGGTTAATATAGAGTTCTCTGATAGGAGCTAGGGTGGAGCCATGCCAGAGGATGGATTTTAAAAGCAGACAGGTGAGGGTCGGCTGGTCTCTAGAAATGAACACATGGAGACAGGTAAGCAGACAAACTCTATTGCATAACCATGACACTTTGATTGATTCTTTTTTTCCTCTTACTCAAGGCTTCCTCACCTTCATCTTGCCTTGTTCCTCACCCGAAACCACTTGTAACAACTCATTAAGGGGCCTGGCAATCTTCGCAAAGTTAGCTACAAACCTTCGGTAGTAGGAGCAAAACCCCAGGAAAGACCTTAATTCCATTACCATCTCTGGTCTAGGCCATGCAGTGACTGCTTCTAGCTTCTTCGGATCTGTAGCTACTCCCTTGGCAGAAACAACATGGCCCAAATAGGTAACTGAAGTTCTGTGAAACTTTTCCATAGATTGCAAAATGTATTCAAAAGAAGGAAAAAGGGACTTTAGAGGCACATCTGTGGCATTGAAATACAAAAATTAACTTTTATTAATCTTTAAAATTTACATTATTGACATGACATGTTAAAAACAAAACATGGTGTTTGGTCTAAACAACGCTCACACCACCTAACACAACCAACAATTACCACAGTGGAAAAGATCGATCAATAATGATTCAAAATGAGATGATGTCAAATGGAAGGAGCAGCTGGTTGGTGGTAGAGATGTAGTGAAGAAAACTCTACATGTTACGTGCCTTTAAGTGCTTCTTCAGAACCTTGCAGCGGTGCATAGCCCCTTAACAACCGCCCCATAGCCAAATGACGGCTACAGGGCGGTTTCTTAACCCTGAGAGGCCATCATATGACGTCCTCCCAGAATTATGCTCTTGCGCGCCCCCTGGGCATCCGTGACCACCGGGACCACAGGACCCGGCGCCTCACGGTAAACGGCCGCTCATCACGGCCGTTTACCATGTAATCGCTCCGTCAAATGACGGAGAAATCATTTGTAAACAAACCGGCGTCATGTTATGACGCCGGTTCCTCCCTCATCTCTCTGTACCAATCAGTACAGTGGAGGGGGAAGAGATCGGTGTCAGCAGTGCTGTGGGCTGCATCTGCAGTGCCCACATCGCTGCTCACCAAATTTAACCCCTCAATTCCCTGCCAATACTCTGCAATACCCTGCCAATACTCTGCAATACCCAATACCCTGCCAATACTCTCCAATACCCTGCCAATACTCTGCAATACCCTGCCAATACTCTGCAATACCCAATACCCTGCCAATACTCTGCAATACCCTGCCAATACCCAATACCCTGCCAATACTCTGCAATACCCAGCCAATACTCTGCAATACCCAATACCCTGCCAATACTCTGCAATACCCTGCCAATACTCTGCAATACCCTGCCAATACCCTGCCAATACTCTACAATACCCAGCCAATACTCTGCAATACCCAATACCCTGCCAATACTCTGCAATACCCTGCCAATACCCAATACCCTGCCAATACTCTGCAATACCCTGTCAATACCCAATACCCTGCCAATACTCTGCTAATACTCTGTAATACTCTGCCAATACCCAATGCCTTGCCAATACTCTGCAATACCCTGCCAATACCCAATACCCTGCCAATACTCTGTAATACCCTTCAGAAGCTTGCAGCAGTATCGGTGAGTACTTGAAAAAAAGTATGGGTACTTGTACTCGGTCTTAAAAAAGTGGTATCGGGACAACCCTACTCACCAGGCCCTCAGCGCAGCTCCTGCTGAGGCCCAGACTGCAATCCTCTTCTCTTTCTAGCTGCCTCCCAGGGACCACAGCCCCAGCCCACAGCCCCAGAACCGGAACCCTCCCTGGAGAGGAAAGAAAACCCAGCAAAGGCCTCCCAAATATTTATCACCTTCCCAGCCACTTTCTGGATGCTTCTTTCCAGGAATTGGCAGGGGCATAATAAATATTCATAATGGACATTTGACTCTTGTCCCTGATCACCAGTCATTTGATGACGATGGACTGCCCTGGTTACCATATGTAAAAAAAAAAAAAAAACTTGACTTTTTTATTTTATTTAATTTCTTAATTAAAAATAAATAAATAAAAATGACAGAAAATTACAACTTTAAAAAACTTGCCGTGCCTCTTACTAAATACCTCGGACTGCCTACTTTCCAAAAAGAGGACATTTGGGGGGTATTTGTACTGTCCTGGCGTTTTCGGCCTCAAGAAATTAGATCGGCCGTCTGTAGAAAATGGAGCAGAATAAATTTTTGGGCTAAATTTATGAAGAAAGATTATTTATTTGCAACATTTTATAACAAAAATGAAGAAAAACACGCGGGGTTTTCAAATGTGATTGTCAAAGTAGAAGTTTGCTTTAAAGTGGAGGTCCACCCTAAAGTGGACCTTCCGCTCATCGGAACCCTCCCCCCCCCCTCCAGCGCCACAATTGGCACCTTTCAGGGGGGAGGGGGGTGCAGATACCTGTACAGTACAGGTATCTGCACCCACTTCCGGGATAGCTCTCTGCGGAAAGGGGCGTAGATTACGCCCCTTTCCGCAAGTGCCCGCCACTTTCCGCAAGTGCCCCACTGCCTGCTGGGAAACACACAGATCCCAGAGACAGCGGGGACCATCCTGATTGCGCAGCGCGACTCGCACATGCGCAGTAGGGAACCAGGAAATGAAGCCGAAAGGCTCCACTTCCTGATTCCCATACCCAAGATGGCGGCGGCAGCACCCTTGAGACGATCTAGAGATCGGCTTCGGGTGACGACATCGCGGGCGCACTGGACAGGTAAGTGTCACTATTTTAAAAGTCAGCAGCTGCAGTATTTGTAGCTGCTGGCTTTTAAAAAAAAAAAAAAATGCAGAGTCCCGGCGGACTCCCGCTTTAAGTCCGTGTAACCGGCACCCTTACAGCCCATCATGTTATGTGTATGTTGTATACGTTTGTGTGGTGTGGCACTATTCAGTCTGAATGCCACCCCAACCCAACCTTACAATACACCTGCACTGCACCGCGCTGCGCACTACCCTGCAATCCAAAAAATGTAGACTGCGCTATTTTCGATCTGGTATGGTGAGTTGAGCAGCCGATTTATTTCAGGATACGGAAACATGCAACCCGTTAACCACTCCCCTACCGGGCACTTCCACCCTCTTCCGGCCCAGGCCAATGTTCAGCTTTCAGTGCTGCCACACTTTGAATGACAATTACTCAGTCATGCAACACTGTGCCCAAATGACATTTGTATAATTTTTTGAAACAAATAGAGCTTTTTTTTGGTGGTATTTAATCACCACTGGGTTTTTTTTTTTTTTTTTTAAACAAACGAAAAAAGACAAAACATTTTGAAGAAAAAAAGTTTTTCTTTGTTTCTCTTTTAAAATGTTGTAAAGAAGAAATTTTTCTCCTTCATTGATGTGCACTTATGAGGCGGCACTGGTGGGCACTGATAGGCTGTGCTGATGGGCACTGATAGGCAGCACTGATGGGCACTGATAGGCAGCACTGATGGGGGGCACTGATAGGCAGCACTGATGGTCACTGATAGGCAGCACTGATGGGGGGCACTGATAGGCGGCACTGATAGGTGGCACTGATAGGCAACAATGATGGGCACTGATGAGGCTGCGCTGATAGACAGCACTGATGGGCACTGATAGGTGGCACTGATAGGCAGCAATGATGGGCACTGATGAGGCTACACTGATAGGCAGCACTCATAGGCAGCAATGATGGGCACTGATAGACAGCAATGATGGGCACTGATAGGTAGCACTGATAGGTGGCACTGATAGGCAGCAATGATAGACAGCAATGATGGGCACTGATAGGCAGCACTGATAGGTGGCACTGATAGGCGGTACTGATAAACAGCAATGATGGGCACTGATAGGTGGCACTGATAGACAGCAATGATGGGCACTGATAGGCGGCACTGATAGACAGCAATGATGGGCACTGATAGGTAGCACTGATGGGTGGCACTGATAGGTGGCACTGATAGGCAGCAATGATGGGCACTGATAGGCAGCAATGATAGGTAGCACTCATGGGGGGCACTGATAGGCAGCAATGATGGGCACTGATAGACAGCAATGATGGGCACTGATAGGTAGCACTGATGGGGGGCACTGATAGGTGGCACTGATAGGCAGCAATGATGGGCACTGAGGAGGTTGCACTGATAGACAGCACTCATAGGTAGCAATGATGAGCACTGATAGACAGCAATGATGGGCACTGATAGGTAGCACTGATAGGTGGCACTGATAGGCAGCAATGATGGGCACTGATAGGCAGCAATGATAGACAGCAATGATGGGCACTGATAGGCAGCACTGATAGGTGGCACTGATAGGCGGTACTGATAAACAGCAATGATGGGCACTGATAGGCAGCAATGATGGGCACTGATAGGCGGCACTGATAGACAGCAATGATGGGCACTGATAGGTAGCACTGATGTGTGGCACTGATAGGCAGCAATGATGGGCACTGATAGGCAGCAATGATAGACAGCAATGATGGGCACTGATAGGCAGCAATGATAGACAGCAATGATGGGCACTGATAGGCAGCACTGATAGGTGGCACTGATAGGCGGTACTGATAAACAGCAATGATGGGCACTGATAGGTGGCACTGAAGGGCAGCAATGATGGGCACTGATAGGCGGCACTGATAGACAGCAATGATGCGTACTGAGAGGTAGCACTGATGGGTGGCACTGATAGGTGGCACTGATAGGCAGCAATGATGGGCACTGATAGGCAGCAATGATAGACAGCAATGATGGGCACTGATAGGTAGCACTGATGGGGGGCACTGATAGGCAGCAATGATGGGCACTGATAGGCAGCAATGATAGACAGCAATGATGGGCACTGATAGGCAGCAATGATAGGCGGCACTGATAAACAGCAATGATGGGCACTGATAGGTGGCACTTATATGCAGCACTGATGGGCACTGACAGGCATCACTGATGGGCACTGACAAGCATCACTGATGAGCACTAACAGGCATCACTGATGGGCACTGAAGGGCAGCACTGATGGGGCTTCCCTGATTATCAGTGTAGATGTCCCCTGTATGGATTCCATTGTCACTTCCGGCTCACCTCTCCCCATGCGCTGTCAGTGTGAGGAGAGGACTGCCGATAACCAAAAAAAACCTATTTTCACTGTGATCAGCTGTCATTGGACACAGCTGGTCACAGGGGCGTGCAGGGAGGAAGGGTTCTGGGAGGACATCAATAGACGCCCTTCCGGAAATGTTCCACCGCACTGTAGCTGTCATTCGGCTATAGTGTGGTCGCAAGGAGCAAAAATGCACCGCAGCTCATCAGTCTGGTGTGACTGGGCCCTTATGGTGAACCTGTTGATATGCCAAAGAAATGAATGAACTACGCATTTTTGGAAGCAGCAACTTCAAGTTTTATGCTATATAAGGTCTCCCCATGTGACTATACATATACAGTATATTAAGGAAATGTGGATGCCACCAATGGCTGTGCCCATGGATGCCAGTCTATCTTGACTATATTAAGAAATACTAATGCGCTCCACCTAGTAGTTAACTATACGACTAAATAAATAAATAAATATAATATACACAGGAAGCAGCCAGCAAAAAAACGGTGATCTCAACACCAAAAGTATGTGAATAAAATAAATAAATAGATGCGGTGCTACCTAAATATACAAAAATAATGAATGAATAAAGCTAATATGTCCAAATAGGACTAAAGTGCAAATGGGATACTAACCCACTATGATATAAATGGTGAATTTACAAATAAATTATGTATTATGCAATAAATGAGAACCTACATAAATATTCCAAGTACATAAAAAGATTCAAAATATAAGTGAATAAGTGAGAACATATATGAACCAATCCAGTGATTGTGTGCAAAAATGCAATATTAGCAAGTGATTGTCCACAAAACCATGCACAGATAATTATGAACTAATAAAAAACAAAGTCCATGCAGAAAATTGTAAAGTGATTTCCAGAGGTGACAGTCCACTGCAAACTTCAGTGCCTATTATGTATTATTAGGTTACCCTTTGAAAAAGTCACGAGGTGTGACGCAACGCGTCAGGGAAGGAGTTTGGTGTCGCATATACCACTTCCGGTTACGGCCGAAACCGGAAGTTCACGTCTGCCGAGTGTATTCCTGTGTTTTCTTTCATGTAAGTGCGGATATCTTTTATTTAATAAATTGTTACTTGTTACTACACATGAAAGCCCCCTTGTGTTCTTCCATTCCATATTTACTGGATACCTTGGAGAAATTGGGAGGATGTTAACTGCTTATATACAGCGATACACTAAACAGCGGTAGAACATTGAGACTGGATGAATAAGGATTCAGCAGCATTTCTGATTACATACAGCGCTTTTTTGCCATATATTGGAGGTGAGAGGCTGGGGGAAATAGGTGGTGCACATAATAGGCACTGAAGTTTGCAGTGGACTGTCACCTCTGGAAATCACTTTACAATTTTCTGCATGGACTTTGTTTTTTATTAGTTCATAATTATCTGTGCATGGTTTTGTGGACAATCACTTGTTAATATTGCATTTTTGCACACAATCACTGGATTGGTTCATATATGTTCTCACTTATTCACTATTTTGAATCTTTTTATGTACTTGGAATATTTATGTAGGTTCTCATTTATTGCATAATACATAATTTATTTGTAAATTCACCATTTATCTCATAGTGGGTTAGTATCCCATTTGCACTTCAGTCCTATTTGGACATATTAGCTTTATTCATTATTTTTGTATATTTAGGTAGCGCCGCATCTATTTATTTATTTTAGTCTATCTTGACTAGCATTGTAAAGAAGATTTGTCTTCAGTACTGGTTGACTACCACTCCATCATTTATCCATACCTAAGTAACCACACATGACACAAACTGGAGTTTAATCTGACGTGCCCACACCAAACCCGTAACTATCGTTAACAGAATTCATCATACACCAAAACAAAAGAAGTTTTTCTGATGCCAAATCTCTTCTGACTGAAGACATTCTAGGTCCTACCTATTGGCCATCCTCTGAAGCCCCTCTTGTTCCTGCCTGACCCACCATTTTGGTAAATACCACTATTTAGTTTAACCCACAAAAAAAAAAAAAAACACCTATGCCAAACCCATTTTAACCCAGTCATGTTGGCCTGGCCAGTCATGAACATTAAAATGAGCAGCGCTTTACCGCTAACGCACGGTGGCCCCAGTGTGAAAGGGCTCTAAAGAAGGGAGGAAGGAAGTGTGGGAAGGGTAGCACAGATGCTGGACCGACCTTGCAGATTTTTTCCCTATTGGGTGCATGGCAGCCAGGCACAAAGCAGCTCCACGGCTCTTAAAGGGCTATTTTTTTTATTGCATTTTAGTGTAAATATGAGATATGAGTTTTTTTTTTTTTACCCCCCCCCCCCCCAGATCTCATATTTAAGAGGTCCTGTCATGTTTTTATTCTATTACAAGGGATGTTTACATTCACCTATGGAGATTTTTAAGGGTAAAAGTTTGTCACCATTCCACAAGCGGCGCATTTTTTGAAGCGTGACATGTTGGGTATCAATTTACTCATCTTAATATTATCTTTCAAAATATAAAAAAAATTGGGCCAACTATACTGTTGTCTTATTTTTTAATTTAAAAAAAAGTGTAATTTTTTCAAAAAAAGTGCGCTTGTTAAGACCGCTGCGCAAATACGATGTGACAGAAAGTATTGCAACAATTTTATTCTCTAGGGTGTTAGAAAAAAATGTATAATGTTTGGGGGTTCCACGTAATTTTTTAGCAAAAAAAAAAAACAGTTTTTAACTTTTAAACAAACAAATCTCAAAAAGAGCCTCGGTCCTTAAGTGGTTAAGATTCTGTCACTGTTGGTGAAATTTAATCACACCGCTTTGAAGCTGTTTGAGGGGCGGGCGAGGGGTCATGGTTAAGTTACTGCACCTATTTTCTGGAAGAAAAAAAAAAACCTGGACTCCACTCTCTCCAACTTGATTGACTTTCAGCCAACCATCTCTGAAGGCCCACACCATGGCCACATCTAGGCACAGCTCCAACCATCTCTGAAGGCCAACACCATGGCCACATCTAGGCACAGCTCCAACCATCTCTGAAGGCCCACACCATGGCCACATCTAGGCGCAGCTCCAACCATCTCTGAAGGCCCACACCATGGCCACATCTAGGCGCAGCTCCAACCATCTCTGAAGGCCCACACCATGGCCACATCTAGGCACAGCTCCAACCATCTCTGAAGGCCCACACCATGGCCACATCTAGGCGCAGCTCCAACCATCTCTGAAGGCCCACACCATGGCCACATCTAGGTGCAGCTCCAACCATCTCTGAAGGCCTACACCATGACCACATCTAGGCACAGCTCCAACCATCTCTGAAGGCCGACGCCATGCCCACATCTAGGCACATCTCCAACCATCTCTGAAGGCCCACACCATGGCCACATCTAGGCGCAGCTCCAACCATCTCTAAAGGCCAACACCATGGCCACATCTAGGCACAGCTCCAACCATCTCTGAAGGCCCACACCATGGCCACATCTAGGCACAGCTCCAACCATCTCTGAAGGCCCACACCATGGCCACATCTAGGCACAGCTCCAACCATCTCTGAAGGCCCACACCATGGCCACATCTAGGCACAGCTCCAACCATCTCTGAAGGCCCACACCATGGCCATATCTAGGCGCATCTCCAACCATCTCTGAAGGCCCACACCATGGCCACATCTAGGCACATCTCCAACCATCTATGAAGGCCCACACCATGGCCACATCTAGGCACATCTCCACCCATCTCTGAAGGCCGTACCATGGCCACATCTAGGCACAGCTCCAACCAACTCTGAAGGCCCACACCATGGCCACATCTAGGCACAGCTCCAACCATCTCTGAAGGCCCACACCATGGCCACATCTAGGCACAGCTCCAACCATCTCTGAAGGCCCACACCATGGCCACATCTAGGCACAGCTCCAACCATCTCTGAAGGCCCACACCATGGCCACATCTAGGCGCAACTCCAACCATCTCTAAAGGCCAACACCATGGCCACATCAAGGCACAGCTCCAACCATCTCTGAAGGCCCACGCCATGCCCACATCTAGGCACATCTCCAACCATCTCTGAAGGCCCACACCATGGCCACATCTAGGCACATCTCCAACCATCTCTGAAGGCCGCACCATGGCCACATCTAGGCACAGCTCCAACCAACTCTGAAGGCCCACACCATGGCCATATCTAGGCACAGCTCAAACCATCTCTGAAGGCCCACACCATGGACACATCTAGGCACAGCTCCAACCATCTCTGAAGGCCCACACCATGGCCACATCTAGGCACAGCTCCAACCATCTCTGAAGGCCCACACCATGGCCATATCTAGGCGCATCTCCAACCATCTCTGAAGGCCCACACCATGGCCACATCTAGGCACATCTCCAACCATCTCTGAAGGCCCACACCATGGCCACATCTAGGCACATCTCAAACCATCTCTGAAGGCCGCACCATGGCCCCATCTAGGCACAGCTCCAACCAACTCTGAAGGCCCACACCATGGCCACATCTAGGCACAGCTCCAACCATCTCTGAAGGCCCACACCATGGCCACATCTAGGCACAGATCCAACCATCTCTGAAGGCCCACACCATGGCCACATCTAGGCACAGCTCCAACCATCTCTGAAGGCCCACACCATGGCCACATCTAGGCACAGCTCCAACCATCTCTGAAGGCCCACACCATGGCCACATCTAGGCACAGCTCCAACCATCTCTGAAGGCCCACACCATGGCCACATCTAGGCACAGCTCCAACCATCTCTGAAGGCCCACACCATGGCCACATCTAGGCACAGCTCCAACCATCTCTGAAGGCCCACACCATGGCCACATCTAGGCGCAACTCCAACCATCTCTAAAGGCCAACACCATGGCCACATCAAGGCACAGCTCCAACCATCTCTGAAGGCCCACGCCATGCCCACATCTAGGCACATCTCCAACCATCTCTGAAGGCCCACACCATGGCCACATCTAGGCACATCTCCAACCATCTCTGAAGGCCGCACCATGGCCACATCTAGGCACAGCTCCAACCAACTCTGAAGGCCCACACCATGGCCATATCTAGGCACAGCTCAAACCATCTCTGAAGGCCCACACCATGGACACATCTAGGCACAGCTCCAACCATCTCTGAAGGCCCACACCATGGCCACATCTAGGCACAGCTCCAACCATCTCTGAAGGCCCACACCATGGCCATATCTAGGCGCATCTCCAACCATCTCTGAAGGCCCACACCATGGCCACATCTAGGCACATCTCCAACCATCTCTGAAGGCCCACACCATGGCCACATCTAGGCACATCTCAAACCATCTCTGAAGGCCGCACCATGGCCCCATCTAGGCACAGCTCCAACCAACTCTGAAGGCCCACACCATGGCCACATCTAGGCACAGCTCCAACCATCTCTGAAGGCCCACACCATGGCCACATCTAGGCACAGATCCAACCATCTCTGAAGGCCCACACCATGGCCACATCTAGGCACAGCTCCAACCATCTCTGAAGGCCCACACCATGGCCACATCTAGGCGCAGCTCCAACCATCTCTAAAGGCCAACACCATGGCCACATCAAGGCACAGCTCCAACCATCTCTGAAGGCCCACGCCATACCCACATCTAGGCACATCTCCAACCATCTCTGAAGGCCCACACCATGGCCATATCTAGGCGCATCTCCAACCATCTCTGAAGGCCCACACCATGGCCACATCTAGGCACATCTCCAACCATCTCTGAAGGCCCACACCATGGCCACATCTAGGCACATCTCCAACCATCTCTGAAGGCCGCACCATGGCCACATCTAGGCACAGCTCCAACCAACTCTGAAGGCCCACACCATGGCCATATCTAGGCACAGCTCAAACCATCTCTGAAGGCCCACACCATGGCCACATCTAGGCACAGCTCCAACCATCTCTGAAGGCCACACTATGGCCACATCTAGGCACATCTCCAACCATATCTGAAGGCCCACACCATGGCCACATCTAGACACATCTCCAACCATCTCTGAAGGCCCACACCATACCATTCACTGTATTTCAAGTCGGTATATTTTTTTTACTTCTGCGCTCAACAAATGGTTTGCTTTTTTTTAAAAAATATGTTTATTGATTTTTGAGAGAAAAGATAGCAGTACAAACATTCAGCGAAGGTTTTCGGAACGAACCATAACATTTGCTTTACATACCAGAAATGTTATTCTGACAACAAAGACATAAAAAAAAATAAAAAAAAAATAAAAATCATGTCGGCGGATGTGTAATCTCGTACTATTTTTGCACCCAGTAATTATTTCTCTGTTACAGCACCGCCAGGTAAATAATGAATGTTGTCTCCCGGTAATCCGGGTAAGTGAAGCCACTACTGGGTGATGCAAGGATACAGCGTGTTTCTGGAAATAAAAAAGAAATCTCACACTCTATCACTTTGATCAGTCCTAAAATGAATTAATTTCCTTGTTTGCCACGTTATCTCTGCCGTGGTACAGAAAAGGAAAGCGACAACGTATTATAACATCGTGATGGATTCAGCGCTAGACTGTTCCCACAAAGAACAAAAGCATCCATCTTTCAGCATGCGCAGGAAGAAAGTGAATCCTCTGTCTTCACCCGTCCATGAGTAATGTGCGCTTGGTTTAATGGGGTTGAGGAATCCTTGATGGAGGAGATAATGAAAAAATCAAACACGGAGATATGGCGCTTTGTAATTTTTAGTTCAGCCTCCTGAAAGGATATTAAAGTAGAAAGGCGCTATGTAATGGTAACATGTCATGTTCATTTCAGAGCGTAATTCCCGTAGATACGCCCTTGTGTATAATACCTGTACAAGGCAACAATTCTATTATATATATATATACACTGTAATTCACTCAGGCCCGGTTCACATTGGTGCGACATACGCTCCCACTTTGGGAGCACATGTCACACGCCGTGTATAAATCAATGGTTCCCTATGAGAGCCGCCTTAACTGGTCCGACGCCAGTCCGTCTGACTTTAACCACTTGCCGACAGCTGCGCGCCGATATACATCGGCACAATGGCTGTAGTGGGCAAATGGGCCTACCTGTACGTCCCCTTTAAGAGGCGGGGATAGCAGTCGCACGTGTGTGCCGGCTATGTACATCGTGACCGTGCCCGAGGGACCGACGGACTCGATGCCCGCCGGTCTCCTGGTGATCGCGTCACAGAGCCGCAGAATGGAGAAGTGCCTATGTAAACCAGACACTTCCCCATTCTGGCTTGTGACATGACAGAGATCACTGCTCCCTGTCTTCAAGAGCAGTGATCGCTGTCAAGTGAGTTGAAGCCAACCCCCCCCCCCCCCTCACAGTTAGAATCGCTCCCTAGGAAACACTGAACCCCTTCATTGCCCCCTAGTGGTTAACCCCTTCCCTGCCAGTGTCATTTACACAGTAAATCAGTGCATTTTTTATAGCACTGATCGTTGTATAAATGACAATGATCCCAAACAGGCATGTACTAGCCATCGGGACTACCGGGAGTTTCCCGTTGGGCTGATGGCTCAGTGGGCCACTCTGATGTAAGGGGGCTGGTGATGGGACACTGATGTAAGGGGGCTGCTGATGGGACACTCTGATGTAAGGGGGTGCTGATGGGACACTCTAATGTAAGGGGGTGCTGATGGGACACTCTGATGTAAGGGGGCTGCTGATGGGACACTCTGATGTAAGGGGGTGCTGATGGGACACTCTGATGTAAGGGGGTGCTGATGGGACACTCTGATGTAAGGGGGTGGTGATGGGACACTCTGATGTAAGGGGGTGGTGATGGGACACTCTGATGTAAGGGGGCTGCTGATGGGACACTCTGATGTAAGGGGGTGCTGATGGGACACTCTGATGTAAGGGGGCTGCTGATGGGACACTCTGATGTAAGGGGGTGCTGATGGGACACTCTGATGTAAGGGGGTGCTGATGGGACACTCTGATGTAAGGGGGCTGGTGATGGGACACTCTGATGTAAGGGGGCTGCTGATGGGACACTCTGATGTAAGGGGTGCTGACGGGACACTCTGATGTAAGGGGGCTGGTAATGGGACACTCTGATGTAAGGGGTGCTGATGGGACACTCTGATGTATGGGGGCTGGTAATGGGACACTCTGATATAAGGGGGTGTTGATGGGACACTCTGATGTAAGGGGGTGGTGATGGGACACTCTGATGTAAGGGGGCTGCTGATGGGACACTCTAATGTAAGGGGGCTGCTGATGGGACACTCTGATGTAAGGGGGCTGCTGATGGGACACTCTGATGTAAGGGGGTGCTGATGGGACACTCTGATGTAAGGGGGTGCTCATGGGACACTCTCATGTAAGGGGCGCTGATGGGACACTCTGATGTAAGGGGGTGCTCATGGGACACTCTCATGTAAGGGGCGCTGATGGGACACTCAAAATATAAGTGGGCCGGTCTGGATGAAGTCCAGGGCCAAATTTCTGTCCCAGTCCAGCCCTAGTCCCAAAATAGTGTCAAAAGTGTCCGATGTGTCTGCCACAATGTCACAGTCCTGATAAAATAAATAGAATATAATAATAAAATATATAATAAGATAATAAAAGATTTCCGCCATTACTAATAAAAAAAGAAAATTATAATAAAAATGTCATAAATCTATCCCCTATTTTGCAGACGCTATAACTTTTGCGCAAACCAACCAATATGTGCTTATTGCGATTTTTTTTTTACCAAAAATATGTAGAAGAATATGTATTGGCCTAAACTGAGGGAAAAAAAAGTTTTTTTGGGGGTATTTATTATAGCAAAAAGTAAAAAATTTTGCGTTTTTTTCAAAATTGTCGCTCTTTTTTTGTTTATAAAAAATATAAATACCACCAAAAGAAATCTCTATTTGTGGTTAAAAAAAAAAGGACGTCAGTTTTGTTTGGCTGCAACGTCGCACGACCGCGCAATTGTCAGTTAAAGCGACACAGTGCCAAATCGAAAAAAGGTGCTCTGGTCAGGAAGGGGGTAAAATCTTCCGGGGCTGAAGTGGTTAAAAAAAGGTTCCTGCACTACTTTGGTCCATTTTCAGCCCAGTCAATATCACTGAAGTCGGATCAAAGTCCGATCATCGTTTTTAACCGACCTGACTTGTCGCATGCAACTTGTGCTCTGAGGTTCTTGAAGGGAAAAAAAAAAAAAGGTGTGGGGTACCCCCAAAATCCATACCAGACCCTTATCCGAGCATGCAGCCCGACAGGTCAGGAAGGGGGGGGGGGGGGGCGAATGCATGACCCCCCCTTCTCCTGGACCATACCAGGCCAAATGCCCTCAACTTGAGGGGGGGTGGGTGCTTTGAAGCAGGGGGACCCCATGCCATTTTTCTTTTCATTTTGGCACAGTGTTCCCCTTAACCACTTCAGCTCCGGACCAATAAACACCTTAAGGACCAGAGGTCTTTTTGCAATTTCGCACTGCGCTGCTTTAACTGGTAATTGCGCGGTCATGCAATATTGCACCCAAACGAAATTTGCGTCCTTTTCTTCCCACAAATAGAGCTTTCTTTTGATGGTATTTGATTGCCTCTGCGATTTTTTTTTTTTTGCGATATAAATGGAAAAAGAGCGAAAATTTTGGAAAAAAAAAGATATTTTCTTCTTTTTGTTATAAGAGAAATCGAATAAACTAAATTTTAGTCATACATTGAGGGCAAAATTTATTCAGCCACATGTCTTTAGTAAAAAAAATGTCAATAAGCGTATATTTTTTGGTTTGCGCAAAAGTTATAGCGTCTACAAACTAGAGTACATTTTCTGGAATTTACACAGCTTTTAATTTATGACTGCCTATCTCATTTCTTGAGGTGCTAAAATGGCAGGGCAGTACAAATCCCCCCCAAATGACCCCATTTTGAAAAGTAGACACCCCAAGGAAATTGCTGATGGGTATGTTGAGCCCATTGAATATTTATTTTTTTTGTCCTAAGGGATTGAATAATGACAAAAAAAAAAAAAAAAATTTTTTTTTACAAAAAGTTGTCACTAAATGATATATTGCTCACACATGCCATGGTTATATGTGGAATTGCACCCCAAAATATATTCTGCTACTTCTCCCGAGTATGGGGATACCACATGTGTGGGACTTTTTGGGAGTCTAGTCGCGCACGGCACCCCGAAAACCAATCACCACCTTCAGGATTTCTAAGGGTGCAAATTTTTGATTTAACTCCTCACTACCTATCACAGTTTCGAAGGCCATAAAATGCCAAAATAGCACAAAACCCCCCAAAATGACCCCATTTTGGAAAGTAGACACCCCAAGCTATTTACTGAGAGGCATGTTGGGTCCATGGAATATTTTATATTTTGCCACAAGTTGCGGGAATATTACAAACTTTTTTTTTTTTGCACAAAGTTGTCACTAAATGATATATTGCTCACACATGCTATGGGCATATGTGAAATGACACCCCAAAATACATTCTGCTGCTTCTCCTGAGTACGGGGATACCACATGTGTGGGACTTTTTGGGAGTCTAGTCGCGCACGGCACCCCGAAAACCAATCACCACCTTCAGGATTTCTAAGGGTGCAAATTTTTGATTTAACTCCTCACTACCTATCACAGTTTCGAAGGCCATAAAATGCCAAAATAGCACAAAACCCCCCCAAATGACCCCATTTTGGAAAGTAGACACCCCAAGCTATTTACTGAGAGGCATGTTGAGTCCATGGAATATTTTATATTTTGCCAAAAGTTGCGGGAATATTACAAACTTTTTTTTTTTTTGCACAAAGTTGTCACTAAATGATATATTGCTCACACATGCTATGGGCAGAAGTCAAATTACACCCCAAAATAAATTCTGCTGCTTCTCCCGAGTACAGGGATACCACATGTGGGGGACTTTTTGGGAGCCTAGCCACGTACGGGACCCCGAAAACCAAGCACTGCCTTCCGGATTTAAATATAAAATGCTACCAAAAAACCTGTTAGCGATGGCAGGGATCAGGCCTGACTCTGCGATCGCTGCAGTTATGTGTTTAGTGTTTTGTAAGTGACAGTGATCGATCGATACTGCACTTGGGTGGGCTGGGCAGAGGGGCAAAACGCAGGTGCTAGCAGGTATCTGGGCTGATCCCGCTAACAATGCGTTTTTTTGGAACCCTAAACTGCTGGGGACGCTAGTATAGATCTGATCAGATCAGATATTGATCTGTTCAGATTCTATAGCACTACGGGAGGTGTATGCTTTGCGTGTGGGTGTTAGCGGTACTGGCACTAACCTAGCGCTGCCTGGGGCGACGCAGACCCTGACCCTAAAACCTAATTGATATCACCCGCCGGGTGATCAGGGAGTTAAACCTTTATTGGGTAATAAATGGTGGGTGCCCTGATGCTATAAAAAACAAACTAACCAGAGTCACCCGTAACACTTATACGGTGATCAGTGGTGAAAGGGTTAACTAGGGGCAATCAGGGGGTTCAAATTTTTATTAGGTAGTATATGGGGGTCCCTGGCGCTATATAAAAACCTGACGGGGAACCTAAATAACTAACTGGCTAACCAGCGTCACCAGTGACACTTATACTGTGATCGCTGGTGAAAGGGGGTGAAAGGGTTAACTAGCAGCAATCAGGGGGTTAAAACCATTATTGGGTAGTATATCGGGGTACCTAGCGCTATAAAAACCTAGCGGTGAACCTAAAAAAATAACTAGCTACCTAGAGACACTAGCGACACTGATGCAGCGATCAGAAAAATTATCGCTTAGTGACACTGGCAAAAGGGGGTGAAAGGGTTAACTAGCGGCAATCAGGGGGTTAAAACCATTATTGGGTAGTATATCGGGGTACCTAGCGATATAAAAACCTGGCGGTGAACCTAAAAAAATAACTAGCTACCTAGCGACACTAGCGACACTGATGCAGCGATCAGAAAAATGATCGCTTAGTGACACTGGCAAAAGGGGGTGAAAGGGTTTACTAGCGGCAATCAGGGGGTTAAAACCATTATTGGGTAGTATATCGGGATACCTAGCGCTATAAAAACCTGGCGGTGAACCTAAAAAAATAACTAGCTACCTAGCGACTGTAGCGACACTAATGCAGCGATCAGAAAAACGATCGCTTAGTGACACTGGCAAAAGGGGGTGAAAGGGTTAACTAGCGGCAATCAGGGGGTTAAAACCATTATTGGGTAGTATATCGGGGTACCTAGCGATATAAAAACCTGGCGGTGAACCTAAAAAAAGAACTAGCTACCTAACGACACATGCAGTGATCAGAAAAATGATCGCTTAGTGACACTGGCAAAAGGGGGTGAAAGGGTTAACTCTAGGGGCAATCAGGGGGTTAAATCTTTATTGGGGGGTGATAGGGGGCTACCCTGGACCTAACACTAACTGTCCTGACAGTTTTTACTGTCACAACTGACACTGAATGCATTGATCAGTAAAGAAATGATCAATGCAATCAGTGACACTGTGACTGGGGGGGGATCGGGGGGCGATCGGGGGGGGGATCGGGGGGGGGGGGGTTTGTGTGCCTGTGTGTACCTACATGTCAGTGTAGTGTTGGTGCACACTTACTATTAGTCTTCTCCTCGTAGTCCGGTCAAAAAGACCGCCCCGAGGAGAATGACATCACTTCTTCCTTCCTGTGTAAACAATACACAGTGGGAGGAAGCTTCTCATTGGCCAGGAGCGATCCAGAGGGGGTGGTCGAAAACCAACGGCCATCCCCTCATCACGGAAGGCTCCTGGAGTGAACCGGACCTTCGTATCCAACGGGAGGGGGTCCGATCGGACCCCCCACCCGCTGGAAGGCAGGCACGTACATTTACGTGATTGTGCCTGCCTGTGCCATTGTGCTGACGTACATTGGCAATACGGCGGTCCTTAAGTGGTTAAAATCCATACCAGACCCTAGTATGGTCTTGGAGGGGACCCCACAACATTTTTTTTTTAATGTTGGAGTGGGGTTCCCCTTAAAATCCATACCGGAATGGTCTTGGGGGGGAGACCCCATGACATTTTTTGTTTTATGTTGGCGTGGGATTCCCCCCCTCAAGATTCATACCAGACTCCAAGGTGCCTGGTATTACTGGATGCCGTTCATTGAAGTTGCATGGAAGTCGGACATGAAGTCGTAGGGAAAAGTCGGATCGGAAGTCGTCCAATTTCCATGTCGGAGCAGTGTAAATCCGGCCTCAAATGGGTAAATAAAAATAAAAAAAGATTCCTTTGAGTGATTGTGTAATCTCACCTATCATGGCTCCAATTTTTAGTCCTGGACCCCACAAAGGAAAGACCACCATGGAAGTGAAGTCCTCCCATGGCTGTCTGTAGGCCCATTTTTCACTGGAACATTTGGGATTTACAGAGAAGCAACCGACTGAATATTTGTCAACTGCTATTTGTCCATAAAAAATACAAGAAGGCCATTGGTGCTCCTTGCCGTTGTTCAGTAAGGCTCCATTCACACTTGTGCGACTTGTCATGTGACTTTGGACATCAAAGTCACATGATAAGTCGTTCTTCATTTGCCATAATTACCATTCATATATTGTATGTACGACTTAAGGTTGTAGAAACTCCAAAGTAGTTCATGCACTACTTTGGTCTGACTTTCATGCAACTTGAGGGCCACAGACTTCAATGTTGACCCTCAAAAGTTGGAGTCGTACAAGTGTGAACGGAGCATGAAAGTCGTACTTGCATGTTATACAGTGCAACAGTTGTCCATTATCATTGGTTAAAGCGGGAGTCCACCGGGACTCCGCGTTTTTTTTTTTTTTTAAAAGCCAGCAGCTACAAATACTGCAGCTGCTGACTTTTAAAATAGTGACACTTACCTGTCCAGCGCGCCCGCGATGTCGGCACCCGAAGCCGATCTCTTGGTCGTCTGTCGGGTCCTGCCGCCGCCATCTTGGGTATGGGAATCAGGAAATGGAGCCTTTCGGCTTCATTTCCCGGTTCCCTACTGCGCATGCGCGAATCGCGCTGCGCAATAAGGACGCTCCCCGCTGCCTCTGGGATCTGTGTGTTTCCCAGCAGGCAGCTGGGCACTTGCAGGAAGGAAGGGGCGGGCACTTGCGGAAAGGGGCGTAAGTTACGCCCCTTTCCGCAGAGAGCTATCCCGGAAGTGGGTGCAGTTACCTGGATTATCCAGGTAACTGCACCCCCCTCCCCCCTGAAAGGTGCAGATTGTGGCACCGGAGGGGGGGAGGGTTCCGATGAGCAGAAGGTCCACTTTAGGATGGACCTCCGCTTTAAAGCCAAAGTCATATCCAAGTCGTAGCCATCCAAAGCTGCATCTAAGATGCACTCCAAAGTTGAAAGATTTTGCAGTCGTACAAGTGTAAATGGAGACTAAAGTCGCACCTCCAAGCATCATTGGATACTAACATTTATAGGTAAAGTTGATCCAGGGAATATCTGATTGCCTCTCGGGGGATCAGGAAGGAATTTGTTTGTTTTGCCTTTTTATTGGTTGAACTAGATGGACTTGTGTCTTTTTTCAACCAGACTAACTATGTAACTATACCCCTTCACTACTAGAGTATCTGTCTTCCCAGCCATGTCATCCACTTCCTGGCTGGTTGGATGCTTAAGCATTGGACACAAGTATGCTAGTCACTAACAATGACAATATAGCCTCCTGAGGGCAGCTCTTTCCTGGTTGGACCTTTACTGTATCTTCTCCAACTTCTCTTGTTGCCTTGAATAAGCCCTGTTCTTTGATACGCCATGCATGCACCCCTTTATTGACTTCAGACCAGGCAGAGGCAGATTTTAGCGTAGCAATAAAGTTATTTTGCTAAAGTAGTTGAAAGTAACAAAGGAATCGTTTTGGAGACATCTCCCCACACACATTTCTGTCAAAGTCCTCTAAATGCCCCGGTTGTAATGTCCACTGCGATGCCACATACACACGATCGGACTTTTCCGATGGGAAATGTTGGATGTGAGCTTGTTGGCTGAAAGTCCGACCGTGTGTGTGTTCCATCGAAACATTTGTTGTCGTACTTTCCGACAACAAATGTTGGCTACCAGGTTCTCAAATTTCCCACCAACAAATTTTGCTGTCGCACTTTCCTATCGTGTGTACACAAGTCCGTCGCAAACAAAATTCCACGCATGCTCGGAAATCAAGTACGAGCCGGAAAACGCTCGGTCTTGTAAAGCTAACGTTCGTAATGTAGACGGCACGTGACTATTGAACTTCCTTTTTATCGGCTCGCCGTACGTCTTGTAGGTCACCACATTTGGGTGGCACAGTGGTGTAGTGGTTAGCACTCTCACCTAACAGTAAAAAGGGTCACTGGTTCAAATCCCAACCACAACGTTACCTGCCTGGAGTTTGCATGTTCTCCCTGTGCTTGCAAGGGTTTCCTCCGACACCCCAAAGACAGGCAGGTAGGTCAATTGGCCCTAGTATCAGGATGGGGACCTTGGATTGTGGGCTTCTTGAGGGTAGGGACTGATGTGAGTGTGCAATTGTACAGGGATAGGGACAATTGTAGACACTCACTCAGGTTGGACTGGTGTCTTTATTCAACTATGTTTGTAATTGTTGGCCAACATTTGTGCGACCGTGTGTATGCAAGACAAGTTGGAGCCAACAACCTTCCAAAAAAAAATTCCACGGTTTTGTTGTCGGAAAGTCCTTTGAATGGCCAATATAGGCAATAAATGCACAATTTGGAGCAATAAGAAACTTTTGGGGTTTTGTAAATCCCAGGGGCGTAACTATAGGGGGTGCAGCAGTTGCGACCGCAACCGGGCCCTGTGATGCAGGGGGCCCATGCAGCCCCCTCTACATATGGCTGCTCTTTAGTTGTGCATTCCCCGCATGACCTGTGTCCTCGGCTGGCTCCTCAGAGTACCCCTCTCCTGCTCCATGCATTGCGGCTCAGTCCGATGTCTGTTCTCCCCAGCCAGAGTCCCCCCTCCCCCCCCTAAGTCCGGCCCACACTGCACTGCATACTTCTCCCTGGTAAACAAACTTTAAGCACACAGATGCAGTGCAGCCCTATGAGAGCCCCCCGGAGGACACTGCAGGCTTGTCTGCCAGCCCCCCTCCTCCCCCGTCATACACAGATGATGAAAGGTCTTTCTGGGAGATATGCTGATCACCCGTCCAGCACACTGGATGGAGCCCAGGACAACATGGATGAGTGCGCGGCCTACAGCTTGGTCATGGTGAGTGAGAGGACCCCATCCCCCACACACCATTACATACCCCCTTCATCTCCCCCTGGGGACAGGGACCCCTTCTCAAGTGGGGACAGGGACCCCCACCTCCCCTGGGGACAGGGACCCCTTCTCACCTGGGGACAGGGACCCCTCCTTACCTGGGGGCAGTAACTTCATCTGCCCTGGAGAAAAGGACCTCATCTCTTCTGGGGATGGGGACCCCATCCTGCCTAGGGACAGTCCCCCAATTGGGCACCTAAAAATAAAAATAAAAAATAATAAAAAAAACTACTGATGCCAGTGGTGGAACTACAGGGCTCACAAAGGTCATACCTGTGACCACGCCCCCTGGAGTTCCACCGCCGGACTCAGAGGGAAGGGCCCTGGCTCGGGTTCAGGGGGGCCCTTCATGGTTTCTTGCATCGGGGCCCTGAAGGTTCTAGTTACGCCACTGGTAAATCCTGAATATTAATAATAATAATAATAACAACAACAAAAATGTATAATAACAACAACTTCTACAACAGCAACAACAACAATAATAATAATAATAATAATAATAATAATAATAACTCCAACAACAAAACAACAACAATAATATTAATAATAACAATGCCAACAACAACAATAATATTAATAATAACAACTCCAACAACAACAATAATATTAATAATAACAATGCCAACAACAACAATAATATTAATAATAACAACTCCAACAACAACAATAATATTAATAATAACAACTCCAACAACAACAATAATATTAATAATAACAACTCCAACAACAACAATAATATTAATAATAACAACTCCAACAACAACAATAATATTAATAATAACAACTCCAACAACAACAATAATATTAATAAGAACAACTAAAACAACAACAATAATATTAATAATAACAACTCCAACAACAACAATAATAATACTAATAATAATAAAAACAATTAATTTATACTAAAAAATTACAAAGTATTTTTTTTTTTTTTTTTGTAAGAGTGGATTTACCCTTTACAAACAATATAAATGTCCTAAAAATACACAAAAACATATGAAAAAAATAAATAAATAAAGATCACATAAATCTTGATCAGGCTTATACGGGAAAGACATTTTCTAATGACCGCTGTATTCATTCTGCCATCAATTCATTGTATAATGTATAATGCAAAAGAAACAAACGTCTGAGACATGCTGAATGATTACGAAAAAAAAACATGAATTTTAATTGGGGAGAGACTATTTATTTTTGAGTTTTAATGCCACTAATCCTTTCAATACACGGACCCCCCCCCCCTCCTCCTCCGAACCCCCCGACCCCCCCCCCCCAACCCCCCCGGCTATCGCTCCAGATTATTTAGGAATCCTGGACCAAATAAATTTGTCTATTTTTGTAAACTCTAATTCTCCCCGTCAAACACTTCAAAAATAAATACAATAACAAAGGCAGAAACAATATATACAAAAGCTGCGTGAGCCCTGATTACGGCGAGGAAGGGGTTACGTGGTCCCCGATGCCGCGTTCGCTATGGATTCAGGTTATCCCTTTGAGGCCGTGCCCAATACGGCCCAGAGAGACGCGGCCTAATGCAATCCAGAGCTTACCACATGCTGCATAATACATCCATCATGGCCAGCTCAATTATTGACATGTTGATTTTTCTGTTTCTGATTTAGGCTGTCAGTCCGGGTAAAATTGCCGGGCGGCTTTTAGTACACATGACAGCTGCCCTGACATGATGTAACTTAAGGCTGATTAAATCTGAGAACCTAATAAACAATCCTGCTAGCCCCCAAAAACCTCATTTCCTCTGGTGTTGAGTTGGCTTTTGGCTTCTATGCTGAGGGTGGGGTGCAGAAAACGCACAGATACAGCATGTGGGCTGGGAATTGTCTATGTATATATATAGGTATATGTGTGTGTGTGTGTGTAAAAAAATAAAATAAAAAAAAAGTAAAAAATATATATATATTTTTTGGAACCTCTAATATATATATATATATATATATATATATATATATATATATATATATATATATGCAGTATCTCACAAAAGTAAGTACACCCCTCACATTTTTTGTAAATCTTTTCTTCTCTCTTTTCATGTGACAACACTGAAGAAATGACACTTGTCTACAATGTAAAGTAGTGAGTGTACAGCTTGTATAACAGTGTAAATTTCCTGTCCCCTCAAAATAACTCAACACACAGCCATTAATGTCTAAACCGCTGGCAACAAAAGTCAGTACACCCCTAAGGTGAAAATGTCCAAATTGGGCCCCAAGTGTCAATATTTTGTGTGGCCGCCATTATTTTCCCCGCACTTCCTTAAAGGGGTTACATAGTTACACATAGTTACATAGTTAGTCAGGTTGAAAAAAAAGACACAAGCCCATCTAGTTCAACCACAAAAAATAATAATAATAATAATATCATACAATCCCGTATACCCAATTCTATACCCACAGTTGATCCAGAGGAAGGCAAAAAACCCCAGCAGAGCTATGATCCAATTTGCTAAAGCAGGGGAAAAAAATTGCTTCCTGACCCCCCCCCGAGAGGCAATCGGATTTTCCCCGGATCAACTTTACCTATAAATGTTAGTACTATACTGTTAGTACTAACGGTATAGTACCATAACAGTGTTAGTACTATAGGGTTGTTTTTTTTCACCTTAAAGTGGTTGTAAAGGTTCATTTTTTATTTTCTACATAGGTTCCTTTAAGCTAGTGCATTGTTGGTTCACTTACCTTTTCCTGCGATTTCCCTTCTAAATGTTTTTTTTCTTTGTCTGAATATCTCACTTCCTGTTTCTCCTCAGTAAACTTCACACCATCATCCGAGCGGTGGTTAGTCAGCCAGAACAGCTTACTGAGGAGGAACAGGAAGTGAGAAATTCAGACAAAGAAAACAAAGAAAAAAAAACATTTAGAAGGGAAATCGAAGGAAAAGATAAGTGAACCAACACTGCACTAGCTTAAAGGAACCCATTTAGAAAATAAAAAACGAACCTTTACAACCCCTTTAATGCATCCTATGCATTAAAGTGGTGTTGCCACCCAAAAAAAAAAATTGCTTAAAATTCATAAAAAAATTAAAATAAAATAATAATTTGAAAAAAAAAATTTTTTTTACTCACCTCTAAATGCCTGTTGCTAGGGTGTCCCTCGTAGTCTGCCTCCCTCATTGCCCGGGCTGGTGACATCACTTTTGAGGTTGAGTTTGAGGTGGAGGAACTTGGCTGGTCCTGACCTCAACCCCATAGAACACCTGTGGAATGAATCAGAGTGGAGACTGGGAGCCAGGCCTTCTTCACCAACATCAGTGCCTGACCTCACAAAGGATCTTCTGGAAGAATGGTCAAACCTTTCCATAGACACCCTCCTAAACCTTGTGGACGGCCTTCCCAGAAGAGTCGAAGCTGTTATAGCTGCAAAGGGCAGGACCAACTTAATATTGAACCCTACGGACTAAGACTGGGAGTAGGGTTGCCACCTGTCCAGGATTCACCTGGACAGTTCGGGTTTTGAATCATGTGTCCAGGTTTCAGTCCACCTGAAACCCGGACACATTATTCAGACTAGGCTGTGGCTCCCCAAGTAACCGAGATAGTCATACACAAATCTGTTGCCACCCGGGAGCTGCGGGCAGCTGCTTGGGGACAGGTTTGACTGAAGGGTGGGGTGATAATGTCAGCAAGAGCAATTTGGCCATACCCACTGTTTGCCAAGGCACGGTTTGTGCGCTACATTACTACTCTTCTTGGGGTATCTAAATGTATGCCAGATCTTTTATAATCCTATAGTGTTTACAGCAAAAAAAAAAAAAAAAATTTAATTGCCCTGTGCTGCAAAAGTGTTCGGGTTTGGCTTGAAGAAAAGGTGGCAACCCTAACTGGGAGCCCATTAAAGTTCATGTGTGTGTAAAGGCGGGTGTCCCAATACTTTTGGCAATATTATATATATATATATATATATATATATATATATGTATATGTATATATATATATATATGTATATGTATATATATATATATGTATATGTATATATATATATATATATATATATATATGTATATATATATATATATATGTGTATATATATATATATATATATATATATATATATATATATATATATATATATATATGTATATATATATATATATATATATGTATATATATATATATATATATATATGTATATATATATGTATATATATATGTATATATGTATATATATATATGTATATATATATATATATGTATATATATATATATATATATATATATATATATATATATATATATATATATATATATATATATATATATATATACAAGAGAAAGTATGTGAACCCCCATGGATTGAGCTGGTTTTCTGCAGTAATTTGCCATAAAATGTGAGCTGCTGTAATTCTCATCTCAGTGCTGGATTTATAAGGGGGGAAAAAGGAGGAACTACCACTTCAGCCCCGAAAGATTTGGCTGCTCAATGACCAGGCCATTTTTTGCGATTCGGCACTGCATCGCTTTAACTGACAATTGCGCGGTCGTGCGACGTTGCACCCAAACAAAGTTGGCGTCCTTTTTTTGCCCACAAATAGAACTTTTCTTTTGGTGGTATTTGATCATCTCTGCAGTTTTTTTGTTTATTTTGCGCTATAAACAAAAAGAGATAGACAACTTTGAAAAAAAAACACAATATTTTGTACTTTTTGCTATAATAAATATCCCCTTTCTTTTTTTTTTTTTTAAAAAAGCTAATTTTTTCTCAGTTTAGGCCGATTCTTCTACATATGTTTGCTAAAAAAAATCGCAATAAGCGTATATTGATTGGTTTGCGCAAAAGTTATAGCGTCTACAAAATAGGGGATAGTTTTATAGCATTTTAATTATTTATTTTTTTTACTAGTAATGGTGGCGATCAGCGATTTTTATTGGGACTGCGACATTACGGCGGACACATCGGACACATTTTTGGGCCCATTGTCATTTATGCAGCGATCACCGATCCGTGCCTGCTGCCCCTCTCTGCTAATCCCTCCACTGGCCTTCACTCTGTGTCCTCCACCCCTTTATTGCCAATCCCTTCACTGCCTTCCCCTACCACATGGTATAAAATAAAAAAATACTAACCATAACATACAAAGCCATCCACAACATCGCCCCCATCTACATCACCAACCTCATCTGCAGATATCGCCAAAATCATCCCCTTGCTTCTCCCAGGACCTCCTGCACTCTAGCTCCCTTGTTACCTCCTCTCATGCTCGTCTCCAGGACTTCTCCAGAGCCTCTCCCATCCTCTGGAACTCTCTGCCCTCCTCCTTTAGGCGATCTCTGAAAACTCACCTATTGGAGGACCTTTGATGTAAGCATGGAACTTCTGATGGGATGGGGGGATTTCAGATGTGATGAGGGGCCTCTGATTTTATGAGGGGACCTTGGATGTGATAAAGGGCCCCTGATGTTCTTGTGGAACCTCTGATGTGGTGGTGGGACTTCTGATGTGAAGGAGGAATTGTGATGTAAAGGGGGGGCTTTGATGTGATGGGAGGCCCTCTGATGTGAGGATGGAACCTCTGATATAAGGGGGTGGACTTCTGATGTGACAAGGGGCCTCTGAGAGGACGGGGGGAACCTCTGATGTAAGCATGTAACCTCTGATGGGATGGGGGATTTCAGATGTAATAAGGGGCCTCTGAGATGATGGGGGGACCTCTGACTTGATGAGAGGACATTGGATGTGATAAAGGGCCTCTGATGTGTTTGTGGAACCTCCGATGTGATGATGGTGGTGGGACCTCTGATGAGATGGTGGTGGTGGAACTTCTGATGTGAAGGAGAAATTGTGAGGTAAAGGGGACCTTTAAAGTGATGGGAGGACCTCTGATGTGAGGATGGAACCACTGATGTGGTGGGGGGACTTCTGAAGTGATCAGGACCCCTGATTTGAGGAGGGGACCTTGGATGTGATAAAGGGCCCCGATTTTCTTGTGGAACCTCTGATGTGGTGGTGGGACTTCTGATGTGATGAGAGTCCTCCGATATGATGGTGGAACCTCTGATATGATGAGAGTCCTCCGATATTATGGTGGAACCTCTGATAGGATGAGAGTCCTCCGATATGATGGTGGGACCTCTGATATGATGAGAGTCATCCGATATGATGGTGGGACCTCTGATATGATGAGAGTCCTCCGATATTATGGTGGGACTTCTGATGTGATGAGAGTCCTCCGATATGATGGTGGGACCTCTGATATGATGAGAGTCATCCGATATGATGGTGGAACCTCTGATAGGATGAGAGTCCTCCGATATGATGGTGGGACCTCTGATATGATGAGAGTCATCCGATATGATGGTGGAACCTCTGATATGATGAGAGTCCTCCGATATGATGGTGGAACCTCTGATATGATGAGAGTCCTCCGATATGATGGTGGAACCTCTGATAGGATGAGAGTCCTCTGATATGATGGTGGAACCTCTGATATGATGAGAGTCCTCCCATATGATGGTGGGTCCTCTGATATGATGAGAGTCCTCCGATATGATGGTGGAACCTCTGATATGATGAGAGTCCTCTGATATGATGGTGGAACCTCTGATAGGATGAGAGTCCTCCGATATGATGGTGGAACCTCTGATATGATGAGAGTCCTCCGATATGATGGTGGAACCTCTGATATGATGAGAGTCCTCCGATATGATGGTGGAACCTCTGATATGATGAGAGTCCTCCGATATGATGGTGGGACCTCTGATGTGATGAGAGTCCTCCGATATGATGGTGGAACCTCTGATATGATGAGAGTCCTCCGATATGATGGTGGAACCTCTGATATGATGAGAGTCCTCCGATATGATGGTGGGACCTCTGATATGATGAGAGTCCTCCGATATGATGGTGGGACCTCTGATGTGATGAGAGTCCTCCGATATGATGGTGGAACCTCTGATATGATGAGAGTCCTCCGATATGATGGTGGGACCTCTGATATGATGAGAGTCCTCCGATATGATGGTGGAACCTCTGATATGATGAGAGTCCTCCGATATGATGGTGGGACCTCTGATATGATGAGAGTCCTCCGATATGATGGTGGAACCTCTGATATGATGAGAGTCCTCCGATATGATGGTGGCACCTCTGATATGATGAGAGTCCTCCGATATGATGGTGGAACCTCTGATGTGATGAGAGTCCTCCGATATGATGGTGGAACCTCTGATGTGATGAGAGTCCTCCGATATGATGGTGGGACCTCTGATGTGATGAGAGTCCTCCGATTAGTGATGGACGAACTTCCGACGGGACGTTTCGCGAAAGCGAAATGCGAACGGACCCAAACGTTCGCGAAACCGAACGTTCGCCGCGGGCCCCATTGACTTCAATGGGAGGCGAACTTTGCAAACCTTCATGTCGAATTTGCGGCCACGTGGTAATTATTAGGGGGTAAAACGTAGTCCCACCATCTGGACAATGACATAATACATGTATGAGGTGAATTTGGGATCGATAACTACAAGCATTTTTATTTTATTTGGGAAATTGTTCTAACAATTCAGGACTATGGAGCTAATGAAGGCAATGGAGGAGAGGGAAGGTCAGGGACCAGGGTAGGCAAAGAAGAGGGTGCAGGAGATGATCACCAGCAGCGTGACATACCGGAATGACACATGCACCGTGATAGAGGCATCTGACAGCAGCACCGTAATACAGAGCACTGACAGCAGCACCGTGACATACAGCGCTGACAGCAGCACCGTGACATACAGCGCTGACAGCAGCACCGTGACATACAGCGCTGACAGCAGCACCGTGACATACAGCGCTGACAGCAGCACCGTGACATACAGCGCTGACAGCAGCACCGTGACATACAGCGCTGACAGCAGCACCGTGACATACAGCGCTGACAGCAGCACCGTGACATACAGCACTGACAGCAGCACCGTAAGCAGCCCCAGGAGGAAGTCAGCACA